>NC_037678.1:10854233-10977848 GCF_003255815.1 Theropithecus gelada
GGGTGTGGGGTGTGGGTGTGGGGTGTGGGTGTGGGGTGTGGGGTGTGGGTGTGGGGTGTGGGGGTGTGTGTGTGGGGTGTGGGTGTGGGGTATGGGTGTGGATGTGGGGTGTGGGTGTGGGAGTGTGTGTGTGGGTGTGTGTGTGTGTGTATGGGTGTGGATGTGGGTGTGGGGTGTGTGTATGGGAGTGTGTGTGGGTGTGGGGTGTGGGTGTGGGGTGTGTGTGTGTTTCTTGGTCGGGGAGAGGGCCCAGAGGTATCCTTAGCCTCTAACCCCACCCAAAGATCCCCAGCCAGATGTGCCCTTTAAGAATCGCTTGAACCCAGGAGGCGGAGGTTGCAGTGAGCTAAGATCACGCCATTGCACTCCAGCCTGGGCAACAAGAGCAAAACTCCATCTCAAAAAAAAAAAAAGATTCACACAGCCAGTCATTCAGCTGCAACTGATTCCGCATCTGCTCCGTTCTGAGCAGCCCATGACAGAAACGCAGAGCTTACCTGCTGAGGTGTTTCTGCCCGAAGGCTTCCTGGAGAAGGGGTGTTAACCCTACAACAGGCTGAGGAGACGAGGGGGTCATCAGCTACAGCAGCGCTTCTCAAGCTGGTCTATGACGAGCACCTGGGAGCTTGTAGAAACGCAAATTCTCAGCGGGGATCAGCCACTCCGGGGCAGGGCCCAGCACCTGAACCTTAACAAGTGACCAGGTGTTTCTGGGGCGAACCACTGGGCTGGGGCATGGGAGACTGGGTCCCAAGGGGACCAGTATCCAGGGAATTCTCTCCTTCGGCCAAGAGTTTGGGGCCTGACCGCGTTTTCTGCACCGTGGTCAAGGTGCTCGTAGGTGGACAAAGTGTGTACTCGGAGCAGGGGCAAAGCAGAAAAGAGTTCTAGAAGAACCTGGCATTTAAAATTTTTCCAGAAAGCATCAACATCAGCATCATGGGAAACACTAATATTCTGACGGACACTCAGTGTCTTTTACCCCCCAAATTAGGCGTTAGGACCATTGTAGGAAGCGAATGTGCGCTCAGGTTCTCCCGCACAGTTGGCCATTTCTTTGCCCTCTCACTCTTGCCTCTTCGGACTTCCTTCTGGAAACATTTTCCTTTAGAAATGGCTCCAGGGAGGCTCCAAGCTCGCTTGGGATTTGTCTGAAGATGCCGACATCTTATTCTGGAAAGATCTTTTTACTCAGTACAAACGCAAGGTGGACAGTTATTTATAACCTGTTCATAGAGTGTTTGGTGACGTTGTTTTCCAGGCCTTCGGTCTCTATTAGTGCGGTCGGGAGGTTGGTCCGCCACCTAATTGCCGTGCATTTGGAGGTAATTAGTCTCCTCGGCAGCTTCTTTTGAAACCGTCTCTTTGCTGTTGTATATCAGCGTGTTGGGTCCAAGCATGGATTTTTTGTTTAATCCCTTGCTCAGGCTTTATCATGTTCTCTGAACTGAAATGCGCGTCTTTTAACCGTTCTGGAAAATCCTCAGCCATTACCTCTTTGAATAGCAAGTCTCGTCCTTCTCCCTCTTGGCGCTTTCTGGAGCTGCTAGCGGATGAGCATTCTCGCTTCCTGCTCTGACCTTCCCTCTGAGCTTCCACCTTACATGTTCTGTCCTTCATTGTACGTTCTGGCAGTTGCTTCAGCTCCATCGTCTAGCCCGCTGATTCCCTCCTGCACTGAGTCTATTTGCTGTTCAGCCCATGCACTGAGTTTCTCATTTCACTTATTACATTTTGCAATCCAAGAAGTTCTATATGACTTTTTTTCATATCTCCCTGAGCACTTTCGTAGTCTGTTTTTCCTTGTCTATGCTCTCCATTTTTTAAATTTCTTTAGAGATGGAGTCTCGCTCTGTTGCCCAGGTTGGAGTGCAATGGCACAATCTTGGCTCACCGCAACCTCTGCTTCCTGGGTTCGAGTGATTCTCCTGCCTCAGCCTCCCGAATAGCTGGGATTACAGGCAGGCACCACCATGCCCAGCTAATTTTTTGTATTATTAGTAGAGACGGGGTTTCACCATGTTGGCCAGGCTGGTCTTGAACTCCTGACCTCAGGTGACCCACCTGCCGCAGCCTCCCAAAGTGCTGGGATTACAGGCGTGAGCCACCGTGCCCAGCCTAGAATTTTTAAACTTATTTTTATTCTATTTCTAATCATTCAAACGTGAAATCTTTTGATCTAGCATTGCACGTTCGGCTTCTTCCAACTGCAACTCACTGTGGAATGTTCTCTCCTGGGTTTTGCAGTTTGAGGCTGTGGGCCTGGTGGTGTTCTGTAGGGACCCGGTAAGACCCTGATGAGGGCTTGCTCTGGCCGTGTCCCGGGGCCACCAACCCAACACCTCTTTAGGTTAATTTCTTGGCTTGGGGTTTCTGGACCACTCCAAAACTTTGAACCCGATCCCGAGTGATCCACAGCCTAAACTGACACATTCTTAGGAAGCAATCCTTTTATCCACATTGATTGCAGAGGCCAGGACAAATGAATATCATTCTCATTTTTCTTTGCTAGAAGGTTGTCTTTTTAGAGCCCACCCTTACACTAAAGGTACAGCGTTTGAGGACTCCAGCTTGAGATGAGAGTCTCACGTGCCACTCCCAGCCTTTCGTCCGCTCAAGATAAGGTAGTGTCTTCTGTTCCCTGCACAAGGCCCCAGGTGTGGGCAATGTGCCTTGGGGTGTCCAGAAGTCAGCGTTTGCTTCCTGTCTGGCGTCGGTTTCCTCTTCGTTTCTGGCTCTCAGAAATTTTCCTCACTCCCTTGCAAACTTAGCTATGCATTGAATAAAGAAGTTTGTGGCAACTTGTCCTGGATTTTTAGGGGTTTTGTAGCAGAAGCCCCCCTTCCTCACCCCCGCCCCAGAAGGTCTGACTGTAGCAGAACAGGTCTCATTGCTTTACCAAACCATTTCTTCTTCCTTTGGACTCACAGCAGGACCGCAGCGCCAGACTCCCCTGCACTGAGCGCAGCCACGTGTCTGCGTTCTGTCCAGTGGGATGTGGCTGGGAGTGGTGGGCACCATTCCTGCACCTGGCCCATAAAACCCTCCCACACAATGCTCCATGCCCTTCCCCTTCTTCAGTGGCCTTAGAAACCTCAGGGTGACGATGGCAGAGCCATGAGATAGATGTGCCTGGGTCCCTCGTCACTGCTCACAGGAGAGCTGCCTGCCATGTCAGGGGTTAACAAGCAGGAGAAAAACCCCTGGGACCAAGGGTGTGTCAGCTGGTGGGACAGCACAGTCCACAAGCCCACCGTTTGCCAGAATCAAAGCCTCTCTTTGTGATCCCACAGCTTAGTGTCACACGCAGAATTGTTGTCTGGTGTAGGGATGTCAGGAGGTTTATCTGGCCTGGATCTCAGGAGGTGGGACGGCGGGTTACAGAGCCCAAGCGGCCCCTGGCACTGCAAATGGGATGCTGGTGCTGAGAAAGATTCCCCCACTTCCTCCCACCAAGGCAGAGCTCTGGGCCAGGCCCTGCACTGGCTGCCAAGCTCCAGACAACGCAGCTGTGGTCCTGCTCTCCAGGAATTCCTAGGTAGTCAGGGACACAGGCACACACAAAGGTGGCCCTGGAACAAGAGGACAATGGCCGCAGCGGGTCTGAGGACAGAGGCCGTGTTACTCGGGTGACAGCACGTTCAGGCCGAGGCTCCAGGGCCTGGGGGAGGACTAGGCCTGCTGCAAGGACCACATGGTTGACAGCACTGGAATCAGAGTACCAGGCAGGCCTCCCCTGGGCTGGAGCAGGTAGGACTCTTGGAGCAGCCCAGCCTCCCCTGGCAGGGGACAGTGCATACTTCAGAGACGGTGTGGACCCAGAACTAGAAACTTCATCTCCGAAGCCGTCGATGACACCTTGCCTGGCAGTCACTGGAGTCCTTGGGCCGCCCACTGTGCAAACGTGTCGTCGAGAAGCCATCAGAGCTCTAATGACTAGAGAGGCTCTTCTCCCGGGATGAGGACTGCTTCCTGCAGCTGGCAACACTCCCACGACAGGCTCTACGGTGACACAGGAGGCCCGAGGACAGGTGTCGGGACCCCCGCTGGGAACCCGATGCACGCAGCCTTTTCTGCTTCTCTCGGCAGCCCGCCAGGAGCAGGGGCAGGGCGACTAGCCTGCCGGCCGCCAAGGCTCAGGCACAGCCGATGGGCCACCACTCACACGGGCTGGAGCCAGGGTTTGAACCCAGCTGTACCCACTGATTTATGTATCGGGCTGGCTGGGCTACGGAGCCTGGTTGCTCAGTCAAACACGAATCTAGATGTTTCCGTAGAGGTATTTTGTGGATGTGGCTAACAGCTACAATCAGTTAACTGTGAGTAAAAGCAATTACCCTTGATCACCTGGGTGGGCCTCTTCCAATCTGTTGAAGGCCTTCAGAGGAAAACCAGAGGCTTTCCAAAGAACATAGAATTCTACCGAGAGCCTGTGACATAGAAATCCTGCCTGAGAGGCCGGCCGCAGTGGCTCACGCCTGTAATCCCAGCACTTTGGGAGGCCAAGGTGGGCGGATCACGAGGTCAGGAGATCAAGACCATCCTGGTAACACGGTGAAACTCCGTCTCTATTAAAAATACAAAAATTAGCCAGGTGTGGTGGTGCACACCTGTAGTCCCAACTACTCGGGAGGCTGAAGCGGGAGAATCGCTTGAACCTGGGAGGCAGAGGTTACAGTGAGCCGAGATCGTGCCATTGCACTCCAGCCTGGTGATCAAGTGTGACTCCATCTCAAAAAAAAAAAAAGAAATCCTGCCGGAGTTTTCAACCTGCCCTGCAGAGTTTGGACTTACCAGCCCCCACAAACACATAAGCCAATTTCCTCTCTTTCTCTCTATTTATATATGCACAGTTGAACAATGCAGGTTTAAACTGCACGGTCTGTGTATACATGAATTTCCTTTCTCCTCTGCCACCCCTAAGATGGCGAGACCCCCTGCAATCCTCCTCCTCAGCCCACTCAGCGTGAAGATGATGAGGATGAAGACCTTTATGATCACCCACTTCTGTGTAATGACTGATGAACATGTTCTCTTCCTTATGATTTTCTTCACATTTTCTTTTCTCTGGCTTACTTTTTGTAAGAACACAGTATATAATACATTTGATATGTAGAATATGTGTTCATCAACTGTTGATGTGATGGGTAAGGCTTCTAGTCAACAGTGGGCTACTAGTAGTTAAGTTCTGGGGGAGTCAAAAGTCATATGAGGCAGGGGTTGGCGTCCCGATCCCGCATTGCTCAGGGGCCAGCTGAGTGTTTATCGGTCTGTCCCATTTCTCTGGGGGACTTCAGGGACACACCAGTGCTTGCTCCAGCCCTCCCTGCCTCCTCAACCAAGCCTCAGCCTTCTGAGAGCCTCCTGCGCACCAGACCCTGAGGCCCAGGCCCTGCCTTTCAGGAGTGCATGACTGTTTCTGTGATGGGCTGAATATTTATGTTCCCCCAGAATTTGTATGTTGAAGCCCAGACTGCCAGTGTGATGGTGTTAAGAGGTAGGGCTTTGGGGGCCGGGTGCGGTGGCTCAAACCTGTAATCCCAGCACTTTGGGAGGCCAAGGCGGGTAGATCACCTGAGGTCAGGAGTTCAAGACCAGCCTGACCAACATGGAGAAACCCCATCTCTACTAAAAATACAAAATTAGCCGGGTGTGGTGGTGCATGCCTGTAATCCCAGCGACTCAGGAGGCTGAGGCAGGAGAATCGCTTGAACCTGGGAGGTGGAGGTTGCCGTGAGCCAAGATCAAGCCATTGCACTCCAGCCTGGACAACAAGAGCAAAACTCCATCTCAAAAAGAAAAAAAAAAAAAAGAGGTAGGGTTTTGGGGTTTAGAGGAGCTGATGAGTGTGGAGCCCTTATGATGGGACCAGTGTTCTCGTAAGAAGAGGAAGGGAGCAGAGCTCCATGGCTGTCTCCCCACACGGGCACAAGGAAGAGGTCATGTGAGGACACAGTGAGATGGCACCATCCCAAGGCCAGGAAGGGGGACCCCCCAAGAACAGAATCTGCTGGACTCTGAGAACCATGAGATACACATGTCTGCTGTTCAATACCCAGTCTAGGGTATCAGCTCAGCTGCTGAGCTGACTAAGACCACCTCTCTAAGGATTCAGACTCACACACGATGCCAGCTCAACCTGCCCCAGAGAAGGGGGATGAAGGAAAGCCATGGGAGCCACAAAAAAGGGCTTGGCTGATTCTGCCCCAAGGCTCAGTATGGCTCAAGGAGGATCTGGGTCCTCAGGAGTCTAAGTGCTTGTGGAGGTGATGGGGGAGGTGATGGGGGAGGCAATGGGAGGTGATGGGGTGGTGATGGGAGAGATGTTGGGGGAGGTGAAAGGGGAAGTGAAGGAGGAGGTGATGGGGAGAGATGGGGAGGTGATGGGGGGAGGTGATGCGGGGAGGTGATGGGGAGTGACGGGGAGGTGATGGGGAGTGAAGGAGGAGGAGGTGATGGGGAGGTGAAGGAGGATGTGATGGGGAGGTGAAGGGGAGGTGATGGGGAGTGACAGGGGAGGTGAAGGAGGAGGTGAAGGGGAGTGATGGGGAGGTGATGGGGAGGTGAAGGAGGAGGTGATGGGAAGTGATGGGAGAGGTGATGATGGGGAGGTGATGGGGAGTGATGGGGGAGGTGATGGGGGAAGTGAAGGAGGAGATGATGGGGAGGTGAACGATGAGGTGATGGGGAGGTGAAGGGGAGGTGATGGGGAGTGATGGGAGAGGTGATGAAGGAGAGGTGAAGGGGAGGTGATGGGGAGTGATGGCAGAGGTGATGAACAGGAGGTGAATGGGAGGTGATGGGGAGTGATGGGGTAGGTGATAGGGGAGGTAATGGGGGAGGTGATGGGGGAGGTTTCCCCAACCTTCCATGCCACCCCGGGAAACGGAGAACTCCTGGACTGCACCTGTTCAGTGTTTATCCACAGTGACCGGGAGGTTCTCGAGAAAGAAAGTGCCCCTCAGAAGCCTATCTGCTCCTCCTCCCCTCCGCCCCATATGCCACACGACACAAATCCCAGATGAAAGAGGAGGCCTGAGCTGGGGGTTGGGGTCATGCCCAGAGCCACCCATTGCCCCCATCGCTGCAGGAGGAGACCCCAGGGCCTGGGTGCCACCCACAGCCTCCCTGTCCACCTCCCGTGCTTCCTGCAGCCTGGGCCAGCCCTGTGACCTGATGAGGATCTATTTTAGTTGCTGCACTGCAGGGCAGAGAAAAATTGCTCGTCCTCTGCACCGTCCCCCTCCGGTTACCCCATTTCAGAGCAGAGCCCCTGGGTTTTAGGATCAAACAGCAGCAGGAAGCCAAGAGCGCGGCCCATCCATTAATCAGCTGTTAAGGACTCCCAGAAGCCCACAGACGTCTGTGAAGAGCGGTTTATTTTCCCTTACATCCTTAAAACCTGTGGCTCCAGCCAGAAAGAGCAGGGGCCTCAGAGTCCACCGGTCAGGGCTAGTCCTGGTGATGCCCTGTGGGTGGGGTCCCTGGAGAGGTTGCTTCACCTCCCTGAGCCTCCATTCCTCATTCACAGGAGCGGGAAGGAGAACGCCGTTTCAGCAGGCTGGCGAGCGGGTGAAGGGCCGTGAAGCCCAGGCACCCACCCCTGCACTCCGCCTCTCACGTGCCTCCCCAGGCCCTGCCTCGGGCTCCGTCCTCTATCTTCACAGTGCCAGGCCCCCAGCCAGAGAGAAGATTTAAAGGAGAATCTGGCTTTGTCCCTGCCTGGAGAAGCTCATGAGGATATAGAACCTGTAACACCTAACACCATTCAGGAGTGCAAGGAGAGCAGGAGTGGCAGTCACAGAGGTGACCCCAGTGCCAGGAGCAGCATGGGCAAAGGCCCAGGGACAAGAGAGCCCTGTGCTATTCTCTGAGTTCTTTCCTCCATCTCTCCACTGTGCAGAGCGTGGAATTACAATGCGCATTACAGGGGCTGGGAGACTTAGGGAGACAGTTTCCCGAGCCCCATGGATACTCTCAGAGATGGGCTCTGAGACTTTCCTCGCAGGTCAGGGCTGTGGGGACCTGAACCACCTCCTTCCTTGCAAAGGGACAGCCTGGAGTCACAGCCCAGGGCTGCTGTGAAGTGGTGCATCTTTTCACCAAGTCACTTCTGGATGTGACACAGACTGGACCTCATGAGTGAGGCCCCCAGAGAAACCTCCCAGCCAGGTGGCCGAGCCCCACACCCAGAGGAGGCCAGCCTCAAAGGGAAGACACAGCCAGGAGGGGACAGCGTCTGCCCTACCTCCGGCCACTGCACCTGCTGTGCACTGGTGCTACAGCACAGCTGGGCAGAGCGAACTGCTGTTACCTGATTTCACTCACATGGCAATTTGTATCTCTGAGATGCTGGGAAACTGAGGCACAGGTGGAAATGGCAACCCGTAGGTTAACACAGCTCAATCCTTCAGAGCACCTGGACCTGGAGAAATCTCAGCTCCGCCACGTCCTTCTTGCATGACCTCTATGCAGTGAGTTCCCCGTGCCTCAGTTTCCCCATCTGTAAATTAAGAACTATCACTGCTTCCTTGTGGGTGGCAATCAGGATGAAAGAATACATTAAGAAGCCTTATCAGAGGTAAGAAATCTGGATTAGAATTGCTACTCAGATCACAGAGCCATTTCATTATTCTTATTTTTGCCATTAAGCATGCTGCGAACATTTGTGAAATAAATGATTTTTCCTGTTGTTTTATGAAATGTTTAGACACATAACAAAGTTGAAAAAAAGTGTTTAGTGGGCCGGGTGCGGTGGCTTATGCCTGTAATCCCAGCACTTTGGGAGGCCAAAGTGGGCAGATCACGAGGTCAGGAGATGGAGACCACCCTGACTAACATGGTGAAACTCCACCTCTACTTTAAAAAAAAAAAAAAAAAAAAAATTAGCCAGGCATGGTGGCGGGCACCTGTAGTCCCAGCTACTCAGGAGGCTGAGAAAGGAGAATGATGTGAACCCAGGAGGCGGAGACTGCAGTGAGCCAAGAGAGTGCCACTGCACTCCAGCATGGGCGACAGAGTGAGACTCCGTCTAAAAAAAAAAAAAAAAAAAAAAAGTTGAGTGAACATTCTTATACCCATCACTTCGAATTCCACCATTTACGTAGAATAATACTTGCTTTATCATATATCCATCCAACCATCCACTCTCCACTCAGCAATGCATCTTATTTTTCAATGTGTTTCAAAGAAAACTGAAGGCATCAGCACGCTTCCTCCAAATGCTGCAGTGTTTATTATTTCTGATGTAACATTTACATACGAGGAAATTTGCAAATCTTGAAAGACATTTTCAGGATGTTGACAAATGCATACACCTTCCCAGGAGGAACCACCATTCTGAGGGCTTTTTCCCACCATAGATTGATTTTTCCTGTTCTAGAATTCCATATAATATAGGGCATGATTTCATAGCCCAGTACGGAGTGTACTTGTATTAGTTTATGCCTGTGAAACAAATTACCCCAAATTTAGCAGCTTAAAACAACAACATTTATTATTTCACACTTTCTGTGGCTGGGAACCAGGACGCAGCTTGACGGGAGCCTCTCTGGCGTGGAGTCTCTCCGAGGCTGCCATCCACACGTGGGCTGTGGCTGGCTGGACGAAGGCTCTGTCCCTTGAGGGCTGTGGGCTGAGGGTCTCCACTCCTTCCTGGATGTTGGACCAGAGGGAGGCATCTTTGGTTCCTCGGCTCATGGGCTTCTCCGAAGGGCAGCTCCCACATGGAGCAAGACGGGAGCCAGTGTCTTTCTGTCATCCACTCTCAGAGGCAGCATCCCACCACTTATGCCATATTCTACTTATTAGCAGGAAGTGGGGGACCAGGTCCTGCCCACACACCCGGGAGGGGTCATACCCAGGGCGGGGACAGAGCACCATTGAGACCTGTCTAAGCAGCCGCCCCTCGCCGTTCTCTGGCTCGGGTGGAGTGCCTCTCACTTGGCATGTTCCTGAGACTCCCATGGCCCACCCATCACAGCTGGGAACAGCACTCCTGGTACTCCCTCCAAATGCCCACCCGGCTGCAGGAGGGGGCCACAGTGACAGACCTGTGCCCATGTCCCTCTGCGTGGCCGCCTGGAAAGATGCCCCCTCCCCCCCTCCCCGTGGTTGCTGGCGGCCTGCACCCCGACCTGCAGCCAACCAAAGCCCGGAGGTCCTGACTTTTGCGTCTCCCAGCCTCCCGGGAACATGTGCTTTGTGGGGACACCCCATGTTGAGAGCATGGAGTGCCCTGGGGAGCGGGGAGAAGCCCCTGAGCCCTGAGTTCAGCATCAGACCCAGTGCAGCACATGGTCCATATCTGCCCAGTGAGGGAGACCCCAGGCTGCAGTCACTCGGGGCCGACAGTGGGACTGCAGCCCTGTCCTGAGTGCCCCCACCTTCACAGGGGATGCAGGAGGTGAGGACAGGACCAGGAATCTGGCTCTCCTCCCAGGATGGGCAAGCCCCTCCCTCTCAGAGAAGAAATGGACAGGAAATGGAAAGTGTGCACAGAGAGGCAGAGAGGAAGACAGAGAGAGGGAGCGAGACACAGAGGCAGATGAAGGGATAAACATAGATAGATGAGAGACAGACAGAAAAAAGGAGGAAGAGACAGAGAGAGAGGAAGGGAGAGGGAAAGAGGAAGAGACAGAAAGATTGAGGGAGGGAAAGAGAGACAGGGAGGAATGGAGAGAGAGAGAGAGAAAGAGACAGAAAGATTGAGGGAGGGAAAGAGAGAGAGGGAGGAATGGAGAGGGAGAGAGATGAAGAGACAGAAAGATTGAGGGAGGGAAAGAGAGAGAGGAAAAAAGGGAGAGAGAGAATGAGGCAGACGAAGAGACAAAGCGAGAGGCAGAGACAGGAAGAGGCAGAGAATGAGACAGGGAGAGAGAGGTAGGGATGGGTGGGGACAGAGGCAGGGAAGGCTAAGGGCTGAGGACAGTGAAGGAAGAAGTCAGTGCCTGCAGGAGCTGACTGCAGGAAGAAGTCCCTCCCCACTGCCTCCAGGCATCTCCGAGGAGGCAGAGAAGCCTCTTCCTGGAGCTCAGGGCCAGTCCTGGAGATGAGGAGGGCCGGGGCTGCAGCCCGTGAGCTGTAGGCAGGGTGGTGGGAGCTGCATGTGGCCTGGCAGTTCCCTGCTCAGGAGGGGCCTGGGCCCCGTCCAGCTGGGGAGTGGGTGCAGCAGACCCTTCAGCGGGGCAGGGCGCCTCCCAGCCCAGGAGCTCAGAGAGACCCGGCCACCTCTCTGCCCCCATCCATCAGCCCGGCTCTTTCTCAGGCCGCCCCTCCAGGCTACGCCTCCTCACACTGTGCCAGGGCACTACACAGGGCCCTGTAGCCGAGTCCTGTGGCCTAAGACATGCACCCCTCTTGCCAGTGGCCCTGGCTTCTTCCAGACCACAAGTGGCCCAGGGAACCGCTCGGCCCAGGCAGAGCCTCACGGCCATTCCTCTTGGGCGCCAGCCCCTCTCTCCTCCTCCTGGTTGCAAACTCCCTCCTCTCTTTTCCGCACTCTCCAAGTTCTCCTTTGGGCTTTTGGAAACAAAGGTCAGGACGGCTCGAGGACCACACAGCAAGAGTGTGCCAGAAAGAGAGGAGGGGGAGATGGAAAGAGGAAGAAACGGGAGGCAAAAACCCCACTGCACATCACCCTTCCAAGGGTCAATCCAGCCTCACAAAGAATTGAATCGCCAAAGGGAATGGGGAGCCTGTCACCCTGGAGAAAAGCACAGCAGGTCCTCAGACACTTTAACCCAGAATCACCGCCTGCCCCAGCCACGCCACCACTGGGGATGCACCCAACAGAGGTGAACGCAGGGACTCAGGAGCCACTGGCACACCCAGGGTCACAGCGGCACTCCTTACAGTATCCGAAAGGTAGAAGCAACCAAGGGCCTCTCAACGGGTGGATCCAAACACGGTTCGGTCTAGACACGCGACGGGAATCCCACTGTGCCTGAAGAAGGAAGAAAAGTCCGACACGCACCACGGCATGTGAGAACCTCGAGGACCTTGTGCTAAGTGAAATCAGCAGTCCCAAAGGACAAATACCGTGTGACCCCACTCACGCAGTTCCTGGCGTGGTCACACTCATGGAGACGGTGGCACGGTGGCTGCCAGGGTCTGGAGAATGGGAGTTCCTGTTTAACGTGTACCAAGGGTTTTGCTTTTGCAAGATGGAGAGTTCTGGTGATGGGCGGTGGTGACGGTCACACAACATTAGGAACATTTTTTTTTTTAACTTCTGGGATACATGTGCAGAACGTGCAGGCTAGTTACATAGGTATACATGTGCCACGGTGGTTTGCTGCACCCATCAACCCGTCATCTAAGTTTTAAGCCCCTCATGCATTAGGTATTTGTCCTAATGTTCGCCCTCCGCTTGGCCCCTACCCCCTTGACAGGCCCCAGTGTGTGATGTTCCCCTCCCTGTGTCCATGTGTTCTCGTTGTTCAACTCCCACTTATGAGTGAGAACATGCAGTGTTTGGTTTTCTGTTCCTGTGTTAGTTTGCTGAGAATCATGATTTCCAGCTTCATCCATGTCCCTGGCAAAGGACATGAACTTATTATGTTTTACGGCTGCATAGTATTCCATGGTGTATATGCGACACATTTTCTTTTTTTTTTTCTTCTTTTTTTTTTTTTTTTTTTTGAGACGGAGTCTTGCTCTGTCGCCCAGGCTGGAGTGCAGTGGCGGGATCTCGGCTCACTGCAAGCTCTGCCTCCCGGGTTCACGCCATTCTCCCGCCTCAGCCTCCCGAGGAGCTGGGACTACAGGCACCGGCCACCTCGCCCGGCTAGTTTTTTTGTATTTTTTTTAGTAGAGACGGGGTTTCACTGTGTTAGCCAGGATGGTCTCGATCTCCTGACCTCGTGATCCGCCCGTCTCGGCCTCCCAAAGTGCTGGGATTACAGGCTTGAGCCACCACGCCCGGCCGTGCCACATTTTCTTTATCCAGTCTATCATTAATGAGCATTTGGGTTGGTTCCAAGTCTTTGCTATTATAAATAGTGCTGCAATAAACATATGTGTGCATATGTCTTTATAGTAGAATGATTTATAATCCTTTGGGAATATACCCAGTAATGGGATTGCTGGGTCAAATGGTATTTCTGGTTCTAGATCCTTGAGGAATGGCCACACTGGATTCCACGATGGTTGAACTCACTGACACTCCCACCATCAGTGTAAATGCATTCCTATTTCTCCACAGCCTCGCCAGTATCTGTTGTTTCCTGACTTTTTAACGATCACCATTCTGACTGGCATGAGATGGTGTCTCATTGCGGTTTTGATTTGCATTTCTTTAATAACCAGTGATGATGAATATTTTTTCATTTTTTTTTTTGAGAAGTGTCTAGCAACATTCCTAATGCCACTGAACTCTACACTTAATAAGATTTAAAATGGTAAATTTCACATCATTTGTATATACTTCACCACAGTTTCTTAAATGGCTAATTTTTTTCAGGGAGGAGCTCAGAGTCAGAGGGTGGGAACAGTCTGGAGTGACAGGGAAGTGTGTCGAGACAGTGACGCCTAAGTAGGGGCTTGAAGGGTGAAGAGCCCAGTAGAGGTGGGAGAAGGGCAGAGCAGGGCAGGTCAGCATGGCTATGGCTAGTCCGTGAAGCCACGCTGGGCAGTGGGTGAGGACGGGAATGCCCAGAGCCCTGCAGGCATCAGGCAGGTCCCAGGAGCCATGGAACCACTGGGCTGAGCTGCAGAGGTGGCCCGCTGATGTCTCCCCTTCACCAGGCTTCCAGTGAGAAGGGACTGCGGGGGCAAGGTTGGCGGGCGACCAAAAGCAGTATCCCAGGAGGACAGGGCAGGGGTGCCAGGCAGGCCATGGGGCAGGGGTGCCGAGCAGGCGATCGGGCAGCGGTGCCGGGCAGGCCATGGGGCAGGGGTGCCGGGCAGTCCATGGGGCTGGGGTGCCGGGCAGGCTATTGGGCAGGGTACAGCCGCTCATGGCCCAGGGAAGTCACACCCCACTCTCTGACAGGTTTGCCGACTTCGCAAAGAAGAATAAGGACAGCCAGTTAAATAAGAATTTCAGATAAAGCAACAAATAACTTTTTAGTGTGAATATGTCCCAAATACCGCATGGGACCTGCTCACGCTGTAAACGTGTTCCTGGTGTCTCTGATGTTCTCATGTAGCCAGGTGCCCTGGGTCTTATCTGGACGCTGCCCTCTGAGGCTCCTGCCTCTCATCTGGAAAGGGGTGGTCACTGCCTTGACAAGGCTCTCGCCTCTGGTTCTTCAGGAATCCCCAGCCAGGCCTCCCGGACCACCCAGCCAGGAAGACCCCCACCCCCAGCCCCAATCACGGTCACTCCACCGGCTCTGGTGCCTTCATGGCACTTGCAGGCTCTGAAATGGCCCAGCTGTGTGCCTGTCTGTCTGGGATCTTTCTCCCACTCTGAGGTGCGGGCTCCATGAGCACAGGGCCCCATCATCCTTGTGTCCCCAGCACCTAGCAGAGGCTGGGCGTGTGTGGGTGTGCAGCCACGATTTACTGAAGATGGCATGGACGCCTCCCTGGAGGGGCAGCCTGAGGGGGAACAGGAAGATGAGGGTGAGTGGGGCGGGGCCCAGTGCACCTGCTATTTCTGCCCCACCAATCTCCTCCTGCTGATGACCGGCTCCCTTTCCTCTGAGGCTCAGGCTGGCCTCCGCCCAGGGGACAAAGTGCCCCCACTCTGCCCAGATGGGGGCCGGCAAATCCGCACCAGCCCGGCCTGGCCCTACCCCCACCCCTCCCAACAGGACCAGCCGGGCGTCCACAGATTCCCACGGCAGCCTGTTACCATGGTGACAGCAATCCGAGGTCACCGCGCTAGAAACCGGTGGATGCCTCCCTCCTGGAACACCACAAGCGTTAGAATCTAATTTTCATTACAGCCATAATAGTGGTTTTGCATAATCGTACATATATTAATACCTAACATGCCTGTGTTTATTTGGTTAAAATTCATGAATTCAGGTCTAAATAAAAAGTGCTGATGGCTGAAGTTTTTCATTCTCTTAAAATGTTCTTGGGTTAGGTATTTTTTAAGCCAGTCTCTCTCCTTGGCAGCAACTTGCTTTTAATCCCATTATTAACAGGGAAGAGAGAGGAAAACAAATCAGGGCTCTCCTCCCCCGGGGCCGTGCCTCTGGCTGTGGAGGTGGCAAGCGGGTGCCCATCACCCCTAGCCTCTGCCTCACTGTGTGGCCCAGACCACACCCTGCAGCCTCTCCAGGCCTGTTTCCTCAAGTGGAAAAATAAGAGAAGGCATTAGTTGGTCTTTGAAATCCCTTCTGCTTCCAAAACACAGCCACGGAGCTGACATTTGCTGAAGCTCAACCAGCACCGGGCTACAGGCAGGAGAAGTAAACACGGTCCCCGTCCTTGGGTCAGTCCAATCTGATGGAGACTCGCTCAAGAAACAGACAGTGCAGGCCGGGTGCGGTGGCTCACGCCTGTAATCCCAGCACTTTGGGAGGCCGAGGCAAGTGGATCACCTGAGGTCAAGAGTTCGAGACCAGCCTGGCCAATGTGGTGAAACCCTGTCTCTACTAAAAATACAAAAATTAGCCAAGCATGATAGCAGGCGCCCGTAATCCCAGCTACTCAGGAGGCTGACACGATAGTGAGCTGAGATCTTACCATTGCACTCAAGCCAGGGCAACAGAGCGAGACTCCGTCTCAAAAAAAAAAAAAAAGAAAAGAAAGAAAACGAAATAGACAGTGCCAAAGGATGAGGAGATTATTCTTCCCATGTGACCCTCTCGCCCGGGGCCAGCACCTCAGCCACAGCAGCAGAGCGTGGGAACCAGGCCTGCCTCCTCCCCAGCTCCACAGGCCCCCACCCACCCAGCGGCCATGAGAGCACCCTGCCATGAGCATTGTTCTAGGTCCCCGATGCCCCAGCCCCACACCTGAACATGGAGGAGGAGAACCGCCACCCCTCCCTTGAGAGAAGCCCCAGCTTGACACCCACCCCACCGGGGAAGAACAGCAGAGACACACGGAGAAATTCTTAAATAGGCTTCTGGGCTTTTATTCAAAACAACACTGGTGGTGGCTGCCGCTTGGTTTCTCTACACCCGGGCCATCTGGGCCAGCAGGTACCAGCGCCATCAGCAACTAGGAGGGAAGTTCATTCACACCATAGAAACTGTACAGCGACTGAGAGTGCTAGAGTCACGGTGGCGGCCCAGGCCGAGGGCTTCCTGGAGGAGGTGGCCTCTACCTCCTCAGTAGGCTGCAGCTTGGCCCAGGCTCTGCCAGGAACACGGATTATTGCACAAAGACAAAAAAAGAGTATGTGTATCTGGGCTAAAGAGCAGCTCTTATGACCCCAAGCCCTTACACAACGCAGCAAAGGGGGCTGGGGTTGGCCCTGGAAGCGGAAGGTTCCGAGCTGAGGATATGGGGGAAGACAGGCAGACGGGCTTTACACGCTTTGTCCTCCTTTAAGGGGCTGCCTGGTACAGGAGAAGGTAGAGCAGAGGAGACGAAGAGGGTTTGGCTAGACTGGGCTGTCTCTGCACAGATGCCAAGGTGTCTGCCCATCACCACCCTATGGAGCAGCAGAGACAGCTCAGGGACCTGCGTCCCCACCTTCCCCACTGCCAGGCCCATGTGGGTTAGGGCAAATTTGTGCTTTTGTGATAGACACAGGCCTGAGGCCATGGCCCCAGACCACAGGGTTGAGGAGGAAGGAAGGGCCCTTTGCCCAACCCTCACCCATTCTGACTTGTGCTGGCCAGTAGATCACAGCTTCCCTGGTTCCCCATCTCTGTCACCCACAAGAACAAGGCCAAGTGTCTGGGATCGGCAGGTGGGGCCTCCAGGAGCCTGGCCATCTCCCACTGCTCCCTGCAAGGAGCTTCTCTGCCTCTGAGCTCAGCTCTTTTAACTTCTCCACACGCCCCGCTCTGTGGGCCCTGGAGCCTTCGCTCATGCCCATCCCTTTGCCTAGAACACCTGCCCCGAGGTGTCTGCTTGTTCCAGAGCCACATGGTTCAGGGCAAGGGGAGGTTTCACATCAGACCTGCCTAGGATGTGTTCCCCGCGCAGCTGCTCTGAACCCATGTACCAGCAGGAAAGAATGCTCAGCAGAGTCACAAGATGACCCAAGGCTGCTGGACCGGTGTCTGATCCTGCCAATTTGAAGCCCAACCTTCCACATGGTCTTCCCAGGTCACACAACCCCTCTTCTGGGCTCCAACACGCACGTCCCTCCAGCAACACACGGACTTGCAAAAAGTCAAGTCTGCCTGCCTCCCTCCAACTGCGCATGCTCAGGGTCAGCCAGGAGCAGGTAAGCCCGCCCAGACACTTCTTCCCCAGACAACGTAGCTCGCTCCACATAAAACCACCTCCGCGGAAAGGGAGGCAGGGCCGAGGCTCTCTGGAGGGGTCAGCGTTGGGCTTGGACCCAGCCATCCTCACAGGTCTACCTGCCCCCCAGAGAGGACTGGGTAGTTCCTCCCGCCGCAGGCACCTTGTTCGGCATCACAGCCCTAGGGTGTGGAGTGGGGCCCTCCACACCACCCCAGCTTCTTTGCTGCTAGGGCCCTGAAGGATCCTGGGCTGGCCGCTTCCCCTCTCCGGGGCTCAGTTTCCCGGGTGGGCTTGACAACCCCTCCTGGACCACTCTCCCTCAGCCCAAAAGGTCTCTGCATGTGACAAAGCACACATCACCCACCACCTCCCCCAGGGTCCCTGTGCCAGCCTGGAAGACACCCAGAACCCCTCCAAGGGGCACTCCACACCCTCACCAGCCTGTCCACGAGCTGAGTTCTTCCAAGTCAGAGTTTGGGAACAAGGACAAGGCTGCCCCTCAGCAGGCCCCCATGAAGCCCTCAGAGGGGGTCTTAGCAAAGGCAAGGGGGGGTCTTAACAAAGGCAAGGTTATTGCTGAAGCACAGCATCTCCAAACTCGTGGCCTCTGCAGCCTCTCCAGACCACTGCCACCAACATGCTCCCAACCTCCTTCTTCAAACTGACTTCATGAAAGTCACTCCCTTTTTAAAAAGTAGCCTTGACCTAAGCAAAATCTCTGTGAAATCACGGGTTCAATGTATTTTTTTTCTAATAAATAGTGAAATAAATGCATAACTCTTCAAATCAAACACCCCCATCTATAACCCGTTTGGGAAGCGCTACTATAGTGAAAGCTGACCTGCAGTTAGGGGCAGCGGGGAGGAGAGACAGGGGCAGGGAGGAGAGACAGGGGCGGGGAGGTGGGGTCGGAGAATGTGGCCTCCAGGTGACACAAAAGGCTGGGCGTGGGGATGTGGCTGGACCCAGGGCCCAGGCAGGTGCCCCCACCCCTGCCTAGAATTCGGTCAGAGCTGCTTTGCCTTGAACCCACTGGGGCGGGGGCATAGTTGCTCAGGACGGGGACAGCACAGCGTCCAGGGACAGCCACAGCTCAGGGCCCATATTGGGGATAAAAGGCATAAGTGACTGAACAACTAACTGCCTGAGCCCAGGGGCACCTGCAGGGCAGCCAGAGCCAGCCCAGACCAGGCAGGTACCCTGGCCTCTCAAGTGGCCTCCACTCCTGCTCCACCCAACCCCGCCCTCCTGGGGTGGAACCTACCCCCTCAGAAGTACTCAGGAGCTGGGACCTCCCCTGGGGCCAGAGCCCCAGCCCAGCCTCCGAGCTGCCCTCCACCCCCCACCACGGTCCTAAGGAAACACAGCTACTCACCCCTGATTTTTCTAAAGAGAGACATCTAACCCGTGTACTAAGGGTATGTGTGTGCTCTGGGGTGTCTACAAAAGACTTCACAACAACGAGACGGTCAGGATGACAGGACAGACACCCCGACGCGGGGGAGCCACGGGGAATCTTAGCAGCGTTTCTTCTTTAAAAGAAAAAAAAGAAAAAGAAAACACACCCTGAATTGCACCTCTTCTCCCGGGCCTGGCGCCCTCAGAGGCCTGAGGGTCCTCTCCAAGCTACTCTCAACCCGGGAGGAGACATCAAAAAACACAGCTGCGACGCCCCGGCAGGACATGTGCCCTGGGGTGGGTCTGGCCTGAATTCCAGAGCGTCAGACAAAAGCCCCGTCCGGGCCCTGGCCCACCTCCCACCTTTAGCACTTTCTGGAAGTCATAAGCTCTCAGTAAAAAAAATAAATATATATATATATATGTCTGTCTATGTGTGTGTGTGTGTGTGTATATACGCATACATATATGTATATATATGCACTGGAAGGGCCACCATGGGCCACGCAGGCCTGGCTAACCCAGACTCCGCTCAGCCCGGCTGACGGGCGCCTGTGCCCGGCGGGCCCTGCGCGATCCCAGGTGTGGACGAAGTATTGCTGTCTGCTCCTGGCTCCTGAGGTAAAACAGGTGAGACGGGGCGGGCGGTGGGCGGCCGGGGGCCCCTGCGACCCTCATCTCTTCCTCTTGCTGGCGGCGTCTCCCGGCTCCAGCTCTCCGGGGAGCGGTTGCGGCGGGGGCGCCAAGGGGCCCAGGCCCATGGGCAGCGGTGCCCGGCCCAGGGGGTCCTTGCTGCGGTCCGCGGCCCACGAGGGGCTCCGGGCCAGGCCGTGGGCCGGGGCGGCGGCGCGGGGGCGGCCGGGGGCGGCCAGGCTGCTGGTGCTGCTGAACTTCCTGGCGGGCGTGAGGCCGGGGAGCGGCGGCGGGGGCGGCGGGCAGAAGAGGGAAGTGAGCGAGAGGCTGCTGAGGGTCTCCGAGTGCTCGCTGCCCGCGCCCCCGCCGCCCGCGCCGCCGCGGCCCTCCTCGTCCGAGGGGTCCATGGAGTCGTGGTAGGTGCAGCCCGGGCTGGTGGAGCCCCCGCTGCTGTGGCTGCGCTGATGCGCCCGCAGCCCCCGCAGGCTGAACAGGCCCCGGCCCCGCAGGCTCAGGCGGCGGTGCGCGGCGGGGGACAGGCCGGCCCGGGGTCCCGGAGCAGGCGCGGGCGGCCCCAGGGCTCGCCGGGGGCTGTCGCTCAGGGTCAGGCTGTCCTCCAGCGTGGTCTGCAGGCTGCCCGCGGAGCTGCTGGGGCTGGCGTCCAGCGACGTGTCGCTCCCGGTGGCCTGGGGGGAGGTGGGAGCGGTGGAGGCCGCCTGGGTCTGCCCCCACCCCAGCAACCTGGACGCCTCCCTCCCCGGCACAGCAGGCAGCCCCCATCCAAGGAGCTCCCTTAGGAGCAGGGATTCTCCCCTCTGCACGTCCAGCTTAGGCGGCAGTCACCACAGGGCCTGCACCTGCCCGGAGAGGTCCCCTGAAAGGAGCTAGCACCCGCCTCAAACCCAGGTCAAACCCGGCCCTGCCCTTCACGGAAGGCTCCAGGCTCACTCCAAGGGGAAGCCCTGGGCCCACCGCCCTCCCCCAGGGCACGTGGCACCCCCACCACAGCCCCCATGGTCCTGACGCGGCCCCTGCCCTGGCTGCTCTCACTGGTTCCGGTCCCTCCCACTTGCTCCAGCCCCTGGCCCCCACCTCCCAGCCCCAGGACCCCCACCTCCCAGCTGTCCAGCTCCCACCTCCCAGCACCAGGGCCCCCCATCTCCCAGCCGCCCAGCCCCCACCTCCCAGCCGCCCAGCTCCCAACCTCCCAGCACCAGGGCCCCCCACCTCCCAGCTGCCCAGCTCCCACCTCCCAGCCCCCACCTCCAGCCCCTCCCCAGGAGCTGTTCTCCCTGCCTGTCCACCATGGAGTAGACTTTACTCGGCAGACATTTATTTTGGTTATCACCCCTCCTCCTGCACCCCTGCAGCTCACTCTCAGCACTAAACAGTTTGTATCCTGCCCGCCAGGCCACACAGCCTGCTACAACGGGGTCCCACAGTCACCCAGTGAATCAACCGCACTCACCGCACTGTGGGAGCCGGCTCGGCCCCATTTCCCCACCCCCACAACGGAGCCCTCAGTGCTCTCTTGGGTAGGAGGGTTGTGGCCCTGGCCAATCCAGTACAGGGGACCCTGCAGGCTGAGGCTTCTCATCCACCAGACCCGCCCTCCCACCTCCATTCCTAGTAATCAAGCCCCCACTCACACCCACTCAGATAACCCAGGGTATCCTCCCCACCGCCAGCACCCCGCCACCCTGCAAAACCTCCAGTACTCCTCCTCCTCCCCTCCCCTCCAGCTAGGTATCACAGGCCTCTTCCAGACCCCCCTCGGGGTCCTCCCCACACTCTGCTGTCCCCAGGACCCAGCTCTGCCCACTCCGGTCCGCCCCAGTGCCACCTCCTGCTCCAGTCTCAGCATCACCCCAGCGTTCCCAAACCCCCTTGCATGGTGGTGCCCTGGGCCTTTGGTTGGGTCCTTCCCCTCCCAGTCCCTCGGACTTCGAGGCCTGGCTTAGATCCTGCCCCTTGCCCACAGACCAGTGCTCTGGAGCCTGGGAGGTGCCGGTACCTGCCGGAGGAGGGTGCAGTTGACCCTTGGTGACCGCAGAGATGCCCAGGAGCCCTGCAGCGCAATCTTGGGGAGGGTCCCAGTGCCGGTGCCCTTTTCTGGGCCTTTCTGACTGGCAGACACTGCAGGGTGGAAGAACTCGGCTGGCATGGGCAGGAGAGGGCTGGAGGCATCCGGGGAGAAGGGACTTGGGGGTACTGCTGGGAAAGGAGGAGACAGAGCTGACGGAGCACGCTCAGGCCAGGGGGCAGTCCCTGGGAGGTGGCATTGAGCACCAATCTCATTGGGCCAGCAGGGAGGAGCCACCTAATAAACTGACTGTGAGACCGTGGGCAAGTCCCCCTCTAAACCTTCGTTTCCCCATTGTGAGAGCAAGAGAGAAATCCTGAACCAGCCCTTTTGATTCCAGGGGGCAGGGGCCCTGGGCAAGACACAGCTTTTGGAGGCAAGCAGACCCGGGCTCAAGCCTAGGTCTCTTCCTCTGTAAAAGGGAACAAGATGCCATCTTGAGGGGCATAAGGAGAAGAAGAAACAGCTGGAAGCTCCCAGCTCAGTACCAAGTACACAGTAGGTGCTCACTAGGATCAGTCATCCCCGGGTCCTGACCCCACCATGCAGCCTGGCCAGGCCTGGGGGCCTCTGTGGGACAGCAGGTGGGTTGGGGCGTCCCAGCCCCGGGTCAGGCGCTGCACTGGATGGCAGGTCAGTCTGGCCTGGTTGGCTGCACACAGTGAGGGACAGAGACGGGGGTGGGGGGTCTGAGGGCTGGGGCAGGTCTGGGTGTGGGGGGCGTGGGGGGGTAGCAGCAGCCTCTGCCCACTGTCCCCTCCACACCTTGGGGGGTTGAGGATGAGATAATGGAAGAATGTACCCAAGACAGCTGGACAGTCTGAATGTCCCGGCTGGGGATCCTATGCCATACCATCTTACCATTTAAGGAAAATGTAAATAAATGGTTGGCTAAAGGGAATGAGATTGCATTCCACCAGAATGGCTCTCGGGTCAGCCCTGTGCCCTGACTTCTGGTTTGGGAAGTCTGGGATCTTGGCATCTCAGCCACCCTGGCCAGTTGAAAGCCCATCAGCTTAGGGAGGGTGCCCAGGAAAGTCACCCCATGTCTGGCTCCTGGGAGGCGTCCCCGAAGGGTACTTGGGGTGGGCTCAGAGTCTTGGGTGGCCCTCTTCTGCTGGGCTCCTCATCTCTCTGCCTCCCTCCATAGCCAATGCTGTGAAACCAGGTTCCTGCCACCCTCCATGAGGACCACAGTAAATATGAACCTGTGATGGCAGGCCAGCTTAGTCCCCTGGCCCTGTGCCCAGAGCCCAGCCACGGGCCCAAAGCACAAACAGAACACTGTGGGTAGAGCTGAAGGATAAGTATCAGGAATTTGCAAAAGGGCTATTAAAGACACCAGGCTTTCCTATGTTTAACATCCCCATGTATATGAAGATCTGTGGGCTACACACCTCTCTAATTCAGCTCTAGAAACACACCACAATAATCTGGCAGCTTTCCTTCTGCTTGATATGAGAGCCGTGTGTACCCACCTCTTTCCCTTTTCACTATGGCTCCTAGGAAGCTTAGCATGAAGCTTCCTTTAGATGCTTAGGTTTTTGTTATAATTATCTCATCTTTTTGTACTATTTGTCTCTTGATCTTTTATCATTGTTATATCAGGCCTGAGAGTCTATCTCTCATTGTCAGATATCCATCTGGTTCTTTCTGGACTGAATATAATAATCTGGGTAAAAATACTAAGGAAAAAACTCAACCATCTCCCTCTGAAGCAGACGCCCAAGATGAGGGCTGTGGGGAGCTGGCAGGGCTCCCACCCCTCACCTTGACTGCTGTCATGTTTCAGCCAGGACTGGACAGGGTTGAATGGGATCTCCTCCATCTCACACAGGAAGTTCTCTGGACCCGGTGAGACGGCCGTAGAGGACAAGGGGAAGAAGCATTCGTCCAGGTCTCTCACACACATGGGCTCAGGTGGGTCCAGTTCACCCTGCAAGGAAAGGGAGGTAGGATGGGGCAGCACTGGGGGGGCGGGGACAGCTGCCCTCATGACCTGCTCCACGGGCCCTCGCTTAACTAGGCTACCCTCATAGCTAGTCTGACCTTCCTCTCACCTCCTCTACCTGACCATCTTCCCAAACCCCGGTGAAAGGAATCCACCTCCGAATGTCCCACTGGATGCCCCAGGCAGTTAGTGACTTCCCCTGGTACAGACCCTGGGCCGGTGAAGAAGCCAGGTCAAGGCTGGTGAAGGCATCAGAAGACAGGCTGAGTGGCCAGTGTCCCATGAGCATGACCTTGGGGGGGTCCCTTCCCTTTGCTGAGCATGTTTCTGCATCCGAGGAGAGTGATGCCTTCCTTCCTAGGCATTCCCTGGCCCCCACATTCCTCAGGCCTGTAGCCCATAGTGAGCCCTTCCCAGAAGAGCTGCCTTAGTGCCCCCTCCAAGGCAGATGCATCCGCGCCACCCCAACCTCTGATGACTTGCTGAGTCTGGCACAGAAGACTGTACCCTGCCCAAGTCCAGCTGAGTCCCAAAAACTGTGCACCCTGATATCCTTTGTAGAAGAGCAGTGTGGGGGTACAGGGAGCTGCAGCAACTGTGAGCCATCACTCGCCCCGCAACCTACCCTGAGCTGATGGAGGGCCAGCCTAGGGGGCAGAGGTGCCAAGCCCAGGGTATCCCCCAGCTGTCCCTTATACCCCCCACCCCCAGCAGGGCAGGACCACCTTGACCTTGAGATCAGGAGCCCCGGTCTTGAGGTCTCACCCCCTAAGACTGCAGGATCAGCAAGGGGCCCTTCCTGGCCTGCAGGCCTCCTCAGACTGACCCCCTGGGGTGCAGAGGTTTGGGGCCCAGCCTCAGGGGTGGCTTCCTGCTCTGTCATTCCTGGCTGTGTGATGTGAGCATCACCCCACTTTTTGGAAGCCCCATCTCCTCACGTGTGAAGCGAGGACGAATCATGCCTGCTGCACAGAGCTGTGGGGTGGACAAAGCCGGCACGGGCAGAGCGCCTGCACAGAGTAGGTGCTTTGCCTGACACGACTCCCCCGTTCGCTTCGGCCTCACAGCCCTGCCAGCCAGGGATGACCCCCATGGAATGGACCAAAAAATACTCAAAGCAACAAGAAGCAGCCAGTGCTGCTGAGTGCCAGGTTGGATCGCTAGCTGGGCTTGTGGCTGTGTGACCTCAGGCAAATCACTCCACCTCTCTGAGCCCTACTGCCCTCATCTGTCCAACAGGAGAGGAAGGCCTAGCACACAGTGGGTGTCGTTTACATGGTAGACTGGAAAGACAGGGGGTTCCTCCTGGGTGGGCAGGGGCCAGGCTTCAAGGACAGACCCGCCTGCTCAGGAGTCCCCAGGGGAGCTCACCTTGCTGTCTTTGGGGCCAGGTGGGCAGGCTGTGGGGTCCTCAAGGCTCAGGTCGTCGCCCAGCAGGATGGACGAGGACCTGTCTGAGTTCAGGGAGAAGGCCTCCGTCTCAGCCAGCTGCACCTGCAGGAAGAGGGGGTGGCCTCAGGTCACCACAGCGTTGGGATGGGCAGGCCTGGGTCCTGGGGCGTGCAGCCACAGGCCTGAGGCTCTGAAGAGAGGCCAAGCAGTGGTCAGAAAGGTCCAGACACCTGCTGGGCACGGATGATGTATCCATCCTGTGCAGGGGCCCAGCCTGGGCGGTATGCAATGGTGACACAGCGGTCACCTCCAGTGGAAACCAGCCCTGAGTGGCCCATCTTGCTATCTGGGCCTGAGGGCAGGTGAGTTGCCATGGGCTGTGAACTCCACAGCTGTCTGCTTGCCCCCAGACCAAGTGCCCATCAAGACTGGGCTGGACTTGACTCATCTATGGCCCTGTGTGGACAACCTGCACAGCGTGTCACAGGCAGGGGACACTGCGGGGCCCAGAGACACTGGAGAATCTGCAGCCACCACAGGGCAGGGGTGTGGGGCAGCCCAGACTTCCAGCTCCTGCTGACGGCTCCTGGGGACCCGCCCTGCAGCCACCTGAGGCTGGGGCCACCCTGGGGGCTGGAGCACCCCAGGGAGAGCTCAGGGGCCCACACTGCTGGGGAGAGGGGAGGGGGCTGCCTGCACCTGCACTGGAGGTGGACCCATGGGAACCCCTGAGCTGGGTGGGCCTAAGCCCCGAGCTGGAGACCAGGGCAGGGCACCTGGAGGAGGTTGAGTGCCAGGATGATGCCCTGGGGAAAGAGCGGGCAGATGACCCCTTCATGTCACAGAAAGGGCAAGCTATCCTGCAAGTGACACACAGGCTCCCTGCCTGGCACCTGCAATACACAAGGTGGGGCAGCTGCCCTACCCAAGCACCTACTGTGTGCGGCACGGTGCTGGGGTCAGTAGCTGCAGCCACCACACCACAGGCCCACACCTGGCCCTGGCTCAGGGAGCCAATCTGCCCAGGCCATGGAAGCTACGTGTGCCCACACTGACCCAGCCTGGTCTCTATGGCCCAGAGCCAGGCTCTGCCCTCGGGCAGGCCCCCCACCAGGCTTCGTGCTGCCCCTGCCACAAGGGGCTGGGCCTCCCGGGCTGCCATTACCTCTTGCTTGTCGTGGTGACATTTCTTGCAGCCGGCGGGTGAGGAGTAGTGGTGGAAGATGGAGCCCGAGAGGTTGTCGATGATGGTCAGCTCCCCCTCCAAGGAGTCCTTGATGATTAAAGAGACGCTGTCCAGCCACAGGTTCTCCTAGGCGGACGGGGACGGGGTGGGGACAGGCGGGATTATCAGCCGGGTCCCGGGTCTGCGGGGTGGGCAGGACACAGCTGCCCTCCCGGTTGGTTCTCTGTGCCCATGGCCTGGGACCGACCCCCTCATCACAGGGTCACCCCTTCTATGGAGCTGAGCAGGGTGGGGCCCAGAAAGACAGAGGTCTCTGTGCAAGGCCTCCCTGGCCCCGCTGCCCATCTAGCCCTGCAGTGCCCCCCTCTCTGGCGACCCTCGCGCCGCTCCAGCCCCTGCCCACCTGGGCAGGCGAGTAGCAGCGCCGGCACAAGCCGCCCTCGGCGTCGCCCCCGCCGCCCGCCCCTCCCGGCCCTCGGCCAGGGGCGCCCGGGGAGCCAGCAGGCAGCCTCGGGCCGGGGCCCAGGCTGTGGGCCATCTCCAGCTCGAGCTCGGCATCCATCTCGGCGTCCTCCTGCGCCTCCTTATTGCTGTCGTCCAGGTGCTTCATGAGCACAGCCACCACCACGTTGATGAGCACGAACTGCGCGGTGAGCACGAAGCTCACGAAGTACAGTGGCGACACAAACTGCAGGCTGCTCAGGCAGCTGCGCTCATCATGGGTGCAGTCCCGCAGCGTGTCCTGCGTGGTGGGGAGGGCGGAGAGGACGAGGGCTGCTGGAGGCAGAGGCCAGCCCAGGGCCACGCGTGGAGGCAGCAAGACCGAGATTCAACCCCTGAGATGGCCCTGGCTGCCCTGCCCCACTCTGCCTTGTGGCGGCATCTGCCTGCCTCAGCTTCAGCTAAGTCCCCGCATGGACAGACGATGGCCTAGCACCCTCTCCTCCTTTCTTGCTCCCACCCACGTCACCCTCCCCACAGCTGGCCTGCTTCCCTGGGACACAGTCAGGCCTGAGAAGGGGCATCTGGGGCTTCCTTCATGGGCATCTGGGGAGTAGGGTGCATTCGGGACCATATGTCCTTCCTTTCTGGTTTTTCAGCTCAACCCCCACCCACAAAGCCCAAGAAGACTCCACCACCTTCCCACCCTGGGCCGAGGAGAGTGGCCACCTCTCCTAGCCCCCGGCTTCCTACCCCCTTGCTGGGGGACTGGGGGCTCTGCAGGGTGGGGGTGAGAGGTAGAACAGGCCTATCACTGCCCTCTCCACCTTAGGGCCCCGGAACCGAGGCCTCACCCCTGTCCTCTAGGAGCCCCTCCCTGCCCTTCCCAGCCCAGCCTAGGTTGCAGCCCAGTCTAGGGAGCCTCTGCCGGGTGACCTGGTCAGTGCGGCAGTCACTAGGGGGCCTGGCCCTGGCCTTCGGGCCTGCCTGGGCCCCAGGTACCCCCTGGAACCGGGTGGAGTTGTCTCCCCTAGAATCTGAGCCCCAATCTTAGGCAACACTGGGGGATGGGACAGTGGTAGACAAGGGGCCTGTTATGGCTCAGCTCTCCCCACTGTGCTGGTCCCGGGCAGGCCCCTCCATTCCTCCGTGCCCTGCATGCCCCCCCCCTTGTGCAGTGGGGCCCTGGGTGGGCAGAGCCCTGAGCAGCAGGACCAGCATCCTCACTGTCCCAGCATCTGGCTGATTTCTCCACCCCAGCCCACCCGGGAGTACCTTCATGATCCCGTTCCAGTTGTCACCCGTGGAGACCTGGAAGAGCGTGAGGAAGGCCATGCCGAAGTTCTCGAAGGTGGCATGCCGGCTCATGCCCTCGCATGGGTTCTCATCGTTGCAGACTGGAAGCGGGGAGGAGGTCAGCCCTGCCCGATGGCAAAGCACCTGCGGGGCTCACCCTGACCCAGTGCCTCCCACCTTGCCTCAACCCTCATCACACTCCAGGAGGGGCGTGCAGACTGTGCCCAGCCCACAGATAAACTGAGGCTCGGGGAGATGGCACATGAGCTGGGGCTCAGGTTTGGGTGAGTCTAGTTCTGTCCCCGACCAAAGAATGGGTTTCTGAGAAAGAGGATGAAATGGGGTGAGGGCCAGCCCGTCAGGGAACCCTGCTTTCCAGAGCCATCCCGGTGCAGGGCAGAGCTCAGCAAGTGCTCTGTTGCCCTCTGCCCCCACCCTGGCCTCTCCATTTGCTGGGGCGGTGCTGGCTCAAGACAGGCACCAACACAAGACAGGCAACCACTACAGGGGTAGGGAGGGCAGGTTCCCTGGGAGACCAGACAGGTGGGGGCCCTGCTGTAGGCATCTCCTCAATACAAAGACCCTGATGTGATGGGCTGGGGTTCCCTGCTCCACCAAGTCATCCTGCAGCCCCGCTGCACCCCACCACAGGCCTGCTCTGGGAGTCACTCACCCAGCTTCCCGAAGAGCTCCACCCCAAGGGCAGCATAGATGAAGAAGAGCAGCATGAAGAGGAGGCCCAGGTTGCCCACCTGCGGGAAGACAGGTGAGGCCGGGTGGGACTGGGGAATGGGTGAGGGCGCACCAGGCCTGGGAAGGGTGGAGGCTGGGGCGGTGGGGGTGGGCAGCCTGAGGGTCAGAGCAGCTGTAACGTTCCCCCAGGCTGTGTGTCCACGTCTGCCACCCCACAGGACCTGGAGGGCAGGCTGGTTCCAGCACAGGGCTCAGAATAACAAGAAAACACTTGTGCCGCCTTTACCACAAGCCGCCCCGTTTCCAGCACTTGAGGTTAATGAGCTCACTTCCTCCGCACAATAATCCATGAACTATCTTTTATCCCCATTCTTCAGATGAAGAAGGAGACAGACTGAGAGGTGACATCACTTGTCCAGAAGCACACAGCTAGTAACTGGTAGGACAGGAGTCCAGACCCAGCAGGCTGGCCCCAGGATCTGTGCACACAACCTGTGCTACACACCTTGTGTGGCTACCAAGGTTGAATGGATGGATGAATGAAGGGAAGGGAGAGGGCAGGAAGTCTCAACACTAACATTAGCTCCTCTACGAAACCACCGAAACACACTTGTCCCTGTCACTATCATCTGCTGGTCTGGGAAATCTTCAAGAACAGGAACACAGCTGCATGAGGTCAGATTTGCCTCCTCGGGCCAGCACGAGGCCTGGCCATAGAGAGGAGGGAAGGCAGGAATCACGCAGGCCCGTGGACCCCAGAGGGCTCTGTAAACCCAGCCACCCCTGTCCCACAGCTCCTGTGGGAGAAAGCGTCCCAGATTCCAGACCTAGGTCAAATCTATCCATGCACTGGAGACCACCTTTAACTCATGCTATGGATAAGATAAGGCTCAACCACATTCTTGCCCTAGAAATGAAATCTCTCTTAGAACCCTCAGAAGGCCTGCGTGAAGAGAATCAGAAGACGTTCACATTAACTGCTGAAAAGTAAACCCCGTTAATCACCACTCCTCAAGTTTCTCCTCTCCACTCCAAAGAAGGGTTTCCTGGCCAGCCGTTCTGCACTGCTAGTGGCTAATTAAATGATGTTCCCTTCATTAATAAAACAAGCACTTACTGAGCGCCTGTGAGGCAAACTGTAAAGCCCTAACCGCTGAGAAGGATCTGGCGTGGTCGAGGCCCTAGGAAATCAGCTTTGTGCTCTGAGCAGGCCGGGGCTGGCAGGGTCTCTTAACCAGGATTGCCTTCAGCTTTTCTCCATCCCCTCCCCACTGTCAGCATCTCAGAGCCGGTAGGGTTACGGCAGCCTCCTCACCAGCTTCCCTGCCTCCAGCGTCTTCCTCCAATCCACTCTCCTCCCAGCCGCCAGAGCCACCTTCTCAAAAGCAGCTCTGGCTGCAACCTCCCTTGTCTAGAACCCTCCTGTGGCACCCACTGCCTGCAAGATAAAGCCCGATTTTGCTTCCCTGGCATTGAAAGTGTGTTGTGACCTGGCCCCCAGGGACCCCCTCCCAGCCTGATCTTCCAACCCCACACACTCCAGCCACACAGAAAACAGCCCCACAGTGCCCTGGCATATTATTTTCCCTCTGCAGGAAGGACCCTCTGTCTTTGCTTGGAAAATGCCTCCTCCCCACCCCTCAAAGCCCAGTCCATGGGTTACCTCCCCTGAGAAGCCTTCTCTGATGCCTCCTCCCTCTTCTTGGGGCAGAGCCTGGTAGGGAGAGGCTGAAGTTTCATTTTCCGAGCACTTTACATAGAATCGAGGAAATGGACAATGTCCATGCAACAGCATGAGCAACAGCAAATGGATTTTGAGGGGTCAGCACCATTTCATGGCCAGCAGCACTCGGCACATGCTGCGTCTAAAGTGCTGATGCACTTGTAATGACTACCATGGGTCTCCTGCTGGAAGCTGGGAGGTCCTGAACATCTCCATATGCCGTGCCCCATGCCAGCTCCGCGCTGGATTTGGGAGTCATGATAGGACTGCCCAGGGCTCAGAGCATGGGGAGGGGAGTGGGAGCAAGGAGGCCAGGGAGGCCAAGCCACACACCTGCCATCCCCATCCCTAGCAGCCTCTTACAAGGCACTTCCCATGAACCAGGCTTCTGAAGTGCTTCATAAGCTTTAACCATCTGAAACTTCACCGCTGCCCTTTGAAATAAGCACTTGAGGGAGCGATGCTTCACCACCATCCTCATTTCACAGGCAAAGAAACTGAGGCACGAAAAGCTAAGTTGCATGCCCAGGGCCCAGACTTTGCTCTCAGGCATTATGGCCCAAGTCGGGGTTCCAATCTACTTCTTGTCTGCACAGCCTGCAGCCCAGCATCACTCCCATCTCCCATGGGACAAAGTCCCCTGAAGGAATTTAGTGTTAGGAAAAACCACGTCTCTGAATGAATGTCCTTGCTTTCCATCCAGACCATGCCACTTTCCCTTTACACCGAGGCTGCTGGGAAGCTCACACCAAACTCAGGAACAGAACTCACCCATGTCCTTAGCCCCACTCCCCGAAAGAATTAGCTCTGCTTCCACCTTCCCTGGGCCATTAATCTTGTATCCTCATTTTTACTGTACAGTATCTGTGCCTTGTATTTTAAGGTGTCTAAAGTTCCTGATGACTCGATGAATCATAATGAATAAATAAATGTGCCTGAGGGTCATCACAGCAGAGGCCACCCTTAGGGGAGGGGGAAGAAGAGCCTCAAGCAGTCCAGACAGCAAGGGAGGGAAGGACTGGGATTGCAGAATTCCCAGGAGGATGAAAAAGATGCCCTCTGTGGCCCTGATCACATCTCCCTTTTCACTAACCACGGGGTGGGGGTAAAGTAACTTCCCTAACTTCTGAGATCCCCACCTGGGTCAGTGTCTCATGCTGCCCCTCCTGGAATGCCATCTCGGAACTTCCCCATCCACACTGCCACCTTCTTCTGCCAAGCCACCCTTGGAAGTCAAGCTCAAAGGTCCCCTTTTCTAGGCTGCCTTCCCTGATCTCCCCAGGGAGTGTCTGGCAGTCTTCTCTCCCTGGAGCATGCTGGAGGTCCCTCCCCACATCTCCCTGAAGTATCCATCTCCCTCCACCAGCCTGGGGCAATCAAGGGCACGATGTGGACCCTGAGTGCATGCGCAGGGCTGGACACAGAGTGTCGCTGGCAACCACGTGGTGAAGCCGGAAAAAAGAGGCAGAAAGGGACCCTTTCTGCCTGTCAGCCCTCGGCTCAAAATGCATCCCCAGAGACAGCATCTGCCCTGGCTCTGGCAGATGTGAGAAGGAATATCAGGGCCTTCATGCCCCAGGGCCCAGCCTGACACCAATGACCCCTAGTAGGGCTGCCAGAAAGAGTGGCTCTTACCTGGGGCAAAGCTTGCACCACCGTGTCCAGCAGGGCCCGCATCCCTGTGGCCATCTTCAACAGCTTCAGCACTGTGGGCGAGACCCAGCCCCGCCCACTCAGCCCCGGGCCGGTGGGGACATGTATGTGCACGCATGTGTGCACATGCGTCAACTCGGTAAAAGAGCACATGAAGGCACGTGCAAGCAGAGTCCAGCTCTCAGACGCCACATTACAAGAATGTGGGTGCAGCCACAGGGTGAGTGGGGCATGCACAAAAACATGTGGACATAAGGCGTGGGCGTCACTGTAAAACAGCCCCCGAGGATAGGGCATTCTCATGGGAACTGAGGTCTATGAAGTGTGTGAATGAGTGTGCCATGAACTGTCACAGGCACAAAGGACCAGCGTGAGTGGCCACATCTCTTCCCTTCCCCTCTCGATAAAGAGGACTCTGGCATCACTCGCTGAGTTTCTGGCAGGCAGAAGAGCAAGAGGCACCTGGGCTCGCCCTGAGGCAGGAGGCTTTTAAGTGTGGGAACTACCTTGAGGGGAGGAGAAGGGTCTCTGAAGACCGTACGTCCCAGTCACTGTGTTTGAGAAACGCCAGTGAGGACCTGGAGGTGTTTCACATCTTCCCAGTTGGACTGGGTTCCTTGCATCACACTCTGAGACTGGACCCCATGGGTCATGATATTATAAGGAAGTGGGAGTGTGTATCCATGTGTGCTATGCCAAGCTGTCTGTGTGCTGGGGGAGGTGTGTGCACACAGAGGGTGCATGCGTGTGTGCTGGCTGTGTGCCTCCTGGCTCCTGCTCACCCCTGCTCAGCAAGGAGCCTACCATGCCCACGAACTCCTGCCCCCACCTCTCCCCACCCCACTCCTGTGTGCTCTCATCAGGCAATGAGGAGTCTCATCCTGCCCCTGTTTGCCCCCGTTTCCTGTCCCACCCCTTGCCCCTCACCTCGGGCGATGCGCAGAACCCTCATGATGCGGATGATGGTGGGGTTGATGGGCAGGGCCGCATTAATCTCTATTTCCTCCAGTGTGATGCCCATGACTGACAGTAGCACAATGGCCAGGTCCAGCTGGTTCCATCTGCTCAGCCGTGCATGGGAGGGTAGGAGCGGGCATGAGGAGGATCCCTCTGGTTCAGACACATCTTAGTAGGGGAGCCTCCCAAGTCCTCAACCTTCTATTGTGGCCCATTGGGCTGTGTGGCTGCCTTCCCTTACTAGCGCCTCCTAACGCCACTGGGTCCAGTCCTGTCTCTGCTCCCCATAGCCATCACTTCCTCAAGCAAGGGGCTGATCAGAATAAACATCTCTGGCCTCCTGCAGGAGAGGAGGCATGGACTGTGACTTCCAGGTCTAACCTTGAGCTGGCTGCTCCCTCTGTCTGGCCTTAGGCTAATCCACCAACTTCTTTGAGCCTCACTATTCCCTTCAAAAAGGAGTATTAGCATGAGGCAGACCCTGCTCTGCCTATAGGGTAGAAACAACCTACCAAAGATGAACTGAGAAGGGCCAAGTAGAATACCCTGCACCCATCAGATGATGCCATAATCATTTCTTGTTCAGAGCTATAAGCAGCAGCTGGGACGCCTGTCCATCAGTGCCTAGATGCTTACTGGTTCCCCTCTTCAGGCTGCTCCAGACTTCCCTAAGGGTCAGGACTGCTTCCTCATCCTACAGTCTACCCTATTACTGCCCTAACCCAGCCTGGCCACTCACCGGTCCTTGAAGAAGCGCCTCAGACCAAATGCCACCAGCTTCAGCACAGCCTCCAGCACAAACACAGTGGTGAACATATAGTTGCAGTACTTGAGGGCTGTCTCCAGGGACTATGGGGGAACAAAGAGAAGCATGATCCAGGGCACATGACCAGCTCCAGAACCTTCCTCCACTCAGAAAGTCTCTGCCTTTTAAGGAGAGAATTTAGTCCATTTACTTTTAGCGTAATTATTTATATGCTGCTTTTATTCTTTCCATCTTAATGTGTGCTATTTATTTTATGTTGTTATTCCTTCTGTTTCCTTTTTCCTATTTGTGTGTATCTGGTCCAGTTGGTACCTTTGGAGGCAATATAGGGTATTAATGAAGAGCTACGGAGCCAGACTGCCTACATTTGAATCCTGGCTTAGTGCTCACTCCAAATTCACCATATGATCTTGAGTAAGTCATTTCATCTTAGAAAGCTGCTATGAAAATTAAATGAGCTAATAATTCAGTGCTGGACACAGAACAATACTTGGTAAATGTAAACCATTATTCTTCCATTTTTTTCCTGTTAATTTGGAAGTTCTATAATTATTGTTTCATTTTGCCAATGGTTATCTTTCTTTTTCCTGCATTCATAATATTCCTCTCCCATCATTTGAAATAAGGTATTAATTCCACACCTGGAAGCTCTGCTTCCCTCTTCTTCCCCTCCAACTCCAACAGGGTTTTTAGAATGGACTTGCTTCTCACATGCCCCTCACATACCCGGTCTGCAACAAGCTGGGAAATGGTCATCCTCATCCACCACCAGTGTTTGCCTGAAATGGTCCTTCCACCCTTTGCATAGTCTCCATATGCCCAGGTAGTAATGGAGGCTACATGGTAGGCTTTGAATGCAAATCTAAGTTCCAGACCTGGTTCCACTACCTATGGCTGAGTAATTTTGGCAGCATATTTAAGCTCTCTCAGCCTCAGGTTCCTCACCTATAAAATCTGGACAAATGATTCCCCCTGCCAGCCTTAGGATTGCTGAGGATTAAAGAGTTCATACATGTAGTGTGCCTTGCAAAGAGTCAATATTTAACACACCACAGTCATTGCTACCCATGTGCAAACCACGGACCAAATGTTGCCTCCCTGACCCACCTTCCCTCTGACCCTTCCTTTCCAGACCCTGAGCTTCCTGAGGGCAAGCTTGTCCGGCACCTCCTCCCATTGCAGTGCCCAGCATAGAGCCCAGCATGGAGGGGCTGCTCACATCCTGCTATCAGCTAACCCCTTCCCTACCCTATCCCTGGGGTGGGGTCCTGCTGAGACCCCACCCTCACCTTGTAACCTTGGGCTGGGAGGCAGACCAGGGCTCACCGTGGGCTGATTGTAGTGCTCCAGGGACATGGTGACCACGTTGAGGCAGATGATGAAGGTGATGAAGATGTCCAGGTAGTGGCTGGTGCACATAGAGTGGATGAGTAGTCGGGTGTGACAATAGGTGGCATAGTAGGGCAGCCGCTGGGCCTCTGCAGGTGGTGCAGGGGGAGTGGCACAGACCACAGAGGGTTGGGGTCAAGGGAAAGGGCACAGAGCACAAAGGACAGAAATGTGGAGGAAACGGGGCGGGGGGGCAAGGAGGAAGATGTTGATCCACCCCAGGCCCTGGAATCAGTGTTAGATCTCCACCCAGCCAAAGCACCATGACAGAAACTGTGGGGAAGGGTGACAAAGAAGGCAGGACATTCATTCTCTCCATCTACCCCAAATGAGCTTGTGGCAGGAGCTCTGGGCCTGCCTGCAGGGAGGGCAGGTTTCCCATGGCCCAGGGAGCCCAGGCTCTGCCTTTGCCCTATGCGTGGACTGAACCCCCAACAGCCTCACTCAGGTTGGCAGTGGTGTCAGCCATTGGACACTGATGGAGCTCAGATCCCCTGGACAGAAAGATGCTGGGAGAAGTGACTGAGCCCTGGACACAGGGGCTGTATCATTTGTTTCCTTCCAGCTCCGAAGGCTCAGGATGCTGGGGTCAGGTCCAGGCAGAGGGGCCTAGAGCTGGGTGGCCCACACCCTCCACAGGCACCCACTCACTCCGGCGCTTCTTCTCCAGGCGCCGCAGCCGCTTCTCCTCCCGCCGCCGTGCCTCTTCAGCCTCCTGGTGCTGCCGGCACTTGTGGAAGTTCTCCACCACGACACCCACAAACATGTTGAGCACGAAGAAGCTGACGATGAGCAGGAAGGAGATGAAGTACAGCAGCATCCAGGGGTTGTGGTTGGTCACAGGCTGCAGGGGAGTCAGAGAGGGCTGAGGAGGCTGATCAGGCCCTACAGGGCCATGGGGAAGTGCCCAACCTGGCTGAGCCTCCATGGAGTGGGGATGTGTTGAGCCTGCCTCCAGGAAGGCAGCTGTGAGGTCTAAATGAGGCAGCAGGTAAGAAGTAAATACCCTGAGCATGACACAATATGGTCCTCAGCCAAGAAAGCCACCTCTCCCTCTCTGCTTAGCGGCTGCCTCCTGGAAATGTCTGTCTTCTTCCTCTCATTCACCTATCCATTCATTCACCTATGCATGCATGCATCCATCCATCTACCTTTCCTTCCACTCACTCACCCATCCATCCACCACCCATCCACTCATCCATCCATCCACCCACCCATCTATCCACCCATCCATCCACCCACTTGCCCATCCATGCATCCACCCATCCATCTACCCACCAGCCAGCCAGCCAGCCACCCATTCATCTATCTACCCATCCATCCATCCACCCACCCATCCATCCATTCACCCATCCATGCATCCACCCATCCATCCACCCACCAGCCAACCAGCCAGCCAGCCATTCATCTATCTACCCATCCATCCATCCACCCATCCATCCACCCACCCACCCATTCACCCACCCATCCACCTACCCATCCATCCATTCACCCATCCATGCATCCACCCATCCATCTACCCACCAGCCAACCAGCCAGCCAGCCATTCATCTATCTACCCATCCATCCATCCACCCATCCATCCACCCACCCACCCATTCACCCACCCATCCACCTACCCATCCATCCATTCACCCATCCATGCATCCACCCATCCATCTACCCACCAGCCAACCAGCCAGCCAGCCATTCATCTATCTACCCATCCATTCATCTACCCACCCATCCACCCACCCACCCATCCACCCATTCATCCACCCACCCATCCATCCATGCATCCACCCATCCATCCACCCACTCATCCATCAATCTATCCATCCATCCATTCACCCATCCACCCATCCACTCACCCATTCATTCACTCACTCACCCATCCATCCATCCACCCAGCCATCCATCCACCCATCCATCCATCTACCCATCCACCCATTCATTCATCCATTCACCCACCCATCCATCCATCGACCCATCCACTCACCCATTCATCCACTCACTCACCCATGCACCCATCGACCCATCGACCTACCCATCCATCCATCCACCCATCCACTCACCCACCCATTCGCCCATCCATTCACCTACCCATCCACTCACCCATGTATCCATCCATCCATCCATCCATCCATCCATCCATCCATCAATCCACCTATTCACCACCCACCCATTCTCCCACCCAGCCAGCCAGCCACCCCTCCATCGATACCTCCATCCATCCACTTTTTCACCCATCCAGAAATAAGGCAGAAAACAAGGTGGCCAGCAGAGAGGAAAACTTGGATGCACAGATTCCTTGGTGGAATCCATGTATGCATGTGCATGCGTGCACTGGCAGGGGTGAGGAGACAGAGCAGACAAGGAAATAGAGGAAGATGCAGCCAAGCATTCTCATTCCTCCCACCCAATACCGCCACCCCCACATCCAGCTCCAGAGTCTTACTGGGTGGGACCCATGAAGCCAAGAGCCAGGGGTCCATTACCAACCTGGGAGTTGCACACAGCCCTGCCTCCACCACTGAGTGGGCCCTGTCTTGAGCTAGAGAATCTTTCTGTTTCTTCTCCCAGTGACTCCCTCAGTCTGAACACAGCCGACCTTGGTCAGCCACACATCTTGCCTAAAGTCCCTACCTAGACCCAGAGGGACCCCTGCTCCCCAGGGGTCTCGGAAGCCAAGGCTGAGTCTCTTCCCTGACCTCCTCCACCCAATCCCCCTCCCAAATCCGTCTTCACTCAGCAGCCCTCAGGAGGCTGCACTGACAAGCAGACCTAACAAGCAGGGACACCACTCTTCCTGTTAGCCCCTCACTGGCTCTCTCTGCCCTCAGAATAAACTTTTGCCCCTTGTCATTGCACACTCGGGGGCTTGCAGACCACCTAGCCCTACCTGCCTCCTCTCCCCATCTCCTGCCTCTCATTTTCTACTCCTAGCCCCCAACTCCCAATTCCCTGAACACATCACACTCTCACCCTCTCTGTTCCTCTGCCAGCTGGCTCAGCCCCTCTTCTCTGCCTGCACTTGGTTTTCTACCCACCAGGGTCTGTGCCCCTCCAGGCAGGAGCAGCTCAGATGCCTCTCCACACAGAGCAGGGGGGATTTGCCAAAGCAAATGTAACAATGATTTATGCTACCCAAGGAGTGGCTCTAATGGTGAAGATTCAGGCCAGGATGTGAGGGGTGGGCTGTGCTGACAGTGGGGAGACACTGGGGCTGTAGGTCTCGCTGGTACCAGTTTCAAATTCAAACCACTGGGCCCCAAGGACACCATGTCCCTCCCAGCATCAAGGCTTGACCTGGTCCCAGCTACACCCACCTGCTGGTCCACAGCGACAGCATCCAGTCCATTGTACATGATGTTCACCCAACCATCCTTGGATGCCAGGACAAAGAGGGACATCAGAGCCTGGGAGACATGGGGAAGGGGAATGCAGGAGTGAGGAGTGTGAGTGATGCCAGCTGCAGCCACCCTTCCTCAGCTCTCTATTCTTCTGCCCCTGGGAGACAGAGGGACAAAGAGGTCTTCTCCATGTGACAGAGCTGTGCCCTCATCCAACAAACCTTTCCTAAGGAGGTACTATGTGCCTGCAACATACTCTTTTTTTTTTTTTTTTTTTTGAGACGGAGTCTGGCTCCGTTGCCCGGGCTGGGGTGCAGTGGCCGGATCTCAGCTCACTGCAAGCTCCGCCCCCAGGTTTACGCCATTCTCCTGCCTCAGCCTCCCGAGTAGCTGGGACTACAGGCGCCCACCACCGCGCCCGGCTAGTTTTTTGTATTTTTTAGTAGAGACGGGGTTTCACCGTGTTCGCCAGGATGGTCTCGATATCCTGACCTCGTGATCCGCCCGTCTCGGCCTCCCAAAGTGCTGGGATTACAGGCTTGAGCCACCGCGCCCGGCCAACATACTCTTGTAGTTGCTGTTACAGAAGAAAAAGCGCTGGACCCACAGTCCTGGGTTTTGGTCTCAGCTCTGAAATCATCCAGCTGTGTGATCTTGGGCAAAAAAAATTCATGAACTCCTGTCCCCTCACCCACAGAATGGAGCTAACAAATACCTTTCTGGCAGGTGTGCTGGGAGGGCCAACTGAGGCTCAACCAGACGGTCCCTGCCATCCTTACTCCAGGGGGTAAGACACGTTTGCCCTAGCATCTGAAAACAGGAGCTCATGAGAGGCGTCAGGAACCCTGGGTCAGAGCCCAGGCCGTGCCACTCACTGGCTATGTGATTTGAGGCAAGTTCCTCGATGTCTCTGGACCCATTTCCTCATCGGTAAAATGGCAATAATTCCTCTCCCTGGTTTGTAAAATTTTGAAAAGGAGGTGGTCCCCAGAACACAGCCACCCAAGGCTCCCACAGAGATGGCAGATCAGCATCCTCATGTCCCTTCAGTGAGGTCACATCTGGTTCTGCAGCACCGGCACCCAGCACAGAACCTTGCATACAGCAGGTGCTCAGTAAAGGTTCTCTGAACTGAACTTGAGCACAGCCTCCTGTGCCATCCTTTCACCAGTAGTTAGTAGGTTCACAAAGGGTCCCATTTCACCAGAAACTGCCCGGAGGTCACATATCCTACTCAGGAAGCCCTCTCCCCAGGGCAGAGGTGGTCACACCCCGCTCTGTGCTCCTGCCACTGTGGGCCAGGACATGCGGTTCTGGAATGAGTCTCTGGCCCCGCACTGGCCCCTCCTTCCCACCATCCAGATCACAGACCCCTCCTCTTCTCTTTCCAGGTGGGAACGGTGCCGAAGGTGTCCAGAAAGTGTTCACACCCAGGAGCAGGGAGGGCAGAGGAAGCCCCCCTGCCAAGGGCACAGGAGGCTCCTGCATTCCAAGGACCTGCCATCACTGTCCCTGTTGACAGATGAGGACACTGGAACAGAGGGTCTGGCACTTGTCTGAGGGCACACAGCTGGTAAGGGCCACTGAGGAGTCAGAGGCTGCAGGCCAGGCCGGAACCCTCCAGGTGGCTCCGAGTGCTGAGAACACCCCATGAGGGATTCCAGAAGAGCCTGGTGCCAGGTAGACCCAGAAATGCTCCAAAGGGGCGGGGCTGGCACTGGGGCAGGGCCCATAGGTGAAGGGGGTCAGGAGCATGGGCACAAAAGGCCTCTGGCGAGCTCCCCCTCAACTTCCTAAGACATCTTTTCTCCAGATGGGCAGGGGTAGTGACTGTCACGGTTCCCGACACCCTTTCCCTGGGCACTCACTGCCCCTCCAAGGCCTTGTGGCTCCCCTCTGAGGTGCCACTGGGGGGCAAGCCCTCCAGGGGGATCTAGCTGGAGACTGCCCATCAGCCAGCGGGGACGAGGGCCTGGAGCCTGCTCCTTCCTGTGTGCCCTGGGGCAAGGCACGCCTGCGAGTGGACATACCTGGCCTCCTGGGCAGGCCCTGGAGAAATGAGAGCAGGGAAGGGGAGGCAGCCAGCCAAGGGGTCTCACCTGGGGCACTGCCCAGATGGGTCACGCCTGGCAGGCCCCCAGGAGAGGAAACCAAGGGGAAAGCAGACACCAGGCAGGGGTGTGCCTGTCGACAGAGCAGACAGCAGTGGGTGGGTGACAGGAGAGGGAACCACCCCGGGACCGCAGCCTGCCTGGCAGGCTGTAACATTTCCATTTCATAGATGAGGAAACTGAGACTCAGGGAGGCCACACCTACAGAAAGTGGCAGAGCTGGATTCACCTCCAGGACTGCTTGATTCTCAAACTCCTGTCAGGGGCCCCTGGGTCGGGGGTGGGAGCCAAGAACCAATGTTCACAAAGCACCTACTAAGTGAAGGCGTTTGCTGGGCACTCTGCACACAGACTCTCTGAGCCTCGTCCCACCTGAGAGGTGAGTGCTACCCTTACCCATTTTGCAGAAGAGGAAACTGAGGCTTGGAGAGGAGAAGTCAGTGTCAGTCCTGGCAGTGCAAGACTGAAGCCAGGTCTGTGATTCCCAGAGCCACTGGCATCCAAGAGAGGGGAGGGTCTGATCAGGGCTAGGAGGGCGGTGCTCACCTGGCCCAGGTTGTCGAAGTTGTATTTGTGATGGACCCAGCGGTAGTTGGCGGCCATGCAGTCCGAGCGGTTGGTGATGTTGCGTGTGTCCACGCCCAGACAGTGGTAGAACTTGCCCTTGAAGAGCTGGGGAAAGGGGGCAAAGTTGGTGCTCTCACGGGTGAGGGTTGCAAGTCAGAGAGGAACTCGCCTCTCGATTGCATTTACTCAGCCTGTCTTGTGCTCAGTCATCTGGGCCCATGTCTGTCTCCCTCCCTGGAGGAGGAGCCCACAGCAGGCAAGGTGCATGAGGTTGGAATGTGGAGTCTCTCCCCTGGCTGTCTGAGACTTCCTTTTCCCCAGTCACAGAGCCCAGTCCCTGCCCAGCCTGGGCACCCCTCACCTGAACTCCTAGGATGCCAAAGATGATGAAGAAGGCACAGCAGATGAGCACGATGTTGCCGATGGGCTTGAGGGAGGAGATGAGTGTCTCCACCACCAGCTTCAGGCCCGGCGCCCGGCTGATGACACTGAGGGCAGGGAGAGGCCAGGCACACATAATCCCTTGACCAGGAGGCAGCCTCTACTCAGCCCAGAGTCACCAGGGCTGAGCATCCCAGGGCATGAGCCCCCAGGGCTCACCAGGGCTGAACATCCTGGGGCATGAGGACAGTCGCCAGGAATGCAGAGAAAGCGGCCAGGCAACCCAGACACTGGCAGAGCAGGAGGCAAGCTGCACCCAGGCCTCAGATCTACAGCAGCAGCAGAGCACCTGCCCTCACCCCTCACTGTGCCCAGCTCCTCCGGGTCCACACCACACCCTGGTCTAGGGACTGATGCCCAGAGATGGCAACGAGCCACTCAGGGACACACAGAGTGGGCAGCAATACTGGGATCCAGCTTCAGCCCTGCTCTTCCAGCATGCCCCACCCCCAGGGTCTGCAGTCCCCTCCCCCGGGAACAGCTCAGGGTGCTTGGCACTCACTATTGGAGGACCGAGTGGGTGGGAGGGGAGGGGGGAGTGAGGGCCCAATTCCACCGACCCGTGGCTTCTCTGCACAGTGCATGACACCTTCCCCCATCCGCCAGGGAGGGTTCCTCACCGCAGGGGACGTAGGGTGCGCAGGAGCCGCAAGACTCGGAGGACCCCCAGGATTTTGGCTCCCCCGGCCGAGGCCAGGGACACCACGATGTCGATGATGGACACGAAGACAAGAAAGCCGTCCAGCACGTTCCAGCTGCTGCGCAGGTACGCCTGCTCGCCGAAGTACAGGCCCAGCGAGACCACCTGGGACAGGGGTGGGGCCGGGGTCAGGCAGCCGCGGGAGGAGCGGGTAGGTGGGCGGGGCCAGCCGGGCTCTGCGCAAGGGGGCGGGGCGAGGCCATGTCGGCTTGGGGGGGGGGGGGGGCGGGGGCCTGCAAGGGGCGGGGTTGGGGGGGGGGGGGGGGGCGGGGTCCTGCAAGTGGCGGGTTTGGAGGGAAGGGGAGGGTTCAGGCCGCTCTCTGAGGGTAGGTGATGGGCGGGGACGGGGCAGGGTCAGGGCCTAGCAGGCCGCCCCGTTAGGTTCCCGGTGCCTCCAGCAAATCCAATTCAAAACTGCCCGCCCTGGGAAGCGCCCCAGACGGGATGCTTCCCCTGCACCCCACACCTTCAGCAGGTGCCTCCATCACACTCAGTGTTCCCTGCACCCGTCTGTCTGGCGGGGTTGTGACTCCTGTGAATGGGGACAAGGCTGACCCCTTCTGGGTCGCGGGAGCCCAGCCCAGGGGCTGGTACCCAGAGGGGTGGGCTATGGGGCTACGAGTGGAATGAGGCTGATGGCAGGCGAGTGACAAGCTGAGGCAGGGGCTGACCCAGGGTCAGGGGCCCCAGGTGAAGCTGGGAGCTACCTTCAGTGTCATCTCGCCCACGAAGATGGCCGTAAAGATGTAGTTGGACACGGTGAGAAAGATGCGTTCCTGAAAGCATCGGGAGATACCATGGGCCCAGGGGCTCCCAGAGCTGCCTGGCCACTGGCCAGCATCTGCTTTGGCCAAGGTGTGTAGAGGAGAGGCTGCCACTTCTCAGTTCACAGAGGCTTTCCCCGCTCCAAAGGCAAACTCCCAGTTCCACCTCCCCCAAGGGCAAACTCCCTGTCCCGCCTCCCCCATGGTGGGAGGTCTCCCTGCCCCCCTCAGCCCTGGCAAGCTGTCCCTTGGCCTGGCCCCTGCCCTGCCCAAAGGCTACAGCCACTCACAGTGCTGCCAGCCTCGATCTGAGGCCGCTCCAAGGCGATGGTGATGCAGTTGAGAAAGATGAAGGCCAGGACGACGTAGTCGAAGAGCTTGTGGGCAATAATGGTCTGACACAGGACCCGGAACCTGGGCAGGGTGGGTGGGGGCCGCCTGAGCGTCAGCTGCCTCCCACCCTGGCCAGAAGGAAGGCAGAGGGCCCAGGCAGAAGTGCAGACCAGGCTGGCCTCAAGGAAGCAACCCCTATCCTCTCCTTTGGCCACATGGCAGGTGCTGACTCTACACCTGCTCAGGGTGCCCACCTGGCGCCACCTCTTCTGACCACACACGCACACCATGAGGTCACCCACCTTGCCCTGGCACTCAAGGCTTAGCCCAGATCCCTGAGCCTCTCAGGAGGATACCACGTTGCCTGGTACCCTCTGCTTCTGCCCCAGGCCTTCCCTCAGTCTGTTCCCTGCCCCTGCACCAGGCTCCTCCTCTTCACAGCCCCGATGTGCCTACTGGATTGCCACCTGCCTCCACAGCCCAGCACAAAGGCCTCCTCCTCCAGGAAGCCTTCTGATGTCCCCTGAGATGCAAGCCATACAGGCTACTTGAGGATGGTTCAACCTGGTGCCCAGCACAGGGATGGCCTAGACTAGACGAGAGCCCAGGAGAGCCTGGCCACCAACATCTGTCTTGCCTAAAGTTCTCGCCTAGCCCAGGGGACCCCTGCTCCCCAGGGATCTTGGAAGCCAAGGCTATCTCCTCCCTGACCTCCTCCAGCCAATCCTCCTCCCCAAATCCATCTTCACCCAGCAGCCCTCAGGAGGCTGCACTCTTCCCTGGAGACCTCCACCTCTGGGCCAGGAGGATTCGCTGTGGTCTGGGAGAGCACCACGAATGGCCTTGCCTGGCTCGGCGGAGATCCGTCCCTCCCACGTCACCCCTACTCTAACCCTCACCCCAGGCCTGGCCCCGCCCACCTGTTCTCGGGAGAGAAGAGGTAGACAGACCAGTCTTCGCGGACCTCGCACCAGTCGGGCTTATAGACGTCGATCATCTTGCGGACGCGGAAGCACAGGGTCTGGCAAAAGGAGGATGGAGCGCCGGGGGTTAGCGATGCGCAGGGCTGCCGGTCTCCGCCCATGCGGCCATCCCGCCAGCTGGGGTCGCAGGGTCACCTCCGAACTCTCTGCCCCCCGGGGTCAGCCAGGGAGAGCTTCTCTCTCAGGAGCGGGCCCAGCTCAGGGGTGGGCAGTTCTGGCCCCGCTCCTCCTGCCTCGCACCTGAAGCCCTAGCCGCTCCGGCCACGCCCCGGCCACGCCCCCCGTGGGCCCGCCCGCTGGGGCCCCGCCTCCTGTGGCAGCACCCGCTTCTTTCCTATCCCGCTGCACCAGGTCCCCTTCGGCTCCGTCCCCACTCACGTAGTCGATCTCCTCCTCATCCTCCCCGCGATCCCGGCGGTCGCCCATCTTGGTGAAGACGTCCTTGGCGATGCTGGGCATCCTGCCATTGCAGTCCTCATGCCCGGGGGCCGGGCCCGCCGCCCTCCAAGCGGCCCGGGGGTGGGCGCCCACGGTGGGCACCAGCTCGGCCAGGTCCACCGAGTCTCTGGTGTCGAGGGACAGTGTCCGGCGGTGGTGGCGGTGGCGGTGTGCCAGATGGGGCCCGTGATGAGCGTGGTGGGCGTGCGGGGCGTGAGGGGCGTGCAGGGGTGGGGGCCGTGGCAGCCCCTCGTCCCCGGCAACGTCGCAGACCCGGGCGCCGCCGCCGCGCTCCGCGGAGAGCAGGGACTCATGCTCGGCCGACGGCGGCTTGTGCTTGAGGCTATTCCAGCTGGAGCGGCGGCTGGCCCAGGCCCCGCTGCGGCCCCACGGCCCGTAGTAGGAGCTCCGGGAGCTGGACTGGGAGGAATTCCCGCTCGGGTCAGCGCCCCACAGGCACACCCATGGGTGGGGCACCAGGTGCCCAAAGGCAGCCTGCACCCCCACTGTGGCTCTAAGAGGGTCACTCGCCTGGCCAGCGGGTGACGGAATGGATCCTAGAACTCCTCTCCCTGTCCCACCTCACTCCATCCACATCCATGAGGACATGGGGGCACGTCCACCTAGAGGTTATATCCCCTTCTGCCACCTCACTTCCCTTGAGGAAGGTACAGCAAGTTAGGGCCATCTTCCCATTTTACAGGTAAGGAAACTGAGGCTCAGAGAAGGGCAGTAATTTGCTCATTGTCACACAGCTTGGAGGTGGCAGAAGCTGGATTCAAAGTCCAGCTCTTTTTACCCTACACATTGCTGCTGAGATGAAAAGCCAGTTTTCTGCACCAGACCCCACTGGCACTAGGCATTCATTCATTCCTTATTGCCAGGTCCCGCTCTGGCACTGGCACCCAGGAATGCAACAGATATGGCCCCTGCCTGACTTTGGCTGGGCACCGGAGTCTGAGGCTGGACTGGCAGGTACCTCTCTTCAGGGCCCCTCCACACGTACCCCAGCAGGAAGTGCCCATCCAGAGCTCCCCACAAGGACTCACCAGGGAGCGCTGATCATAGCTCATCCTCCCCAGAGACATGACGCTGCTCTTTCGGGAGCCCAGGGCCACCAGCATAGGGTCCGGCTGCAGTGAGAGTCGGGGGGCAGGTCCCGCAGCCCCAGCAGGACCTAGGTGCCCACCCAGCGGGAGACTGGGGTCCAGGTGCCCATTGGGGGTCATGGGGATTGGAAAGAGCTTGGGATCTGGAGGAGTGAGATGGAGACAGAGGGAGGGACAGATGGCAGACAGAAGGACAGAACAAGAGCAAGGGAGCCACGAGACAAACAAACAAGGAAGGAGCAGAAATGGAGAGCTTTTCTGAGGAGGCTTCCTCCACCAGGAAGTCTTCCTGGTTGCACCCCATCACAGTGCCTCCCCTCTGCCCCACCTGTAGGGCTCTCAACTTTATTTAGGTATGTGTGGACCCCTTGCCTTCTGTGCTCAGGACCAGCCTGGCACCTCACTCCCATGCCCACAATGGGAAACAAGGCAAGGACTGTCCACCCTGGTTACCGAGAAAGACACTGGGCTAGGGTTGGGGGATGCTTGTTCCAGGATGCCTGGTAGTGCCAGGCAAGACCAGAACCTGGGCCTCGACCTAAGGCCCTGAGGCTCTAACCAAGGGGCCCTGGTGTGTGGAGGGATGCGGTAGGCTGCGGCTACCCCTGTGCCTAGAATCCCAGGGGTCCATGGACGTCACTGACCTCTTTTTGAGATTTCACATTTTTTCCAATTATGAACATAAACAACAAACCATAGAAAAGTAGCAGTCCCTGAGCCTGGGCTTGAGGGCAAGTCAGACGCTGTCCCCTCTGCCCACCTGGATCTGTGGGGAAGGATCTTGGCCCTCTAGGTGACAAGCGAGGGCCTGTTTACCTCCACTGCTGTCCAGGCCTTCCTGGAGCTTGTCAAATTCCTCCATGTTGGATGAGCTCTGGTCGTCGTCCGAGTAGGAGCGATTGGCGTCACCCTGGGAGAGCATCCCTCATGTTAAAATGCCGGTCAGCCCAGCTCCTCCCTTTCCAGCTCCCTCCTGAATTTTTCTACAGGTGTTTCCACCACCATTTTACAGATGGGAAAACTGAGGGTTGGAAAAGGGAAACGAGATGCTAACAAGAACCTAGGCCACAACCCTACATCTGCCTGACTGCAAGTATCCCAAGAGCCTCAGAGAACGGAGGGGGCAGGGCCCAGAGTCCCTAATCTTGGGGGATTTCGAATCTCAGAGATGGAGAAACCTAGTCCTACATCCCTGGGGGAGAGCAGAGATGGCAGATGCAGTTTCCATTTGCATGTTTCCTATGATGAAGAGCTCACCACTTCATCAGCAACCCCCTCCTTTGGGAACAGGTTGCCTGCTAGAAGTTTGAATTGCAGCCCTCCCCCATCCAGGCCACCTCTCCCTCGCCCAGTCTTTTGCAGGCCCTGTGGGGGTGCTTCCTCTGCCAAGACCACAGTCACCTCCGCCTGGAAGCCCTCCACCAGGATGGCCACCAGCAGGTTGAAGAGCACATAGTTGCCGAAGGTCATGAGGGCGACAAAGTAGAGGGAGGCCCAGGGGGAGGTGGAGGCCATGCCGTTGTAGAGCACGACGTTCCAGTCCTCCTGGGTGAGGATCTGTTGGGGAGACACAGTTAGCCCTGGGGTACCCCTAGTCCAGGGCTAGGCTCTCCAGGGAGGCATGGGGGCTGTCAGTCCCGCCCCTCCAAGGACTACTGTCCCATCGCTTCCCCAGCACATATGGACACACAGCGGCCACTCACCTGGAACACGGTGACGATGGCCCACAGCAGGGAGTCGAAGTTCTTCCTGTCAGGGACCGTGTCTCCAGTGTCTGTGCGGAGGCTGAACTTGCAGCCAAAAATGTGCATCCCAAGGATGCTGGGGAAAGGATGGACGAGGCTCATCAGACTCACACGCAGCAAACTGCCCACCCACCTTCTTTCATTCCCAGTCAACTCAGTAAAATGCGGGCAGGGGGAGGCAGGGCAGCGTGGGTCCCATTTTACAGAGGTGAACACTGAGGCTCAGGGGGTCATGCTTGCTGAAAGCCACAGGGGACTGAGGGACGGTGTCAGCCTTCACACCCAGGTCCAGGTGGCTTTGTCCAGAGAAGCACAGCGGACCACATCCCCCAGGCTCCCGCCCACAGCCCTAGCAGGCCCTGAGGTATGGCCCCCAGCAGGGCAGGCTCACCTGAAGATGAAGATGAAAAGCATGAGCAGCATGCAGAAGGTGGCCACGTTATCCATGGTCTTCATGAGCACCACGAGCTGGCGCCGCAGGGCAGGCATGAAGCGCACCAGCTTCAGCACGCGCAGCAGCCGGAAGGTCCGCAGCACCGACAGCCCACCGTCTGCCTGCCCCACTATCTCCCAGATGCTGTGGCCCCACAGGGCAGGCCCAGGGTGCAGGTAGGAGGGAGCAGTAGGAGGCCGGGGGGAGAGGAAGACAGAGGGAGAAGGGAAAACAGAGAGTCAGAGCTTCCGTTCATCCATCCATCTGACAAATATGTTGGATGCTGCTCCACGCAGCTAATCAGGGGCTCTTCACCTGGAGTCCATGGACCACCACCCCCACAAGAAATCTCTGGCTAGAATCCAGGAGCTCTGTGGATGTCACTGTCCTCTTTATGAGATTTAATGTGTCTTTTGGTTATGAATGTAAACAGGAAGCCACAGAGAATTAGCAGTACCTATGGCATTGTGGCAATCAAAGTAACTGATGTCTTCATGTCATGTGACAGCCGATGCAGCTGTTTCCCAATATTATTTATGCCCATCCCTTCCTTGGAATGATAGCAGTCACAGACCCGCTGCTAGATCGTGCTATTTAACTTTGCATAAATATGTTGCTAAATCACAAATGTTTGACTATTTCGATAATTGTTTCAGTGCTACGGGTTTCCACTGCCATCCTATGTCCTTTATATAGTGGCTAGGGTCTTCACATTAAATCCTGCCCCCTCCCCCCCAAGCCACTCTGCTGCCCGGGGGGAGGGTGGAGGAGTACCTGATGATGACAATGATGCTATCGAAGATGTTGTAGGGGTTACGCAGGTAGTCGAAGAGCCCAAATGCCGCCAGCTTCAGGATCATCTCCAGGGCAAACATGCTGGTGAAGACCACGTTGCAGATCTCCAGGATGTTGGTCAGCTCCTCTGGCTGTGGGGCATTGGGGTGGGGAATGGAGACCCGGTCAGACCAGAGGGCAGCGGTGGATCCCCTCTGGACACCCACCCTGGCTGTGTGGCCTGGCGGGTCGGTATCCTCACCACAGCTCAGTCTCCCCACTGCTGCGTGTACAAGGCCCTGAGGGCCTCTCACCTCTGCTACCTCAGGGTCCTGAGAGGTCTCCTGAGATGGTGAGACTTGGGGGACCCCACAGGGCTGACCTTCCACAAATTTGGAGATGAGGCTTGTAGTGCACCACGAGGGAAGTGTTCTGATACCCATTTCACAGATGAGGAAACTGAGGCTTGGAGGCCAGCCTGAGATCACACGGCTAAGATGCAGAGCAAGACAGGAAAGCAGGACAGGCGTCGCCAGAAACTCCCTGTTTGCCCACGACCCTAACCCGTTTAGTGAGCACTTACCACATGCCAGGAACTGTTCTATATATTTTACAGGCATCACTTCACTTAGTCTCTCGTAAGAACCCATCTGCAGGCAGGCAAGGATGCGGGTTTACAGGACACCAGTCCCTTGCCTGAGGCCGCAGAGCTAACAAGTGGTGGGGCCAGGATTTGAACCCAGGCAGCCTGGCTCCAAGACTCCTGCCCTTAACCCCTGTTCATGCGGAACTTCTCTCTCCCCTTCCCAGCACTGGCCGTCTCAGGACCAAGGGTGGCTGGGGACATCGTGCCCCATGAAAGGAGGATGGACACAATGTACCTGCTGCATGCCAGGCACAGTCCTGCACACACAGCACCTGTGGTGGCTCTCAGCACACCCGACAGCTCTCAGAGGAGGACATTCAGACCCGGGGAGGTAAGAGGACCTGCCCAAAGCCGCTGGGTGGTCAGAGGGAGACTAACTCCTGCCGCAGCAGCCGCAGAGCCTCCCTCTGCTCCCAGAGCTGTTTACTCCCGGTTTTTAACTGATGTTCTGCAAATGGCATTGTTCAAAGAACCCCAGTATTTAAAGCAGGCCACACTAGAGGCTACGATTGGCGGCAGTGGGGGAAGTTAGAGGGGTCCGGGCTTGGTTTGGACATTAAGTGGCTGTGCGGTCCTGGGAGAGTCGCTTCCCCACTACTCTGGAGTTTAGTTTCCTTATCCATAAAACTAGAGGATCGAGTAAATGAACTAATTCATCCAAACCTCTCCTCTAAGGCTCCTAGGAGGCCCAGCCCCTTCTCTCCCCGCCACGGCTTCCCCGGGACTGCTGAAGTGTCTGGTGTGTGCTCACGGTGGTTCCAGGTCATCCCTGCCTGAATCACAGAGACGGGAAGCACCGTTGTTGAGACCTGATTTGACGCCCAACACAAGTTAGCCTCTCCGTTTCACAGATGGAGAGACTGAGGCTGGGGAAACTGGGAGGGGGAATGACTTGTTCAGAGCCATCCAGCAAGGACGTGGCAGGGCAAGGCAGGGGACTGAACCAAGCTGGACTCCAAACTGCTCTCCCATTACACCACACAGGGACCGCAGCCGAATTCATTCATTCATTCATTCATTCATTCATTCATTCATTCCTGCATGGCCAAACTGCTCTCCTATTACACCACACAGGGACTGCAGCCAAATTCATTCATTCATTCATTCATTCCTGCATGGCCAAACTGCTCTCCCATTACACCACACGGGGACCGCAGCCGAATTCATTCACTCATTCATTCATTCATTCATTCATTCCTGCATGACCAAACTGCTCTCCCATTACACCACACGGGGACCACAGCCGAATTCATTCATTCATTCATTCATTCATTCATTCATTCCTGCATGGCTGCCACAGATTTGAATGATATGATGTGCTGGGCTCATGCTACCAGGGTGGGCAGTGGTGAGGGAGTCAGGGCACTGTCCCTGCCTTTGAGAAGCTCATGTTCTGGGGGCAAAGCCCAGTAAACCAAGTTAACAAACCAAGCTGGTGTGTGCTGATGACAGGAAAGCAGAGGGTGGCTAGGGGAGCGGTGCTAGTGGGGTCAGGAGGCAGCGACATCTCAGTAGAGACCTAAAAGCTAAGAGAGAGCCGGTGGCAGGGAGCAGAGAAGGTTGTGCAGGCAGAGGGCCCAACGGGCTGGGAGGTGGGAGAGCAGAGGACCGAAAGCAGGAGCCCTCTCCATCAGCAACAGGGAGCTGCAAGGACCTGACTCTGACTCCATGTGGGTTAAAAGGACGATGAAAAAAAAAATAACCCAAGCACCAGCTTCCAGACTGGTGCCTGGGAAAACTAGCAAAACTGCCAGCTCCTCTCAAGCCCAGATGAAAGGAGAAGGCCCATTTCCATCTGTAATTACATCTGACTCAAGAAGTCGTCCCAAAAGAGGAGTGGGACCCTGAGAGGGACCCTCGGTGGGGAGGGCTGAGGCCCAGCACCCCTGGCTGAGCCAGGGTCCAGATGCTGCTCAGAGCCAGCAATTTGCCAGCCCAGTAAGCGATGTCCGCGGAGATGAAAGCTGTAGATGCTGACACTCCGTGATGATGACCAGCTGGCTCTGGCCACACGCGCCGCACACGCACTCCCACCGGGGATGCGGGGAGCCACTGCCATCCAAAAGGTCACCCCGCGCCTTCTCCTCCCTCACAACAGATGTTTCTCCATTCAGCGCACCTGTTAATCTTTTTCTAATGGACCATCCATCACTCCTGCAAGCATTTCTCTGGGACAGAGACACACAGATGAAAATAGACACAGCAAGTGGGAGCCCGAGGAGGAGGGGACGTAGAGAGGAAGGGGCGGAGATGCACATAGACAGACAGACAGACAGATACAGACAAGGGAGTGAGGGGCAAAGGTGGGGCATGGAGAGACGGAGACATAGAGAGAGGAAAGCAGAGACACAGACGTGAAGAAGGACCAGGATGACCAAGCAGTGACACCATGGGAATCATAGATATGGCCAGAAAGAGACACAAAAAGAGCAGGCAGACAGACAGTCGGACAGACAGACAGATGGCAGAAAGGTTGCTGGAGGTGGCGAAGAGCACCCAGTGAAGGCGGAGGTGCTGAAGGGCTGAAAACACCAGGTTTAGCTGGAGGCAGGAGGTAGGGGGCAGCAGCGGGAGCCTGCAAGTCCCTGCCTGACGCAGATTCAGGTGGCACCAGGCTGCCCAGCCTCTGCCGTTTCTGTAGGGGTAGATAAGGGTGTGCAGAAGTCAGCTGGCCACCGGGAAGCCCTCCAGCCCAGCGCCATCCCCATCATAATAATGGCAGCTAGCATTGATGAGGCCCCTCCCATGTGCCGGGTGTGCTGAGCATGCCCCAGGCATTATCTCCTCTCAACCTCACGCCTATATTGTCCCCATTTTACAGACAGGGAGCCTGAGACTCAAAGAGAACTGACTGCCCAGGGTCATGGCCAGGCTGTGTTGAAGCCAGATCTCAAACCTAGGTCTCCTCCCTCTGGCCACATCGCCACCTCCATGGCCCAGGTGCCTTCACCTGCCCCGCTTTTCTGGTGAGGCCCCAGTTCAGCACAGATGTGTCATTTGCTTGCAAGCCTTTCTGGGCTCCTCATTGCCCTAAGGATAAAACCGGCTCCAAGGTCCTCCTGAATGAACAGCTCTCCTGGCCTCCTGCACTGTCTGCCCTGCCCCTTGTACACATCCTTCTCGAGGACTCGGGGTCCTTTGGGGGGATAACTATGTTCCTGGTCCCTCTCCCTCTGTCTCACTGATGAACTCCTAGTCATCCTTCAGGATCTGTCCCCAGTGCCATCACCTCCAGGAAGCCTTCTGTGACTGCTGTCCATGTTGGTGTCTCTCTCCCTTGTGCCCCTATAGAGCTGGAATGTCAGCCACTAAGCCACTCCATCCTTCACTTCCCAGAGTCACCCCAGACCTGGGTTGGCAGTGACTTGACATGTCAGGGGCTGCTGAAGGGAGAATAAAGCCAGCTTTGATCCAGCCACTGATTCAGAGGCTTTGAATGCAGTCCCCTGGGAGCTGGGGCCAGTAACTATAGCCTGGCCTGGGGTCAGCCCTACCCAGGAGGCTCCCTACACCCTGCCCTGCTGCCCATGCTCCCCAACCCTCTGTTTTTTGTTCTCCAACTTGGTGGTTAGCCTCCAGCTCCAGGACATGAGGCTGCAGGGCAGCCCTGCCCAGCTCAGGAGGAGTCAGGGCCTGCACAGGTGTGTGCAGGAGAGAGAGAAGCTGAGACAGACGCTGCTCCTAGGGGCAATGCCTTCCTCCAGTTCAACTGTCCACAGCTGACCTCAACCTCTGGGAGCCTGGCTCTGTCGCTGCTCACCCTGGCACTTTGGGCAAGCCATCTACCTCACTGGGCCTTGGTTTCCCCATCTGCTTGGTGGGGATAAGATGCTCCCCCAGTCTGCCCCACAAGGCTGCTGGAGGATCACACCAGGAAGAACAGTGATGCAATGACAGCTGTGACGATGAAGGAATCAGGCCTCCCTGGAGAAGCCTGGCCACCCCGGCTGACCTGTCCCACCTGCCCGCCACACAGCCTGGGCTACCCAGAGGTGGGAATTTCAGCCCCATTTCACCACTTCATGAGTCACACACAGACCCCTGCCTGGCCGACCCCCACCTCACCCATCCCCTCCTTCTAGGCCAGGCCCTGCAAGAAACAGCATCTGCTGCCATGAGGAAGCTCGATGAGTAAGCTGTTCTCTGGGTAATGCCCCCATGATTCCAGCAGCAGTGGCCACCCTAAAGGCTTCAGTGCCTGCAATCTAACCTGTCATTCGAGCACCCTGTGACCAGGCCCAGGGTCACTCTGCTCCACTTCACAGATGTCACACCCTCGCCTCCTGCCCCTCAGTGTCACAGAGCTCCCTGCCAGCCAGAATGGGGTATAGGGCAAGGCCTCCCATGCTGCCTCCCCTGTAGAGAAGGGCTGAGGGAGTTCACCCACCCTCTCCTTCTCTCCTTCTCTCCCTGCACCCCCCTCGGAAGTCCTGGGCCACCTCTCTCTGCGAGCACCACCTCAGACAGGGCTGCTCAGAATAAACATGGGGGTGGAGCATTTCCCGCCGAGCACTGTCTGGGAGCCGAGGGAGTCGAGCAAAAATACCAGCGGGCCCACTGTCAAGCCCTGCGCAGAGCCTGGGCAACCATGGCTGCCACTGGAGCTGCTTGATGAAGGACATTTCAGAGACTCATCCTCCTCCTCAATCTTACTTTAATTAATTTTTTGAGGCTCCAGACAGAGGATGGTAAACGCACCCCGGGGTGGTGGTGTGAGACTCAGACAAGACTCTGAAGCAGTGACTCATCAATGAGCACCTACTAAGTACCAGGTTCTCAATGCAGTCGACCCTCTTAGCCACCGTGTGGGGGGATCCTTGCACCCACAATGCAGTCAACCCTCTTAGCCACTGTGTGGGGGGATCCATGCACCCATTTACAGATGGGAGGTGCCAGGTGAGGAAGGCAAGTGATACACTCCAGGCCACCCTGCCAGTCAACAGCAGAACCAGGATTGGTTTGTTTGGCTGATGTGGAATTTTTTGTTTGTTTTGATATAGGGTCTTGCTCTGTTGTCCAGGCTGGAATACAGTGGCATGATCACCAATCACTGTAGCCTCAAATTCCTGGATTCAAGCAAACCTCCCACCACCTCAGCCTCCCAAGTAGATGGGACTACAGACATGCACCACCACACTTGGTTAATTTTTTTATTTTTTGTAGAAACGGGGTCCTACTCTGTTGCTCAAGCTGGTCTTGAACTCCTGGGCTCAAGTGATTCTCTTGCCACGGCCTCCCAAAGTGCTGGGATTACAGGCATGAGCCACCAAGCCCGGCCAGAACCAGGACTGAAACCCAAACATTATATGATCTATTTGCCTCCCCGAGCAGCAGCCTTCCAAGGGTACGAGAGGGGTGAGGTAATAATCCCTGCCTTGAGGGCGGCTGGACTCACTGGCACCATGCTGGCACAGGGCCTGGCCTGCAGTACACGCTCCGTAAATAGTGGCCTGTCCCTATGAGGGAAAGACATCTGCTTAGTAGATGAGGAAATCAGGTGTTCTCTGTGACCAGACAGGAGACGCACAGTGGGAACAGCGTTTCTCATCTCTCAGCCTGGTCAGGGAGCCACGTGAAGCCTACTGCTCCCAGAAGAGGCTCCACCTGGCTGGGCGCAGTGGCTCACGCCTGTAATCCCAGCACTTTGGGAGGTTGAGGCAGGCAGATCACCCGAGGTCAGGAGTTCAAGACCAGCCTGGCCAACATGACAAAACCCCCGTCTCTACTAAAAATTAGCTGGGAGGGGTGGCACACGCCTGGAGAATTGCTTGAACCCGGGAGGCGGAGGTTGCAGTGAAGCCAGATCACACCACTGCACTCCAGCCTAGATGACACAGTGAGACTCCATCTCAAAAAAAAAAAAAAAAAAAAAAAAAAATGGCTCTACCAGATTCGAGGTTAGAAACCATGTTCAAACAAATGTGGCAGAAGGAGGGAGGGAGGACAGGCCAGAGAGGCAGATCCTGAGAAAGCTTGGACAGGGACCATGGCCTGGCCTGAGGCTGGACCTGCCCTGGCCGTGGTGTTGATATGGATGGGGTGGGTGAAAAGGCAGGGACCAGCTGTACCCTGGCAAAGAGGCCTCTGCAAACAGCCCTGATGTGTAACATCTGCCATTTTCCATGGTGTAAATACTCCCTCCACGGCCAATTTCAAGCGCCCAACTCTTTCATCACTGGCTTGCAAAATTCCCGAGCGTCTGGAAATTGGCCCTCACCAGCTGGCTCGAGCGAGCCCCTGGCAAGGACAGTGCCAGGGCTTGAGTGTAGCAGAGCTGTGCCGGCCCCCTCGATGCTGCCCCACTTGGAGACTGGAGCAAGCCCTATAGTACTCACTCCCTGTGGGGCTTTCGGCAGGAATGCTGCTCCTCCGCAGGCCTGGGCCAGGCACTGGCCAGAGGCAGGACTCCAAGCAAGGGGGTCCTGGGGGCCCTGTCTCACCAGCTTTCCCCCTGCAGAGAGCCCTCCCGCCAGCCCTCCCCAGAGACCTTTTTAATTAAGCCAGAATGGCTGGCAAACCAGCAGCTCCAAATAGAGTGTCAAGGCAGCCCCGGGGGTCCCATTTAAGTAAATTGAATGGAGCCTGTGCTTGGTGAGCTAACGAAGAGGGAGGTGCAAGTGCGACTCCATGGGCTGCGGCATGCAGGGCCTCCGCAGAAGGAAGGCCGCAGGGAAGCAAAGAGTACGTCGAAATCCCCAGCCCACTCGGGGCGTCAGTCTTGCCGCAGAAAGAAGTGGGTTCAAACCTGGCCCCCAGCTGGCGGCGGGACCTCGGGCCAGTGACATCCCCCCCGTTGGGCCTCAGGGTCACCAGCTACTAGGTGGGATCCTTCGCATAGCTGGGGAGTGGGTTCAGGGAGCCACCCCATCCAGGGGCTGGTGGATGGCAGGAGCCGGAAAATGGTGTTTTTCCAAATGGGGCAGGACCAGACCTGCCATCCAGGCTGTCATCCCTGGGTGGTGCCTGTGGACTGAGGCATCCGTGCTAACCCCACTGCCCCTCCCTCCTGCATCCCCACGGAGGCCCTGCTCTCCTCACACACACATCATCCCCCAGCTCCCACCACCTCCCAGAAGCTGTCCCCTCCCCTGTGTACTATCCCTGGAGCCGGCCAGTCCCATGATGGCCCAGGGGCCCGGGGCACACTGTTCAGCTCAGCACCCACTCCTCCTTGTCCTCCCTGCTCCCAGCACACAGGAGGGACATGCAGGGAGGACACACAGGACAACCACGGGGCCACTCACCCTCAGCGCCATGGGGCTATATGGGGTGGAGTCACTGGAGAGGACAGGACACCCTGGCCTGGTGAAGGGACGTTGTGATAGAGACAAAGGCCTTGAGGGTAGTGGAAAGGTCTGGATTTTGTCCTGAGGGCAATGAGGAGCAACAGAAGTTTTGAGGCAGGGAAGAGCCCAACCAGACTGGCCCTCTGGGAAAATCACCCCAGCTGTTTGGGGGAGAATGGACAGAAGGGCCCAGGTGGCCAGGCTTTGTGGCGTGCGCCTGTAGTCCCAGCTACTTGGGAGGCTGAAGAGGCAGTATTGCTTGATCGTGCCACTGCACTCCAGCCTGGGCAGCGGAGCAAGACCCTGTCTCTCTTTTTTTTTGTTGTTAATTTTTTTTTTTAAAGAAGAAAACAGAAGGGCTCAGGTGGAGAGGTGAATAGAAGTCAGATTTGCAGGGACTGGCAGGGGATGCACTGTGGTTGCCTTGGTGTCCAGGCCGAGCAGCTCAGGAGGAAAAGAGTCCCAGAGAGGCCCAGTCCTAGCCAGCTTCACTCATTCACTCATCATTCATTCAGCAGACACCCCAGCCTTTCCCTCCTCTGAGCTTGGCCCTGGCTGGGCAGTAAGGTCGCATGGATGTACTGGACCCAGCTCAGCCCAGCACTTCTCAGGGGACAGATACACAAACCAAGGGACATGCATGGGGCTGCCCAGGCCTGGCCAGGGTCCTGGGGCCCTCACACCTCCCCTGCGGGCCCAGCCTGGCTGCGCTGCACTGGCCTGCTCGTGGTGCTCGATGCCCATGCTGACGGTGTTGACCAGGATGGCCATCATGATGCCCCGGTTGAAGTACTTGCTGTCCACGATGCCGCGCAGCTTGGCTCGCGTCTCCCGCCACACGTCCCCGCACAGCCAGACCGCCCCATCCGCCTGCTCCTCCTCCTCCTCCTCCTCCTTCCCCAGTTCCGAGGAGGCGCCGTCCTCGCTGCTCCGGGTCCCGTCCCCATCTGCCTCGTCCTCACCACCAGCAGAGCTCCCGGAGCCCGAGCCCTCCTGGCCCGAGTCGGTGCTGCCCAGGCCTGAGGGCCGCCGGCCGGCCTCATGTTGGCAGCAAGGGCAGCTGGCAGGGTCAGAGGCCAGCGTGGCGGGGATGGGCTGCACCAGGGTGTGGGGCGTCGCGTCCAGGGGGCTATGTCGCGGGCACAGCTCTGAAAAGCAAACGGGAGGGGTGTAGAGTTGTTGCCCACACCAGGTCCAATCCACCCGGGGACACATCTGAGTGCGCTCGGCTCCCAGGCCCACAGGTCTGCCTGGAACCAGCTGACCCAGCCTGGAAGGGCGGGGGACCCCCGGGGAAGCGGCTGCAGCTCTCTGAGCTTTGTCCACCCCTGTTGTAGATGTGGGGGCAGGAACGCCCACCATGCAGGCTATAGGAGGATTCTCTCCCTTAAGGCACATGATGGGTCCAGCACGGTGCAGGGCACGTGTCCATGCTGACCGGCCATCCCTCCTGGCCCAGGCCCTGGGTCAGCACAGGACAGACTCAGAGCCCCAGTCACGCAGCTTGGGAACTAAATGTGATTCTGAAAGAGCCAGGCCAATGTGGGGGCGGGCCCCCTCAGAGGAGGCCACGGTGGCCTTGGTGTTCTCAAGTTTCCTGTCCGTACAGCAGGTGGGGAGTGGGGAGGGGAGGTTTGTTTCCCAGGGAGGGGAGGAGGCATGGAGCCCTGGGGCAGGGGCGGACCCTCACTCCAGAAGCCCCTGGGGCTTCCCTCCACACAAGGGGTGGAGGTGGGGGCAGCGGGCACGAAGGCCCGCTGGGAAGAGGGAACTTCATCCCTTTGCTGCCCCAGAATCACAGGAGAAGCCTGGGCTGGCCTCGGACTGCGTTATGTGATCTGTGAACCATCTCAAAGAGGTGCCAGAGAGGCCTCTCTCTGCCTGGTTTAATTTCTTCTTTGTGTTTTCCTGTGTATTCCTAGAATAAACACATTTTGCTTGTATAAGCCAAAAAAGTAACATGAAAGGGAAAGAAAAGCATGTCACACCTGCCCTTCATTTCCACACTTGCCTCCAGCTGCCTCCCAAGCCCCAAATAAGCACCCCTGACTCGTTCCCACCTCTGGAGCCGGAGCAGGCAGCCAGGAGCCCAGTGGCCAGTCCCATCTCACCCCGGAGGACAGGCCAAAGCCCTTCCCCGTGCCGGCTCACTGCTCCCACCTGGACATGGGGCGGCTGCCAACTCTTGTTTTCCAGGGCAGAGGGGAGGCGCAGGGGCAAGGGGGCACAGGTGACAGGAGAGGGGGCTAGGCGGCCGCGGGAAGCCTGTTGGAGTGAACGCTTCTCCCCCACGTCCTCCAGCAACACCGGTGCCAGCCTTGCCTGGCCCCGGCTCCTGTATCCGCATGCCGGCCCTGCCCACGGGCCACCTGGGGCCTCCTCCAAGCCCACGCCTGGACGGCTGGCACCCAAGGATGGGTGGGCGGCAGCTCTGAGCGTGCATTCTTCTGCTCGCCTCCCAAGAATCGATTCCCAGACCACGAAGGCTGGAAGGACTGGGCTTTCCAGAGCAGGGTCTGGGGTGGCTGACTCCCGCTGCTAACGCTGCGTGCTGGGGGCCCCTGTCCTCACTTTACAGGCAGGAGACAGGCCTGCAGAGGCCCGCGTCTGCTCAAGCACAGTCCCCATGCCTGCTGACTTCCTTCTCGGCGCCAACTGGGAGAAGTGGCGCTGGGGCTGGGGGCTGGGGGCAGGGCCCACCTCTGTGGCCCTGGCTTGCCTCTTCCCGAGTGATCATTTCCAGGGGAGGCAGGCCCCTGCAAAGCCTGGCAATGCTGGCTTCTGAGATGCTCCCTTCGTCTCCCTGACCCTTAGTCTTCCCATCTGAAAAGTGGGGATAATATTACTATCTGCTCCTTTCTCAGGACTGTTTCCTGGAACAGATGAGGCAACCAACAGGGCAGCCCCTTCCAAGCCTAACAGCATAACCTCAGCCAGGGGCAGTGGCTCATGCCTGTAATCCCAGCACTTTGGGAGGCCAAGGCGGGAGGATCACATGAGCCCAAGAGTTTGAGACCAGCCTGGGCAACACAGGGAGACCTATCTTTACAAAAAAAAAAAATTAAAAATTAGCCGGGCACGGGGGTGCACGCCTATAGTCCCAGCTACTCTGAAGGCTGACGCGGCAGGATGGCTTAAGTCTAGGAGATCGAGGTTGCAGTAAGCTGTGTTGGTGTCACTGTACTCCCTCGGTGACCCTGTCTCAACAACAACAACAACAAAAAACAAAAGTGTAACTCCCGCAGCCCCAGGGCAAGCACAGAGCACAGGGTGGCATGAGTCCCTAACATGCCACAGCTTTGAGGGGGCAGACCCACAGCCCCTTTGTGCCAGGCACCCAGGGTCATTGCTCGGGTGTGCTGGAAAGCAGGGGACAGCAGAAGGAACCCAGAGAAGGGAGTGATGTGGGCTGCAGCAGGGGAAGAATTTGAGCTTCCCAAGACTGAGGACAGACACTTGTTCATTCCTCTCAAGTGTGGCTCCCGGTGCAGAGCTGCTATCTCCACACACACAGGGATCGAATGCCTCCAGGGAAAGGCTGAGTTCCACCCAGCACCAGGCCCAGTCCAGTACAGACTCTGACAGGTGCCAGGAGAGGGCAGGCAGAGATGGGGACAGAGCTCCCTGGGGGCTGTGAAGGAAACACTTGAGCACAAAGTGAAGACCTGGAATGTGGAGGCTGCTGGGCCTGCTGGACGTGCTAGAAAGGAGCGACACTTGGCATGCAGTGCCTGAGTGCCGTGTCGGATGCAGGGCCACTTACTGTAGTGCCGGGGCTCCTTGGCATGGGGCCCAGATTTGGCGGGCGCCGGGGCCTCCGGGCCCAGAGCCTGGCGCCGGCTCTGCAGGGCCTGGTAGAGGCCCAGGGCGCGGCGCTTGGCCTTGCGCAGGATGTGGCAGACATACTGGAAGATCTCCTCGTAGCAGTCGCCAGGCTCGGCGTAGCTGGCCACCGTACTGGAGGACAGGTAGCGCTGCCGCTGTTCCAGCATCAGCCGGTGCTCCCGTTGCTTGGTCTCCGAGAACTGGGTCGCTATGACAACGAGGCACAGGTTGATCATGAAGAAGGAGCCCACCTGTGACCAACGGGAGGAGAGGACAGGGACAGGGACACGGATGGAGGGGACAGAGGGGTGAGAGAGGCAGAGTCATGGGGTGGGGACAGCAGGGAGACATGGGGAGAGGGAGGCAGAGGGAGATGGGGAGATGGAGACGGAGATGGAGATGCAGGTACAGAGGCAGAAATTAAGCAAGGTGGAGGGGCAGGGACCAACCAGAGACACAGAGGCCAGAGCAGGGGCAGGTAGAAAGAGACAGCGAGGTACACAGACGCAATGACAAAGAAAATGAGACCGGCTCAGAGAGGACAGACACAAGGGAGGGGAGATGCAGGGGATAAGTGGAGACAGGGAAAGAGGCAGGAGAGGTGGAGGGGCCCAGAGAGACACAGGCACAGACACAGATGGGGACAGGAAAAGATCGCTGAGGCCTCACTCCAGGAGAAGGCAACGGCCTAGGCAACTCCCCAGGCCCGACTGGGATCTGCTTCAAAGCCCAGCTCCCCTCACACCCCTAGGCCCTGGCCTGGCCCCCATCCGCCTGGGACATCTGCACTGAGCCCAGGGAGGGAGGCCACAGTCCGTTTCGGGTTTCCCAGGCCCCGAGTCCTTGCCCAGCCCTGCCTTCTCTCTGGTCAGAATCTGGCCTCAGCTGGGACCCCAGACGAGAAAAGAGAAGGTCCCTCGGGGTTTTCACATGGCTTTATATGTGCTTACAGGAAATGGAGGGGGAGAGGCTGCCCCGGTTGGCACTGGGGATCCCATCTCCTCGTGGCCTGATGGCTCCAGGAGTGGGGCTCCTCTCCAGTTTCCAGGCTTTCAGGGCACAGCCCCCTCCCCAGCATTTGCTGAGCCTGGGAGTGAACTTGGCTGCCAGCCAACCAGAGCAGATAGCTTTCATCCCCCTCGGAGGTGCCTGCCAGGAGGCTCTCCCCGGCTGCAGCCTCATCAACGACGATTGAGGAGCTAGGGTCTGGGAGGGTTACTGGCCCAGAGGACTCTGGGAAAATCCCCTGCCTATCGGGTAAGAAGATGGCCTCCCATCCTTGTCTCAGTCACCTCGTCCACAAGCACTTCCTGGGGAGCTGCCCTGCACCAGGCCTGTGTGAGGGTCGCAGGAAGAGAGGGCTGGGCCCTGCCCTCTGGGACCACACATTTGTCAGGCTCCTACCCGCCTCTGCCTCTGCAGCTGCTGCCCTGGGCGACCCAGGCAGGCCTCCATCCCCTCCCGGCCTCCACTTCCCCATCTGTAAAATAGAAGGCTCAGACCTGATGAGCCAAGAACTTTTCAAGTCAGAAGGAGGCCGGGTGCAGTGGCTCAGGCCTGTAATCCCAACACTTTGGGAGGCCGAAGTGGGTGATTCACTTGAAGTCAGGAGTTCGAGACCAGCCTGGCCAACATGGTGAAACCCCGTCACTACTAAAAATACAAAAATTAGCCAGGTGTGGTGGTGTGCACCTGTAATCCCAGCTACTCAGGAAGCTGAGGTAGGAGAATCACTTGAACCCGGAAGGCAGAGGTTGCAGTGAGCCGAGATCAGGCCATTGCACTCCAGCCTGGGCAACAAGAGCAAGACTCCGTCTTAAAAAAAAAAAAAAAAAAAAAAAAAGACAAGAAAGAAAGAAAGAGCACTGGGGGCTCAGGGCCGTGGCTCACACCTGCAATCCCAGTGCTTTGGGAAGCCAAGGCAGGAGGATCACTTGAGTCCAGGAGTTTGAGACCAGCCTAAGAAACATAGCAAGACCCTGTCTCAAAACAAAATTTAAAAATTAGCCAGGCATGGTGGTGCGTGCCCATAGTCCCAGCTACTCAGGAGGTTGAGTGGGGACGATCGCTTGAGCCCAGGAGATCAAGGCTGCAGTGAGCTATGATTGCACCACAGCACTTCAGCCTGGGCGACAGAGCCAGACCTTGTCTCTAAAATAAAATAAAAATAATAAAAATAAAAATGTAAAGGAGTACTACAGCCTGGGCTTGAAGGCCAAGTACCCCTCACCTTTCTGGTGTTCAGAGTCCTCACGGGAGGTGACCCTGCAGGTGACATAGAAGCGCATTTGCCCTGACTTTGCTTTGTGAACCCCTCCCAGCGCCTGGAAAAACTCAGCCCTTTCCGCCTCTCGCCAGCACTCCTTGTCCTGTGACAGGGCCGCCTGAGACCCGACAGCAGCAGCCGCAATAGTAGCAGAGCACATGTACTGAGCACTCACTGTGTGCCAAGGGCATGCAGGCTTCAGGCTCTGTCTCACCTAACCCTCCTGAGAGCCCAGGAGCAAGGTGCTGTCACTGTCCCCCATTTCACAATGAGCTTGGGGAGCATTGCGCTTTACCCCATCCGCACCCTTAGCCACCCTGAACCCCACAGCAAGAGCAGATGGAGCATCCTCTAGCCCCTCCTGGGAACCGAAGTCTCCTCCTGCAACCTCAGTGGCTTGTGGCTCCCACACTACAGTATCCCCACCAGCTTCAGGGGCTCTGTGAGCCACCCCCGCCCAAGAGGCTCTTTCCCTGCTGACCTCCTGAGTCTTTACGGCTCAATTCTGGCATCACCTCCTCCAAGAAGCCTCCCACCTCCCCATCCCTCCTCCAGGCTGGATTGGGAGCCTTCTCTGGGCTCCCTTCTATCATGGCACCTAAGATGCCGTATGGTCACTGACTGCTGTCAGCCCATCTTCTCAAGAGACTGTGAGCTCCTTGAGGACAGGGGCTGGGCCTTACTCACTGCTCTGTTCCTAGCACTTGGCTCAGGGCCTGGTGCAGTGTGGGCTTCCTGAATGTTCTAGTGAATGAGTATGCAAGGCCATGGATGGCAATGCTGAATATCTGGCCCCTCTCCTTTTATCTGGGGCATCTCCTATAGGTCCAAGGCTCCAGCCTCCCCAAGAAAGCACTGGAGTCTCCGGTCACCTGCCGGTCTGGCCTGGGTCCCCAGGTCAAGGTCCTGCCAGCCCAGGATGGGGCACTGCCCTGGAGGGTCAAGTGTGCCCTCTCCCACCACCAGGAAGCCAGAGAACCCAGCCTCGCAACAGCAGGATTCAGCAGCGGCTCCTGGGAGTCAATCACCTTGACATTTTGGGGACTGTGCTGTGCTGAAGCTTCAGTCAGGCATGACGAGGTGGATGAGCTGACCCTGGGGAGACTGTGTGCGGGTGCAGGCAAGAGGGGCTGGCCAGGAAGAGGCAGGTGGGCCCACCTCCATCTCTAGGTTACCCCAACAAGGCAGGGCTGCCCAAGAGATGGGAGTCCCTCTGAGAATTTCAGGGAGTTCCACCAGATCACCATCAGGCGACCTCCCTCCAAACCCTGCTCAGTCTCCAGGCATCTTGTCTTCCCTGTCCAGGAAAACAGGCATGAGCTGGAAGCCCTTCTGAAGCTTCCAGTCTGAGGCTGCACCTCGGGCTCAGGTCATGCAAAGAGTGTATCCCAGAGATACAAGGCAGAGAAACAGAAGCAGAGCATCGGTGGGGAAGTAAGTGCCCAGACATGAGAAATGACAGCAATTGAAGGTGATGGATGCTTCCGACAGCCACCCCTGATGAGCCCCTTCAATCACCTGCTGCCCGGCGGTGCTGAGAAATAGCCCCTCTTGCTCCCTCATCCCAGCTCGCCTCGCTCTGAGAGGCTCCCTGGGGGTTCCCAAAGACCCTCCTCCTCAGGTTCTGAGCGCGCCTAGGAGCCCAGGCTCCCTGACACTTACTATGATAAGCAGGATGAAGTAGATGAAGTTGTAGAAGGAGTGAGCATCCATCACATAGTACATGATCTCCACCCAGCCTTCCAGAGTGATCACCTGCCGTGCGCAGAGGAGAGAGACAGAGAGGGCTGGCCCATCAGAAAGCCCGTAGCCCGGGCAGCACCCCACACAGAGGCCCCACTGTGTGCCAGAACTCATCACACGTGCTGCCTCGAGTCCCTCTCACAGGGGCTGGACAAGGCACATCACATTATACAGGTGAGGAAACTGAGGCTCAGCGAGGGGAAGGCACTTGCCCACTGTCGCATAGCCAGGAAGGGGTGGAGCCAGGATTTGAACCTTGGTCCTTCTGGTCTACCACACCAGCGGGAGGGCTGGAAAAGCAGGGAGCCTTCCCCTGCTCCAGCTTATCAGCTGGGCCGCCCACCCTCTTTGAGCCTCAGCTGCTTCTTCTGTATGTGGGGAGCCCACCTGGCAGGGCTGGGGTGCAGCTCGGTGAAGCCTGGTAGTATGCACTGTGATGAGGCTGGTGTGACTCTGTCACCACCCACCCCACCCCAACTCCTTCCCAGACTGGGGGATGGAGCAGCCTTGGGAAAGACAAACTGTAGGTCCTTGCTGGCTTCTGGCAAATGCACAGAGTGGGACCCCCAGAGCAGCCACCCACCCTCCTGGGCAGACAGTTCCAAAACACAGTTGTTGCCATCACCTCACACCCTGCAGCTCTGAACAAATGATCCTGACGCTCCCCCAGAGCAAAGTGCCTAGGGCAGCGGAGGGCAGTGCAGGGCAGCACAGGGCAGTGGAGGCAGCGCAGGGCAGCGGAGGCAGCAGAGTTCGGCCCTCCCACCACTCCCTCAGGGAATTCCCAGCTCCCCCGTCTGCTCCTGCCCCTTCTTTCCGAGGACAGCAGAAAGGTAACCTCTACTCAGCACTCTCTGCACACAGGGCTGGCTGCCCTGAGTGCGCCATCTGCTTTATTCTTAACAGCCACCCAAGGTGAGGGGGGCTGTTACTACCCCATTTTAAAGATGAGAAAACTGAGGCACAGAGAGGCCAAGCAATACACCCAAAGTCCACTGCCCTAGTTCCTTCCCTACACAAACCCCAGCCTATCCTCTGCAGACTGTAGGCTGACAGGACAGTCAGTGCAGTGGGGTCATGCAACAAGCGCTTTGCACACCATGAGGCTAGCGCTGCTTTGTGAATGTGTGTGTATTATGTGCACTGGGTGACAAGGCGAGAAACATTTCTTACTGACTCCAGATTAGCTACTTGGCACTCCCTGCACCAGAATTTTGCTCAGGCTGTCCCCACCGGGAATGTCCTCCTACCCCATGATCCTGGCCTTGGTCAGCCAATCCCTCCAACAGAGCTTGAATCCTGCCTCTCCTCTCTGAACAGCCCTCCCTGCTGGGATCCATATGGCCCAAGGCAACCTGGGGCTCTGCAAAGAGCTCAGGCTTTGGGGTCACCCAGAGCTGGGTTAAGATCCTAGTTTTGCCATTTAATACTCACATCATCTGTGGTCAATTAGCTTGCTTCCTTTCTTTGAACCTCAGGTTCTCTGTCTATAAAATGGGCACGATAATGCCTATTCTGCCAGCAAGCTGGGCAGGTTTCAGTGAGATAGGGGGTGGCAAATGCCTAGCACAGAGCCCTGCCCACCAGGCAGAGCTGCCCACTCTAGGACCAGGTTGGCCCCAGGCCTGAGCAGCCTCACCTGGAAGATGACAATCCAAGCGTAACCGATGTTGTCAAAGTTGATGGCACCCTTGTGGGGGTTGGCGCTGCCCGTGCGGCACACATTGTAGTAACGGTTCCAGTTGACACAGAGGCCGCTGGCGTTGAGGTCCTGGCGCCCCGCCCCAAAGTCATAGACGTCGTCCTTGGACAGGCAGCACTCACGGCCCTGCTCCTTGAGCGGGGGGATCTCATGGCAGCCCATGATCCCATTGTCCCCCGACAGGGAGCAGATGAAGGGCATCTCATCGTCCTCCTCCGGCTGGTAGTATGGGGGCAAGGCCACATCCCCTTGTCTGTCCACAGGTGAGGGTGGGTAAAAGAGGGAAAGGGGAGGGGTCACTGCCAGGAGGATCAGGAAGGGAGAGGCCATACAGCATGGCAGGATGGCCCAGAAGGCCTTGTCACTGCTTCAGGCCTTGGCACATGCTGTTCCCCTGCTTGGTCACCATTCCCCACCTCTGTTATGGCCAAGAAAACCCCCACTGACCCACTGTGGTCCCCTCCTCTGGGGAGCCTCACTGTGCCTTGCACACACCTTCATTATGGCTCCTGGGGGAGATGCCCCCAACTCCCCTGGGAGGCTGGACATTTCAGCATCCCCAGGCCACACACACTGTTGGGTTCACACAGACAGAGCAGATGCTCAGTAAACAAGCACTGGCTTTTACCAATCCAGTAGATGAGGGGTAAATCCTCCATCTGCTCCACCCACTTGCATCTAAGTGATCCTGGGCAGATCACCTCCTCTCTCTGGACTTTGTTTCTTTTTTTTTTTTTTTTTTTTAGACCAAGTCTCGCTCTGTCACCCAAGCTGGGGTGCAGTGGTGAGATCTTGGCTCACCGTAACCTCTGCCTCCCTGGTTCAAGCAATTCTTCTGTCTCAGCCTCCTGAGTAGATGGGACTATAGGTGCATGCCACCACACCTGGCTAATTTTTGTATTTTTAGTAGAGACAAGGTTTCACCATATTGGTCAGGATGTTCTCAAACTCCTGATCTCAGGTGATCCACCCAGCTCAGCCTCCCAAAGTGGTGGGATTACAGGCATGAGCCACCAAGCCCAGCTGCCCCTCTCTGGACTTTGATTTCCTTATCTATAAAACAGACAACAATCCCTACTCTGACCATCCAGAAGGGTTAATCTATGCTTCACTGCAATCCTAATCAAAATCCCAACATTTTGGCCTGTGGAGCCTGCCCAGATGGCTCTAGGATTTATTTGGATGGGAAAATAGTCAAGACAAGTTTTAAAAAGGAGAGAGATAAACAGAAACCAGATCTACAAGAGAGCCAAATGCTCTACAACTACTATTGTTAATACTGTGTACCACTGTGACACGAACAGAAAGGTTAATGGAATGCCATAGAGCACAAAGACAAACCCATGTACAAAGGGGAACTTAGTATATCACAGAGATGGCTTTTCAGACCTGCAGAGAAAGGAGGGGCCCATCAGTAAGTGGTGTTAGGATAGTTGCTATCTGTTTGGGAAATACTAGTTAGATCCCAACCTCACACCATACACAAAAATAAACTTTCTGAAGACAGGTATCCAAAACTAGACATATAAATTATCCCATTTTCAATTTTTATACTGATTACACATTAAAAATAATATTTGGATATAGTAGATTAAGATAAATTGTAAAACTAAAAATAGTAAACTTCCAGTGGATTAAAAAGCATAAATGCAATGAACATCACCACCAAAACATTATAAGAAAATATGGAATATTTTTTGTTAACTCAAGATAGGTATAACTTTCCTGGGTAAGACACAAAATCCAAGTTTTGTAAAGGAAAAGTTCGACCAGATCGACTACATACTAATGTAAAATTTCACTGAGACAAAATATACGAAGTAAAAAGACAAGCAACAAATTGAGATAAAGCAGAGGTAGGCAAACTTTTTGTGTAATGGGCTATATTAGCAAATATTTTTCTGCAGAGCACCTGGCCTCTGTCCCAATGACTCAACTTTGCCATTGTAATCTGCAAACAGTTACAGGAAATAGATAAACAAGTTGGCATAGCTGTTTCAATAAATCTTTATTTACCAAAACAGGCCATAGTTTGCTGTTGCATAGGATGAAGTATTTGCAACATACAAAGAAGATAAAAGGTAACTATCTAAAGCAGGGGTCCCCAACCCCCAGGGCCACACAGGAGGACATGAGTTTCAGGCGAGAGAGCATTACTGCCTGAGCTCCACCTTCTGTCAGATCAGTGGTAGCATTAGATTCTCATAGAAGCACAAACCCTATTGTGAACTTCACACTCAAGGGATCTAGGTTGTGCACTCCTTATGAGAATCTAATGCCTGATGATCTGAGGTGGAACAGTTTCATCCCAAAACCATCCCCCAACTCTGGTCCATGGAAAAATCATCTTCCATGAAACTGGTCCCTGGTGCCAAAAAGGTTGGGGACTGTTGGTCTAAAGCATATGAAAATCTCCCACAACTCAATAAGGAATAGGAAAAATAACCCACTGGGGGAAAAAAAAGGACAAAAGACAAGAACAGAAAAATTCACAGAAGAAATAAAAAATGGCCAATATATAGGAAGAAACACTAATGGAACAAAATAACCAAATGCAAAGAAAAAATAATGAGATCATTTTACACCCATCCAAATGGCAAACATCTCAGGGCTGGTAATATTCGGGAAAAGAATGAATGTAAACAGACACTCACATACACTGTTGTGGGAGTATACATTGGTACAACCTTCTTAGAGAGCAATTTGGCACATCCATCAATAATCAAAGTGTACACATCCAACCCAAATACATATGGTCACCTGAGTCTCACAGAGGCACCACTGCAATTCAGTGGAGAAAGCGTAGAGTTTTCCATCACTGGTCCTGGGACAACTGACTATCCACTGAAAATAAATCAATAAATCTTGATCCCAACGGGGACGGGGTGCAGTGGCTAACGCCTGTAATCCCAACACTTTGGGAGGCCAAGGTGGGTGGATCACCTAAGGTCAGGAGTTCGAAACCAGCTTGGCCAACATGGCAAAACCCCATCTCTACTAACAATACAAAAATTAGCCATTTAATAGCGTGGTGGCATGTGCCGGTAATCCCAGCTAACCAGGAGACTGAGGCAGGAGAATCGCTTGAACCTGGGAGGAGGAGGTGGCAGTGAGCCAACATCATGCCACTGCACTCCAGCCTAGGCGACAGAGTGAGATTCCGTCAAAAAATAAATAAATAAGTAAATAAATAAAATCTTGACTCTAACCACAAACCATACACAAAACTAGAGATGGACCACAGACCTACATGTAAGGATTTTTTAAAGAGAGAAAGTTCCTAAAAGAAAGCACTGGAAAATATTTTCACAATCTTTAGAAAAGATTTCTTAAATAGGATACAAAAAACAAAGCTAAAAAAATGATTGATAAACTGGACTTCATTACAACTAAGAGTTTCATTCATCAAAGGACGCCATTAAGAGAGCGAAATGTAATTCCTTCTTTGTCACGTCTGTGAGTATTCCGCTGAGTGAATACACTGCCATTTATTTATTCATTCTGCCGATGGTTTGGGGTTGTTCCTGGTTTTTCGGCTCTTATGACTCATAAATATTCTTGTACACATCTTGGGATGTATATAAGCCATCCCTTTTTTGGGTAGACACCCAGGAGTGCTGCCAAGTGAGAGAGGCAGGATTTGACCCTGCCTGCCAGGCTGGGGCTCGGGGTCCTAACCCACACACCACGCTGTGGCAGTGAGGCTGCCTCGATCAGGAATACCCTCCCCACCCACTCCCTGTGCCCCCGCCTGCCTGGAGACATTCTTCTTGAACCTTTTAGGTTCAGCTCAAGGTCACATCCTCTGAGAAGCCAGAAGTCCCGCTGGTCCTCTGTGACGCGAGAAGCCCCCTTGGTGCCCACCCTGGCTGGTCTTGTAACCCCTCTGGGCTTCCAGGCCCCACTCTGCCAAGCCCAGAGCACCCTGAGGCCTAATTTTCAACACATTCAGCCCCCCAGTAAGACAGTACAGAGGACAGTGGCCAAGATAAAGGGTCTCTGCATCCCCAGGGCCCAGCATAGGCCCTGGCCCCTGGAAGGGGTTGCTGAGTGTTTGTGGAATGACAGTGTCCTGACACCCACGCAGCCAGGAAGGGGCTGGATGCTTGCTGGAAGCCTTGCCGTTGGCCCTGGGTGTGTCCCTTCCCATCTAGGCCTCAGTCCCCATCTGCATAGTGACAGGTTGGGCTGAGGCTTTCCGTGGCCCCAATTCCGACCTCTTTGTGTTACACCCCAGGAAGGGCCCTTCTCCGCCCTGACTACTGAGCTCTGCCCCTCTCACAGGGCCCACTGTGCCAGGAGCTAGAGGCTTCCAGGCAACAGGCCTGGCTGGGGAGAGCCCAAAAAGAGGACTTTGAGGAATTCCCTTGCCCAAGACCCTGCCTGGTTCCCCAAGATCCTAGCTAGGATCTTCTCAAATTCCAGCTTTCTGATCACCCAGAAGAGATCTTGCTGCCTCTTTGTGAACCCTGGTTACCAACTTCTCTGCTCCTTGTCCTAAACAAGCCTTGTGAGTTAAGGTCTAAACCTCCCTTATTTCTACAGGAGTCACAGACCTGGAATGACCCTGGCCTTGCTCCCCACCCAGACGTGTGTGAACTGTACTCATCTCCTTTCTTCTTCATCACCGACCACTCGCCCTAGGAGAATGAAGCCAGGAGCTCAGAGGGAGGCGTGGCAATCACCCAGCATCTTCCCTTAGGGCGTTCTTTCTCCAGTGACATTTCTTTTTTTTTTTTTTTTTTTTGAGACTGAGTCTGGCTCTGCCACCCAGGCTGGAGTGCGGTGGCCGGATCTCAGCTCACTGCAAGCTCCGCCTCCTGGGTTCACGCCATTCTCCTGCCTCAGCCTCCCGAGTACCTGGGACCACAGGCGCCCGCCACTTCGCCCGGCTAGTTTTTTTTTTTTTTGTATTTTTTAGTAGAGACGGGGTTTCACCGTGTTAGCCAGGATGGTCTCGATCTCCTGACCTCGTGATCCGCCCGTCTCGGCCTCCCAAAGTGCTGGGATTACAGGCTTGAGCCACCGCGCCCGGCCGACATTTCTTTATATTTATTATTCCCTTCCTGGGGTGGGGATGGGGGTGGACCAGATCAGGTTACTCTTTAACACGGCCCAAGCACGTCCACGGCATCCTCCCTCCAACTCCCCTGTTGCATCCAAGACAGGGCTGGGGGCTGTCTCATGAGGCCTCGGGACGACCACAGAAAAGGAGACATCAGGGACTGGGACACAGAATCTCCAACAGCCAGTCCTCGCTCCCAGCCTGCCTCTGGGTGAAATGAACTCACACATCCACTCACTCACTCATTCCTTCAACAATTAGCTGGGAGCACCTGTGCCAAGTCCTGCTCTAGATCCTGGGAAGAGTCAAGCCCCAGGTGCCCCTGCAGTAGAGAACTGACATTCCAGGGGCCTCCAGAGACCTTGGATGAACCGACAGGAGATGATTTCAGAGAGATGAGTCAAGAAGAAACCCCAGCAGGGCTGTGTGATGGCCAACTTGGGGCTGGGGTGGTGAGGGAGGGCGAGGGAAGGCCTCCAGGAGGAGGCGTCGGGTGGGCTGAGCCCACATGATAAGAAGGGGCCGGCCACAGAAGGATCCAGGGAAAGAGGCCTGTGGGACAGAGGGGCGGAGCTCATACTACCCTGACTTCAAAGCAGCTGCCTCTCCCCAGTCCCACTGCCCCGGGCCCTGCCTCAGGACCTGCCCCTTCTGGGAGTGGGCACAAGTGTAGACCCCCTTCCTGAACCCCCACTTGGGGCCCTTACCCAACAAGGTGCCCCTGCTGTGGTCTACCCAAGTACCCTACTGTTCCCCCACAGCGATGGGTGGATGGGCCCGTTCCTACCCAACTTTCACCCTCCAGCTCTGCTACCCTCTCCCCAACCAGACAGGCGGAGAGGGAGAAACTAGCTCTCACCTGTACAGTGTCCCCACATCCCCACGCCTCCCACAGTCACCTCGGTCCATGATTGACAGACTGAGAGGCACTCACTAGAGGTGTCTGGGATCGGCTCCCAGCCCTGCGCTTCTCAAGGGCAGGGATTGCCTCTTCTGCCGCATCCTGAGACCTGAGCACAGGCCCAACAAAGGGGAGTGAGAAAATGGATGAAAATTCTCTCCTGTTTCTGACTCCCTGGGGCCTGGCACTTAGTTGGTGCACACCATGCTTATCTGAAATGAATGCATATTCACGTCCAAACACATACGCGTAGGTACGTGTGTGCGTACACTTGTCCCCCACCACTACGGAAGCACGGGTTCTATAGGCGTCCCATTTTTCAGACAACTAAGCCCAGCTCCTCCAAGAGCCAGAGCTTGATTTGTGTGTCAATAATCCTCTCTCGGAGGAGTGTCCCGCCCCCTGCTTTCATACACAGGCGGCCGAATGGGAGCTCAGCCTTCCTGGATGACTCAGCCACCAAGGGGAATGAATGTGCTGTGAGCGGAGAGCCAAGTTCTATGCCTGCTCTTCAGGTTTTCTGTCTTCTTTTTCCTCCTGGGCATCACTTCTGCTTGTGTCTTAACTTCCCTTTCCCCTCCTACCTGACCTCTCTTTTTCTGCAGCTTCTACCCCATTGGTCCTGATTCCTAGTGATCCAGAAGGTTAAAACTGTGTCTTAGTAAGAGTCCCTGGAGCTGCATGGATGGCAGGGGCTGAACTCACATGGTGAAATTCTCCTCCAGGAAGCAGCGGTTACGCAGCAGGCCGGCCCAGAGCTGCACGCCTATGATGCCAAAGATGAAGAAGACAAAGAAGCAGAGCAGCAGGACATTCCCCAGCATGGGCAGCGTGTCCAGGAGCAGGTTCACCAGGATCCGCATACCTGGGAGGGGGAAAGGTGGAGGGATGGTCAGACAGGGAGCAGAGGTCCCAGAGAGGAAAGAGTGAGAGCAAGATTAGAGAAACAGGGACGGGGAGTGGGATGCATTTTCAGGAGCTCCTTGCTGTTCCCATTCTGTTCAGTGGCTGCCAGATACACCCTCTCCTTTGTATCTGCCCCTCCACCCAAAAAGCCATGGAAACGGCTCAGGGCCCCGCTCCACTTACACTAGATTGTGAATGAACAAGCAAGCACTTATGGAGCACCTTTTATGTACTATGTGCTCTTCTGTGTACTTGCACAAATGTGATCTTCAGTCTTCATGACAACTCTGTGAGGTTGGTACTATCATTTCTATTTTATAGAGAAGGCAGCTGGAGACTCAAAGAACTGAAACTGCTTGCCCTAGGTCACACAGCTCAGAAGCAGCAGGGTCTAGATTTAGACCAGGTGTCTTGACACAAAATCTAGGTGTCTTTTCACAACCCCCTTGTCTCAGTGGCCTGGGACTGAGGCTGGTTCACCTTAGTATGCCCAGCACCTGCATAGAGTGGTCATAGTACGTGCCCAATGAATGTGTCCTGAATACCCTTTGTCTCTGGGGCAGTCACTGTTCCCCTTGACCATGTCAGGACACAGCAGTACCAGCCAGAATTACCACTCCCACTGCATGACAGAACCAGGCAGAGCCCCCAGAGTCACCTTCAGAAGAGCCAAGGGCCTGCTAATAGGCTCTACAGAGAAGGCCCACACAGGAGTCCATGGCTCCAAGGAAGGTGAAGAGTTGGTGGGGCACCTTTGAGTACACACCCTCCTCCTAAGATCCTGTAGAGTCCATGCTGCCCACCTCTCTAGCTTCATACCTCTCTCAATTTACAGCCTATGCCTTGCAGTGCCAAATTATTTGAAGTTCCCTAAACATACCATAAGATTTCACACCTCCGTGCTTTTATCCTTGCTGTTCCCTCTTCCCAGAACACCCTTTCTCCTCTCTTCTGCCTGGCAAATCCCTATTCAGCCACCACGGCCCTGTGAATGCTCTTTCTGCGAAGGCTTCCAGACTCTTACATCATCACAGGTAGAGTTCATCCTTCTCTCTTCTGCTCTGGGCAATCTCAGCACCTCTGACCTAGCCTAGGCTGCCATGTACAGTTGTGCATGTTGTATACTGCACAACCTAGGAGGTTCCATCCATACCAATATCTCGTCTTCTAGCCCTAATGTATAGTTGTCTGTCTACTTTCCTGTCTCTTCCACCAGGTTGTAAGGTTCTGGGGGCAGGACCCTGGTCTAAGTCACCTCAGTATTCCCAGAACCCAGCAGGTCCTGGCTGAGAAGACAGACTCACCTAACATTTGTTCAATGACTACTCATGAACGAATTATGTGATAAGTCATGGGGAGGGAGTGGAAGATTGAAGAGAGGAAGATGGAAGGATGGTGACAAGTAGAACCGTGGCCCTGTCCAGATGGTTTTGTATGCCAGGGGTGAGCCTGAGGTGATTATTAATGAGGACAATTATTTGGAATTTGCATCACAAACTCTGTGTGCAGTGATTTCCAATCAATAATTAATGCTCACCCCATCTTCCCTCTCCACAAAACTAGGTCAGCCTCCTCTCAGGAACGACAGTGGGGCTCGCCTGCAGGCGGCTTCATCCCACCAGGAGCAGGCCAGGGTGAGGGCTCAGTCCTCCACCACGCTACACCCCCAAGCCGGGGGGCAAGGCGTGTACAGCAGAGGGAAGGAAGAAAATAGAATGGGTGCCCAATAAATGGATGGGTAATCCATCCAAATGGATCCCCTGACTCAAGCAGGCCAACTGCAGGCCTTTCTAGTGCCTCACCATTCATTCATTCATTCATTCATTCATTCGTTCATTCGTTCGTTCGTTCATGAAACACATAGTAAATGCCAGCTACATGCCAGGCATGGCGTTGGGCACATGGGGAATCCAAAGACAAACAAGACCTAATTTTTTACCCTCCCCACCCCCATTCCCCCCACCACCAGAGCTCACAGCCTGGCAGCAAGAGGACAGGGAATCAAGTGTTGAGCCAAAGGACCATGACTGGGGAGTGGGGCCGCTCCGGGCACATTTGCTGAGCTGGACTCCAGGATGTGAAGCCTTGGCCAGCAGAGGGACTGGCATGGGCAAAGGCACCATTCCTGAGGGCGGTTGCGGGGGGCTCCGAGGAGTGTGGGGCTCTGTGCTGGGTGTCTGGGCAAGGAGGTCTGCTGGCATATTTCTAAGCAGGCAGAGCCCTTGATCAGCTCTGAGCTTCAAAAAAGAATGGGCGAGCCCCGAGGCCAGGACAGGGGCAGGAGGCAAGCACAGAGGGCTGGTAGCAGCTGGAGAAGAGGCTGGATGAGAAGGGCCTGGAGAAGGCAGCTCTGCACAGTCCCAGCCTGGCTGCTTCACTCCCACTCCTGCTGTTCCCTCCGGCAGGCCTTTGTTGCTCAATTAATTACATCTCCCTTGTTCTCTGGGATATTGAAATTCCAAAAGGCTCCTGCAAACCTATCCGGCTGGCTTCCCTGAATGGCAGCCCCGTCCCTCCTCCCCTCCCGCCTCACTCTGCCCAGCTGGGCCCCAGTGCACTTCACAGACCTCCCTGGGGCCCAGGGAGTCCCAGGGCCACAGAGCCCCAGCATAATTAGCTAATTAAGGACTTAGAACGACTTTATCCCTTCCTCGCCAGTGAAGAGGGGCCACAGGATTAGGGAGCCAGGGAGGACCTCAAGAGACCACGGCTAATCTTCCTTTTATGCCAACGGTCAAGTAATTAGCCAAGACAGGTTGGCCAGTTACACTGTACCCTCAGTGCCTCTGAAGCCTGGCATAGGAGGTGGAGGCAGGGAGAGAAAAGAGAAAAGCAGACAGAGGAGAAAGTGAAACTAGGAGTGACAGAAACAAAGAAGACAGAGAGAAAGAGTGGAGAGTCTGCCTGCAAGTCACCATCTGCCTCAAACCATCCTTTCTACTTCATCTCCTGCCACACCTTCCCCCAGCCAAACCCTCCTCCTCCAGGCAGTCCTCCCTGATTCTCACCCCCAGTTAGTCATGAAACCACCCTGTCTCTTGTTGCCCCAAGGCTCTCACTCACTCTCAGGATCAGGACGGGCTTACCTGGTTCTGTGTTGGTTTTTTTTGTTTTTTTTTTTTTTTTTTTTGAGACGGAGTCTCGCTTTGTCGCCCAGGCTGGTGTACAGTGGTGTGATCTTGGCTCATTGCAAGCTCCGCCTCCCGGGTTCACGCCATTCTCCCGCCTCAGCCTCTGAGTAGCTGGGACTACAGGCGCGCACCACCACGCCCGGCTAATTTTTTGTATTTTTAGTAGAGAAGGGGTTTCACCGTATTAGCCAGGATGGTCTCGATCTCCTGACCTCGTGATCCGCCCGCCTCGGCCTCCCAAAGTGCTGGGATTACAGGCGTGAGCCACCGCGCCTGGCCTGGTTCTGTGTTCTTAGTGCACCTTTACAAGCCTTCTGCCTGGAGCAAGAGCCAGATGGGCCATGATGGGAACAGGCTACAGGCAGCCCCACGAGTGTGATTGAGGGTGCTGGGCCCCCAGCTAAAAAGGGGAAGAGGACCCTGGAGTCCTCAGGACACCTGGCAGCCCCCAGCCCAGTGAGCGCCCAGAGCACAGGCCCAGGACAGGACATCTGGGTCCCAGTCCCAGCAGGGTGGCCTTGAGGTAAAGCTTGCCTTCTCTGGGCCCCAGTGGCCTCATCTACAGAGCAGACAGTGGCTCCTGTCCAGCCAGCCCTTCAGGAATACCATGGGGCCAGGACACTGCTGATGGAAGATTTCCTGAAGTCAGAAGCCTCCAACAGCCCATGCGCCCCACGGGAAAGTGCAAATCCTCACCCCCACTTCCTGGCCCCTGCTCACAGACTCCTCCCGAGTCCAGCCCCACCTTCTTCCATCCGCCCTACCACACCTGAAGGTACCAGCCAGACTGGCAGCTCCCAGCATCCCCACTCCCCACCCTGGCACACACTCCGCCCCCGCCCACAACGCCTCCTCCACCCTGCCATAGGATCCTGGGACCGCTGTGCTGCACCCAGCCAGACAGACCCACTTCCAGTCCTGGAAAGCCCACTTTCGGGGCTGCCTCCATGCCCTTGCACATGCTTGGAGGGCCATCTCTCGCCTCCTTTTGGGGGATCTCAGCTGAGCAGTCACCTCATATGGTGCCCCTGCCATGAGCTGCCCACCCGCCCTCCATCGTAGCCTGTGCCAGTTACCGGCTCTGCCTCCTCCTCCCCGCTGGAAATCAGGCAGGCTCTGCACCCAAGGCCAAGGCAGCTGCTCTGTGTTCTCCCATCCAGACCAGGACCTGGCACAAAGCAGCCCCCTGAAGGCCGACAGCTTGAATGAGTAAAGGTGTGATGGGCGAGTGAATGGAGCCACTCAGCAAGAACTGAATGAGGGCTGGCTACGTGCCAGGCACTGTGCTAGGCTCATGGGGATACATGAGTTTAAAAAAAAACACAAAACAAAGTTCCCTGTCCTCATGAGGCTCACATCCCAGGTAGAGGAGGGAAAAACAGGCAATAAACCACACGGGTGACACATAAGGACACGTCCTCATTCGTTGGATGAAAAGTGCTATGAAAACAAAAAGAAGGGGGAAAAGGTTGGGGGTTTGGCCTGGGGTCAGGTGAACATTAAATAGGGGGCCAGGAAAAGCAGGACGACGCTAAGCAGAGACGGGGAGGGGGTGGCAGAGTCAGCTGAGGGGTTGTCGCTGTCTGGGGAACAGCCCTCAAGTCAGAGGCAGCCTGGACAAAGGCCTGGAGGCGGGAGGCAGTCAAGCACAGCCACAGCCACAGCCACAGCAAGGAGACCATGCGGCTGCGGGGAAGCCGAGCAGGGACGAGGCTGGGGAGGAGACAGGGCCAGGGGCCTGGAAGACTTGAGCTTCTCCAGAGGTATCACGGGAGCCACCATAAGGGAATGAGCAGAAGGGAGACGTGATCTGGGGAAGGGGTGAGAGGATTGCCAGGCTGCTAGGCAGAGAATGGATCGCAGGGGACCAGGGCAGAGGCGGGAGAGCATCAACGGCACAGTCTGCAGGATCTCGTGCAGACACTCCTGTGGACAGCGCCCCAAATGGCACACACATCTCTGAAAGGGGGCCGGGCCTGTGGGCTCCACAGCTGTGTGGTCACTGCCTCCCAGGGGCCTCACCTGGGACAGAAACGGGAGTGCTGAGGGTGGCGCCCAGGAAAGCTGTGGCTCCCTGCCCTGTGCCCTCACTGTTAGGATGGCCCAGGCCAGACACTGGGAACTCCCCACAACCCTCACAGCCTGATGATCGGGCCTTCCGTCCCCCTGCTCCTCTCCGTCCTGCCTGGCCCTGCCTGGCCGTCGTACACTCGTCATTGTGATAAACCGGAAGGTGGGGGGGCTGAGCCCAGATAATGATGGCAGTAGAGTGGGGAACGTGGTGGGTTCTGGAGGTATTTTGGAGGCCAAGCCGAGGGATGGGATGTGGATGTAGGAGGAAGAGGGCAGTTGGGGACGACTCCAAGGTGTGGGGCCTGGAGCCACAGAGCAGCCCTCAGTGGGGGCGGGGCTCCATCTGGAGATGCGGAGCTTGGGGTGGCCGGAGTACATCCCCATGGAGTTGCTTTGCTAGCTCTTGGGGTCTGGAGTTCAGGGGAGAGGGGTCTGGCCCGGGAGCGGCATGTGGAGCACCAGGGTGAGGACAGTCTCCAGACAGCACTGAAAGCTGGGGGCTTGGTGGTGGCAGATGGCAGCGGGCCGGTGGATGGAACTGCTCACCCTTTTTGGGAGCCCCTAGACTACAGCCTCTGCTTGAGAGAACCTGGGCAGCAGCCAGGCAGAGGTAGCCCCTTGGTGGCAGTGGGGACACCTGAGAGGAGGTGGCAGGAAGAACAGGAAGCACTTCCTGACAGGCATCACCCCTGGAGGTTTGGGGTGTTCTTGGCAGAGGGGAGCTGTCAGCCCAGATCGGTTCAGCCACTCTGCCAGGCCAGCTCCAGTAGAAATCGCCAGACGCGTGCCAGCCTCTGCCAGGGCACAGCCCGTGGCCCCGAAGAGTGGAGTAGGGGTGAGGGGAGCCAAGGCTGTGGCCTGGCCACTGGGGGCCACTCTCCCTGGACTGGCTGGGTCAGTAAAGGGGCTGGGCGGCTAGGAGAGGCCGTCTCTGCTCCTGCCATTGCCAGCACCAACTAATCAGGGGCACAGTGGGTACCGGGAGGCCTGGCCAGGCAGCAGACGGCCAGGTTGCCGGGGTCACAGCTGCCGGCCCAAGGCCCAGCCAGGGAGGGGCCTGTGGGCTGGTGGAGGGCCTTGGTGCCCACCGCTGAGAAAGGAAACCAACCTCAGCCAACCAGCAGCACACTTCCCCAGTCCCAGGAGAGGCCTCGGGTCCCTCCCAGAGCTGGTAGTGCTCACACCCTCGGGGGCTGGCCCGGCTGTCTCACTGCAGGTCCCCCCACCTGCTGTGCCCCAAACCACTCCTAGGCATCCTTCAAATGTCCCGCCACCCCTTCCTCTGGGAAGCCTCCTCCTAGTCCAGATAGGCGCCCTTTCCCATCGGTCCCTGCCCCCATCAGAGCAGGCATCCCACTGGCCTGCAGCTGTCAGCCTTTGGGGAAGGGGCTGTGCCTGATCCTGGCCCCACACCTGGCCAGGGTCTCTCCCAGAAAACCCCAGGTGGATTTTGCTTTGGATGAATGATGGAAGCAATCCACGAGTCAGTGAATCCACAGTGGCCAGTACTTTGGTCCGGTGTCCTGTCCAGGACACTCCCTCCCTCCGGATTTGTAGAACAGAACGCAGAACTCGACCTGAGATGGGGGAGAGGGAGAGGCTGCCTTTGCCCTGCCCCACCCCCAAGCACTTCTCCCTGCTCGGTCCAGGCTGCTCTTTCCTGTTGCCAAATCCAGCGCTTGCCAGATGCTCTGGCCAGATGTTCTCCCACCCACCCAGCCCCATCTCTCCTGGGAAGGGAGCACCCCTGGGGAAACTGGCCCCCCCTCATTTCATCTCCCCATTTCTCTCCCTGTTTCCCTCTCTTCCTTCCCCATGGGGGCTGCCAGGCCTTTCTCCCTCAGGAGAAAGTGGGAGCCCCTTGTGGGTGCCTAGAACAGACAGCCCTGAAGTCCAACGTGCGACCTGGTGGGGACTGATAGCCCAGTAGCCTTCCTTCTGCTCTCCCCAAGCCCCGAGTAATCACGCGCTCCAAGTGAAAATGCCGACACTTCCACGCCAACTCTGTCAAGGTGCATCTCTCAGACCTGCCCAACAAATGCCCCCCAAGGCCCTTCCAGGAAGGAATCCTGAGACCTTCCTCACCCCTCCTCAGCACGGTTGGCCTGACCATGACCCTGGTTGGGCAGGCACCTGGGCAGGAAAGGGCTGGGCCTGGGGCGCGAGGGCAGGGGCCCGCTGTGCACTAACCATAGTGCCATCCTGCCTCCTGCCCTGCCTCGTGGCCTCAGCCTGAAAGGGGCTCAGCACCACGAGACCTGTGTACCCTGACAGTGAAAGGCATGCAGAGGTCTGGAGCAGACCAGGCTGAGCAGGGAAATGGGAGGAGAGAGGGCCTCGAGGCATCACTGCAGCCCACGGGACCTCTCTCCTTTGACCCCGGAGGTGGGCAGGGACGTTTCCTGATGTCCCGCAGACAGTGGGGACGGGGGTGGGTGTCTGGCGCCTACACGCTAACAGAACAGAAAGGAGGTACTGAAACACAGTGAAAAGCTGTAGGGTCAGGTTCAAACCCTAGCTCTGTCCCCAGCCAGCTGTGTGGTCTCGAGCAGACTAGTCAACCCCTCTGCCTGCTTCCCCATCTAGAAAGTGGGTGTCACAATGCCACTGACTTCCTAGGGCTGTAGTGAAGATGAAATGACACTGCCCATGTAAAGCACTGTGATGGGCTTGTCGCAAGCACTTGATACACTTTAGCCCACTTATTGGGCGGATCTGGAGGTCCAGAGATCGAGACCATCCTGGCCAATATGGTGAAACCCCGTCTCTACCAAAAGTACAAAAATTAGCTAGGTGTGGTGGTGGGAGTCTGTAATCCCAGCTACTCAGGAGGCTGAGGCAGGAGAATCGCTTGAACCCAGGAGGCGGAGGTTGCAGTGAACCTAGATCACACCACTGCACTCCAGCCTGCTGACAGAGCAAGACTTCGTCTCAAAAAAAAAAAAAACTTTAGCCACTTATGATTATAATTAACTCCCTAGAAAATGTGACCAACCCTCTCCCTTTCCTGCCACGCAGTCCCCTGCCCACCCACAGGATGCCCAGCCCAGGATGACACCTCCATTCCACCTTTGCACATGCCAATCTGTCTGCCAGGCACACCCTCCCCAACCCTCAGCTGATGAGTGTCTTCCAAAACCAGCCCCTGAGAAGACATCCCTGCCACGCTACGTCCACCCTCACTGCTCCCAGCACCTTTCTAGCAGCAGCACCTGCAGATTGCGTAGGCACACGAGGCTGTGCACGCAGCTCTCTACACCCACAGCGGCATTTCAGCCTTCCAAACCAGATGGACATCGGTATTATTAACTTCTCTTGAGAGCTGGGGAAATAGAGGCACAGAGAGGCATGTGGCTTACTCAGGGTCCCATAGCCAGTGGGTGGAGGCCCTAGGACCAGAACCTGGCCTGACAGCACAGAGCAAACCTCCAGCTGGTGGTGCAGCTGAGGGGACAGCAGCCTTCCCCACAGCACTGTCAGGGACTGTGAGTTTGGGCTCAGGGCTGCCCCTGAGCTCCCCAGGGTCTGCCTGGCCCCTGCTCCACAGTCTGGGTCAGGGAAATATCACCTCTGCTGGCCAGGCCTTGGCAGTGACTGCCCTGGAGAAAACTCACTTACTGGAGAAAACAGCACTTTTCATATGCAAATGGCTCAGGCAGTGTGCTTAGGGAAGCAAGGCAGTGCCTTGAGAGATGTATAGGCTGAGGCGGCTGGGGCGGGGGGCACATGTAGAGATGATTCAGCCCCATCTTGCCAAGGCCCAGAGAGAGGCGGTGACTTAGGAAAGGTCACAAGCAAGGAACCAGAACCCAGCCTCCCAACTCATAATTTGGCACTTCTTTCCTCGCTCCCCCAACCACCTCTCTGCTATCTTCCTCTCTTTATCCATCAGAGGCTGTGGCCTGAACAAGGACCTGCAGGGGTGGAGTGGAGAGACATGTATTTTATACGATTCTGTAAGCAGCACCATGATGTCCATGTCCCCCGCTCATCCTGGACAAAGTTGAGAGCCACACTTCTGATCCAGTTTCTCCTCCTGCTTTGTTTGTACAAGTAGGGAAACTGAGGCCCAGAGAAGCCAAGGGACTTCTCAGGTCACACAGCAGGCAATATGGCAGAGCTAAGACCAGAACTTTTATTCCCTGACCCACACTTGCATCTTCCTGGCTGTTCGTGCTGGAGCTTTGCAGACTTCGCTGTATTTTTAAAACACAGGCAACCAGCCCACTCCTCACGGCTTTGTAATTAATAACCCATCACTCGACTGTGACCATCACCAGCCCTCTAGCTTGCCCTCTAGTGACGAGACTGAAAGCTACAGGCTACTGTTGAAAAGACTGTGTCCCAGCGGCATGGCGGCTCATGCTTGTAATCCCAGCACTTTAGGAGGCCGAGACGGGTGGATCACAAGGTCAGGAGCTGGAGACCAGCCTGGCCAACACAGTGAAACCCTGTCCCTACTAAAAATACAAAAATAGCTGGGCGTGGTGGTAGGCACCTGTAATCCTGGCTACTCAGGAGACTGAGGCAGGAGAATCTCTTGAACCAGGAGGCGGAGGTTGCAGTGAGCCAAGATCACACCACTGCACTCCAACCTGGGTGACAGAGCTAGATGCCATCTCAAAAAAAAAAAGAGAAGTATGTATCCCAGGGCAGAAGCAGCTCAAACCATAAGTAGGAGGAATGTCCGCAGGAAAACCATATTCAAAAAAAAAGAAAATAAAAAAACAGGCGACCTATGAAATCTCTCTAGGAAGCACTTCTAAGAGCCCGATCCACCCCTTCTCCACCTCAGGTCACTCATTCCCTGGTGGCTCTAGGCAGAGGAGCCGGCACCTAAGGACAAAGCTGGGTGTCCTGTGAAATGAGGGTTAGACCAATGGACTTTCAGTCCCACGTGCTCCAACAGCCTGGGGCTCCTGTAGAATCAATCGCCTGTGAGGATGGCAGGGCCCTTCCAGGGGAACACCAGGTGCTGGAGGGCCAGCGCTCCCAGTAACTCCCCAGTGCTGGTTCTGAGACACTTTTCAGGCTGTGGCTGAGAGGCGGAATCAGGCTCAGCGGCCGGAAGCAGACACTCCCCCAACTCGGCGCTCCTTGCTGCCCAGCGGTGGCCACTAGCAGGAGGAGACCCTGAGGAAAGGCTCGGAGCCCACTCGGGGCTCCTTCTGTAACTGGAGCGCACAGGGATGTTGGGCACAGGGTCGATCCCTGCCTTCCCCAGAGGCCGGGGCAGGCTGGTGCTGGGGACCGGGAGTGTCCTCCACCTCCAGGGAGCAGCTTAATGAACTCCCCACACAGCGGGAGAGGAACCAGGAGGAGCAAAGAGGACCTAGAAGGAGAAGCACAGGCGCCCACACACACGTGCAAGGCACACACACGCTCTTCACACACATGCACCCTCACAGGCACACACATGCTCTCTACACACACGGACACACACACACTTCACACACATACACCCTCACAGGCGCACGCACACACACACACTTCAGACACACACCCTCATAGGCACACACATGCTCTCTACACACACAGGCACACACACGCTCTTCATACACACACCCTCACAGAGACACACACTTCACACACACATGCACTCTCACAAACACACCCTCGCAGGCACACACACCTTCACACACACCCTCACAGGCACACACAGGCACACACACGCTCTTCACACACGCTTTCACAGACACACACACATGCTGTCTACACACACGGGCACACACACACTCTTCACACACACCCTCACAAATACACAGGCACACACTTTTCACACACAAAAACACACCCTCACAGACACAATCTAACAGGCACACACAGGCACCCACACACATTCACAGATATACACACACACACCCTTCACACACACAGACACACACAGACACACCCTCGCAGGCACACATGCTCTTCACATGCATACACAATGCTCACAGGTATACACCTCCACAGGCACACACACTCTTCACACACACACCCTCTCGCACACCCTTTCACAGGCACACAGCACACACAATGACACACATGTGCACAGGCATGCACACATCCTGACAGGCATACCCCTTTATGGACAAACACAAGCTCAGAGGCACATACACACTCTTGACATACACATCCTTTCATAGACATACACACCCTCACAGGCACACACACACACTTCACACACACCCTCACAGGCACACACACACACCTCACACACACACACACCTCACACACACACCCTCACAGGCACACACACACACTTCACACACACACCCTCACAGGCACACACACACACACTTCACACACACACCCTCACAGGCACACACTCTCACATATACACACTCTCACATATACACACTCTCACATATACACACTCTCACGTGCCCATTCACGTGTGCAGGCCTTCACATTTGCTCACATGTGCACACACATCCTCAGATGCACACACTGTCAGACGCAAACACACTCTCCCATGTACTTACATGTGCCCACACACCTCAAAGGCACATACCTGTGCACACCCTTCCTTGCACACACACTTGTGCACACGCATGTCCTCACACATGTTCTCTGGTGGACACACCCTCACACCCACACACACTGAGCCCCCCTCCAGCCTCAGTGGTCCCAGCACAGTGTGCTGTCCCCTGCTGGGCAGACCCTAGACCTGACAGGAGGTTCAGATCAAGATCACGCACAAACATCCCTCGTGTGTGACCCCCTGCAACGTGCACACACCTCTGGAATGTGACTGTGCCTGTGGGCTCCGTGACCTGGAGTGTGACCGTGGCCCCATGGCAGCTGCCTGCTGAGGGCATCCCCTGCCCTCCCCAGGACAGAAACAGGCAGCACTGTGGGTAGGACCCAGGAGCGACACGGCCCCCTGTGCTGCCCCCTGAAAGCCGAGGTCCCTCCCGCCCACCCAGCTGCCCACACCAGACACTCAAGGAGGACCTGGACTGGGCCCAGCAGTACCTCTCCCATCCATTTGCTGCTCTGCCTCCTGCCTGCGCCTGCCCAGTACCGGCCATTCGCTCACACCTGTTCCAGGAGCAGTCCCTTGTCCAGCTCATCCCCACTGCCCACCCCCCCACACTCTGGCCAGGGGTGTTTCTAAAGCACCACTTGCTAACCTCCTCCCACGCTCCCACTGCCTTCAGGCACATGGTCCATCCCAAGGCCCTGTCCTCTCCAGCCTCATGCCCCACCCCTTTGTCCACCCAGCCCGCAACCCGCAGCTCCTGCAGCTCCCTCCCCAAGCCCTTTGCACTCCCTGACCTCCCCACAACTGCCACCCAGCCCTCCCCCTCCACCCACTCAATCCCCATCCTCCCCTGGGTCTCAGCTCAAACGTCCCCTTCTCCCGGAGGCGTCCCGACGCCCAGCCTCATTCTCCCTGCCTCCTCATGCCTGGCACAGGAGCATGTACAGCTCTGTGGTCCTGGCACAGCACACAGCTCAGTACACCTGCTGACTGTGTCCATTTCACACGTCTCTTTGGAGCGCCTTCTGTTTGCCAGGCAGAGTTCTGGGTGCTGAGTGCACGGAGGCCACCTTTTGGCTCATTTCCCAGTAAAGGCAGGCGGGGCACGTGGGAGAAAATCACACACTGTTGGGGAAGGTGTGCTGGTTTGGTTTGGTCCTTCCTGAACTGCTGTTTGGTCACACTGAATTGCTGTGTGACCCTGGACTGGCCACAACCCTCTCTGGGCCTCAGTTTCCTCATTTGTTAAATGTGGGAAAGATGGTTTTGAACTCGGTGATCTTCAAGAAGCCCTCTGGGATTGGAGGGGATGAGAAAGACAGAGAGAAGCTGGCCCTAAAATGGCCTCTCTGCATGTCACCTCCCCGCCCCCAAGGGGGTCTCCCCAGGGCAGTGGGAAGGGGCCGGACTGGTAGAGCTGAACTGCCCCTCCCACTACCGCACAGCTTTGGTTCCCACCACTCACTTGCCCTACCTCGCCTCCCAACCCTTCTCAAGGACCCTCACAGTAGCACTCAGGACCCCGAGAGTTTCCTATCATATTGTGACCTTGAGACCTCAGCCCCCAGGGCCCCCTCTGTGCCCTACCCAATCCAAGCCAGTCCCTCTCAGAACAAAGCAGGATTGGGCCACCCTCCAGGCTCAGACAGCTCTGCCACCCTCCTGGTCACCTTGCTCCACAGATATTCTGAAGCATGTGGCCTCTCCTGCCCCGCCAGGCATGCCCAGACTGACCGATGCATTCTGCAAGCCCGGGGTCAGGCCAGCCCCACAGGGCGCTCAGGATGGATGGACCACAGAGGTTGGCTGGGTGGGGTGGATGACAGAGCCCCAAGGCCCCAGGGCTAGGAATTAGGGGAATGGGGATAGCACTGTCTGTGGACGAGGAGCAGGTGCCAGGAGACCTGTACTGTTTGGCCGATGGGGAAACAGAAGCTCAGGCAGGGAAGAGAAGCAAGGGGTCAGACAGAGCCAGGAAATACGCTGGGCTGAGGACAGACAGAACTCTGTTCAGATTCCAGCCCTGCCGCTGAATTGCTGTTTGACTTTATGTGAGCCACCTTTTACTTCTCTGAGCCTCCCACAGGTTGTTGAGCCATCAGATGTCAAGTTCCTGGACCACAGGAAGTGGGTAGATGCCTATAAAAGCCCCATGCAGCCAGGTGCGGTGGCTCACGCCTGTAATCCCAGCACTTTGGGAAGCCGATGTGGGTGGATCACCTGAGGTTAGGAGTTCGAGACCAGCCTGACCAATATGGTGAAACCCCGTTTCTATTAAAAATACAAAAATTAGCTAGGCTTGGTGGCATGTGCCTGTAGTCCCAGCTACTCGGGAGGGTGAGACAGGAGGAGAATTGCTTGAACTCGGGAGGCAGAGGTTGCAGTGAGCCGAGATCATGCCACTGCACTCCAGCCTGGGCGACAGAGCTAGACTCCGTCTCAAAAAAAAAAAAAAAAAAAAAATCCAAACCCGGGAAGGCAGGTAGGGCCCTCATCCTCTCCTTCCCCAATCTCCACCCCATCCCTAAAAGAGAGCAGTGAGGAGTCAGAAGACCTAACTGGCTCCAGCCTTTGCTACTCACTGGCAGTACATCCCTGGGCAGGTAACCTCTTGTCTCCAAGTCTTAGTTTTTTTCATCTGTAAGATGGGAATAGCTCACCTCCCTCAGGGAGCCTGTAAGGCTCAAAACAGGTCATGGACATGAAAACTCTGTAAGGCTGGGCAGATGTCAGGGCTTATGGTTGCAAGATAACCTCTCTTAATACTAAGTGGGTGGGTAAATGGATGGATGGACAGGTGGATGGGTGGATGAATGGATGGACCGGTGGATGTCTGGCTGACGGTACAGACGGATGAATGGACAGATGGAAAGATGGCTAGAAGGATGAGCAGATGGATGGATGGATGGATGGATGGATGGATGGATGGATGGATGGACAGGTGGATGGGTGGACAGGTAGATGGATGGACAGGTGGGTGAATGGATGGATGAGTTGATGGATGGATGAGTGGGTGGATGGGTGGGTGGGTGGATGGATGGTTGGGTAGATGGATGGATGGGTGGATAGCTGGATGGGTGGATGGGTGGACAGGTAGATGGATGGACAGGTGGGTGAATGGACGGATGAGTTGATGGATGGATGAGTGGGTGGATGGGTGGAAGGGTGGGTGGGTGGATGGATGGATGGGTAGATGGATGGATGGGTGGATGGATGGATGGGTGGATGGATGGACGGGTGGATGGGTGGACAGGTGGGTGGGTGGATGGATGAGTGGATGGATGGGTGGGTGGGTGGGTGGGTGAATGAATGGATGGATGGATGGATGGATGGATGGATGGATGGATGGATATGTGGATGGGTGGACAGATGGATGGACAGATGGGTAGGTAGACGGATGAGTGGGTGGGTGGATGGATGGATGGATGGACAGGTGGATAGGTGGACGGGTAGATGGATGAACAAGTGACCAGGCATATGGGTGAGTAGGTACATGGATCTGTGGTGGGTGAGTGACAGAGCTCAAGTTCTAAGTGAGTCAGCACAAGTGAGGGAGTCAGGTTTCATTGCCCCAGTGAAATGTTCTATGATGTCTTCCTTCAAACTAAGCAGCTTCTTTTCCTATGGGTGCTCGCCCTGACATCCTGTGAAGACCACCGCCCCATAAACCCTTTGTTCCTGAAAAGCCAGACTCCCCAGCATGCTCTCCAGGCTCTCCTGGGACTCAGAGGCATCAGGGCCACCTGCCAGTATCTTCAGGCCCATGAGCTCCACGGGAGCAGGGCACATCTGTCCAGACACCGCAGGATCCCTGCGCTCACCCAGGCCCTGGTCAGTCTTCTCCTAGTGAATGAAGCAGGGTGGGGGATGGGCACTTGCTAGGCAGGCCAGGGATGGGTTGGCCAGGGATGGATCAGCCAGGAAGGTGTGGACAGGGTGGGGCTGACTCACTGGGCACGCGGTTGATGGCTTTGAGGGGCCTCAGGACGCGTACAGTGCGGATGGCCGACAGGTTGATGTTCTGAAGGTCCAGGGAGTACTCAACCATCCTGCAGAGAAAGGGGAAAGAGTGAGGGATGGTGCTGGAGGCCAGCTGGGGTCAGGGCCTGGGCCACAGCATTCTCCAGCCACCTGCACACAGCTGCCCGGACAGGGCAAGTAAAGACAGCGGTCGGATCTCCAGCTACATCCGGCCAACGTGTGGCCTGGGGTTGCTTCTGTGGCCCTTGTCTCCTCCTCTGTAAATGGCGCTGGTGACAGATGTGGGCAGGGGCTCAGGGTGTGAAGGGAGCACAGACGTTGGGCTGTGTGCCCAGCACTGTGCCAGGTGGCTCCTGCCCTTCAGGCCCATCCTCCTGGCCCGTGGCCCGTGTCAGCCCCTGTTTCCAGAGCAGCCTCTGAAAGCGGGAGGAGCATCTCCTGCACCAAACAGCTCCACGCCCCACAGTCCATGCTCAACCAGCCCTGCAGCTCTTTGGAGGCAGTTTGCCTCCTCCAGGAAGTCTTCCCAGATCTCCCGCAAGAGGCAGATCTCTGAGGTCCCTTCATGGTGGAAGCACAGCAAACCTCAGTTGCGGGGCACTGGGAGATGGGTCCGGCCTGCATTCCCAGGATCACCCCCCTGCCCCCATCACCAGATCCTTCCCCCAGCACCTCCCACCCTAGGACTTCAGCGCTGCTGCCAGCTCCACCTGTCACCACCCGTGTCACCACTGTCAGTAGGAAATGAAGGCTTTTCCTACACGCTGCACAAACCTGTCCGACTGTTGTGAAGCCGCCACCCCCTCCCGCTGCTTGAAGAGTCATTGAGTGAAAGCTCCGTTCCCTGAAATGCCACCATCATCCATCCCCCACCCGCTGGAGCGCAGGCTCAGGCTCCTGCATGCGCGCGCACACACATACACCTCCACACCTGTGTGCACACACGCACGGTCACACACCTGCATACAGAGTCACATACATGCACACAACCACACACCCAGTCACACACATACACACAGTCACACACACAACCACACACCCCCACACACAGTCACACACCTGCACACACGCACACACACGGTCACACACTTGCACACAGTTACACACACGCAGCCACACACCTGCACGGTCACACACCTGCACACAGAGTCACACACATGCAACCACACACCCGCACAGTCACACACCTGCACACAGAGTCATACATATCCACACAACCACACACCCACACACACACGCACACAATCACACACCCGCACACAGTCACACACGCACACAACCACACACCCACCCACACACACCTCCAGCCACACACGCATACAACCACACACCCACCTACACAGTCACACACGCACACAACCACACACCCACACACAGTCATACACCTCCACACACAGTCACACACATGCACACAACCACATACCCACACACACAGTCACGTACACAGCCACACACCCGCACACAGTCACGCACCTCCAGTCACACACATGCACACAACCACACACTTGCACACACATACACACACTTGCACACAGACACAGAGTCACACACTTGCACACAACCACACACCCAGACACACAAACACAAACATACGCACACAACTGCACACCTGCAGACACACACACACTCCCTTCTTGGACATCCTCATATATGCACCCTCCTACTCAAACCCAAACGCAGATGAGGGGGAGTGACCCAAAAAAGTGACAGAGACCTAGAGCTGGAGACAGAGACCTAGAGCTGGAGACAGAGACCTTGGGGACCTGAGAGGGAGGGAGGAAGGAGAGAGGGGGAGCTGGCAGAGAGCAGGGAGAGAGGAGGGGGGCAGGGGAAGGAGCAGGAGGAGGGAACAGAGGGTTGGGGGAGGGGCGGGGAGAGGAGGGGGTGCGGGGGGAGGGGGTAGCAGCCAGGCAGAGAGGGTGAGGGCCGAGGGTGACCTGGAAGGGGCAGCGAGGGAGTGGGACTGCATGAGGATTCTGCGCGTGGGTGAGCCCAACTGTCATTTTCACATTTTGTAGAAAGAGCTCTCCAGGCAGCCGGGAGACACGTGTGACAGAGGGGCTGCGGGGGTGGCACACACAGGCACATAAACAGGCGCTGGCACCCGCGGGGCCCAGGACTGCCGAGTCCCATCGCAGGCAGCCAGGACCAGCTCCAGCCAGCCATCCCCACCATGCCCCACCCCCACACAGACGTGGCCCCTCTTCCTCCTGCCTTGGTTTTCCAGATCCTGTGGGGGGCGGGGTGGGGGGAAGTCAGTGCCTAGGGAGAGCTGGGAACGCCCTCAGGATCAGTTCATGCTTTGCTGGATGAGCTGCAGGTGGGGGCTCCCAGCCCACACCAGACTGAACCCACCCATGTGCTGCCTTCCCAGGGCCCAGAGGGCACACCTGCCCAGCTCTGGCAGGCACTCATCGAGGACTTGTTCCCATCCCCATGAAGCCTCGCCATGAAAATAAACAGATGCCTGCAAGATGGATGGGTAGACAGAAAAGCAAGGCTGTTTGAGGCCCTACTGGGTGCCGGGCACTGTTCTCTTTACCTGTGGGAACCCATTTCAATCTCCACCCATTTGAGCGCGGGCCCATTACTCTCTCCTGCCACAGCCTCTCTCCATTCCACCGCCGACCAGGGCAAGCCACATCCATGACTGGCTCATTGAGAGAGCCCTTGGAACGACCCCCTGCTGGTCCCTAACTCCCCTCCCCCACACGGCCACCCAGCTCCACCTTCCCCGCCCAGTCTAGGACTGTTGGCTCTCAGTTAAGTGAGGGCACCAACCATGGCCCCTGCCCCACGATAGGCTGGGGGGCAAGAATGCCCCCGTGCACAATTCAGCCCCTTGATGACAAAGAGTGTTTTTTTTCTTCTTTTTTTTTTTTTTTTTTTGAGACGGAGTCTCGCTCTGTAGCCCGGGCTGGAGTGTAGTGGCCGGATCTCAGCTCACTGCAAGCTCCGCCTCCCAGGTTTACACCATTCTCCTGCCTCAGCCTCCCGAGTAGCTGGGACTACAGGCACCTGCCACCTCGCCCGGCTAGTTTTTTTTGTATTTTTTAGTAGAGACGGGGTTTCACGGTGTTCGCCAGGATGGTCTCGATCTCCTGACTTCGTGATCCGCCCGTCTCGGCCTCCCAAAGTGCTGGGATTACAGGCTTGAGCCACCGCGCCCGGCCTCTTCTTTTTTTTTGAGACGGAGTTTCACTCTTGTTGCCCAGGCTGGAGTGCAGTGGCACTATCTCGGCTCACCAAAACCTCCGCCTCCCAGGTTCAAGCGATTCTCCTGCTTCAGCCTCCTGAGTAGCTGGGATTACAGGCACGCACCACCATGCTCAGCTAATTATGTATTTTTAGTAGAGATGGAGTTTCTCCATGTTGGTCAGGCTGGTCTTGAACTCCCAATCTCAGGTGATCCACCCGCTTTGGCCTCCCAAAGTGCTGGGATTACAGGCGTGAGCCACCGTGCCCAGCCGACAAAGAGTGTTTTCTTGCATTTTGTGTTTCTCTACAACAAGGGGTAGCAGGAAGAGACTGACCCCGGGGTCTTCAATGAGATATGAGTTGTGACTGGATGTCACAGGGGGGCCCACAATGACCCAGTTAGTAACTTTAGGGTCTGAACACCTCCCAGACCCCAGCTTTGCCACAGGAGGCTGATCAGACACATGTGCTCTTGGCTACAGACTTGGGCAACCTCCCTGCCATCCACCCCAATCTTGGAGGGGAACGGAAGCAGCCACTGCCTGGCAGTGCATCTGAAGCTCCCAGACACTCTGAGCTGGTCCAAATAGGGCAGACCCGGAGCAACACACTGGCCCAGCCCCTTTCCCTCACCCTATACCTGACCCTGTGGGTCTTCAGCACAGGAACACACCTTCAGTCTACGTCTGCGGCAAACATTCCCCAAATTCCCCCTGAGAACCCACCAGGTACAGCCCTCACACCCCGGTGAAAAGTTCCCCCAAGAAAACGTTCCTGTAGAATCTGGTGTCAAGATCTTAGCTCTGAGCTTCCTGGCAACCAAGTCAAAAAAGGAAATATGATGTTACTGAGTTCTTAGCAGCATGAAAGATCTTGACACTGTAGATCCTTCCAGGGAATCCATTTCCTTAAACATTTCTACTGGGTCCTAACTCTTACTTCTCCACTTCATGAACCATTTGGGGGTATTCTGCGGTGGTTGCGTCTCCTGTCTGGGGGAATAAGTTAGCGTATAAATGCATTCACTGAAGAAGAAACATAGGCGCACAGTGAAGAATTGAGTAGTTCTCATTCTTCTCTGAGCAGAAGAGGTTAGAAAGGAGGACACCAGACAAGGATGGGGAGAGAGGAGGGAAGAGGGAAGAGCACTTATTTGGGAGGGAGGAACTGTGGGTTTAAGTCTCTGTCCTGGGAACCTCGCTGTCTTGACAATGACTCCATGCACCAATCGGCCCAAACCTGGGACAGCTTGCTGACAGTTCCACCCTCCCTGTCTTAGCCCGGATCACCGGCCCTCTGTCCTGACAGTGGCAGAAGCCTCCCAATTGCCCTCCTGCCCCCTGCTTCCTCCCCTACGTCCCTTCCTCAGTCAGCAGAAATCTCCTAAACTCAGATCTAGCTGTGTCACTCCCACTTAAAACCCTCAGTGACTCCCCATTGCCTTCAGAACAAAGAGACCTTCAAGGCCCTCCGTCATCTGGCCTCAGTCCATCTCCCCCGAGTCTCTGCTCACCCTAGGTGCCGAGTCAGGCATGAGCACCGTGTCTCAATTTTTGCTGAGGCCACCTGGGATGGTAGAAGCTATCTCCCTCCCCTTCTCCTCTTTCCACCCCAGTGACAGCCAAGACAGCTGGGACTTCCTGCCCACATTCCAAAAAGAGAAGGTAAGGAAGGGCCGCCCTGTGGGCTGACTCCCCTCAGGCCCCAAATAAGACATCGCTTACGGGGGTGAGAAATTAATTCCTAATTACACAGTTACTTTATCACGCAACTTCAGTGCTAAGTCTAAAAAAGAAATCAACAAAACCTCCCCACTACCTCCTGCCAGCTCCTAAGCGCTTAATTAGGTAAGTAATGTTGCTTTAAAGAGAGCACTTCCATCCTGAAGTCTCCCCAGGAGGAGGTGGCTGTCTTCTGGGGAGAGGGGCTCCGGTGTGGCCAGGCTGGTGGAGGGACCGTGCCAAGGAGGGTAGGGAGGGCGGACATCATTTCTTCCCAGCACCTTCTACTCCGACCTTATTCCTTGAAGAGCCTCCCTCCCCGGCTCCTGGCTCCTAGCAGAGGTCCAGACACCCAGGCCTGGTCCACCAGAGGATCCCATGCCCCCGGCCGGGCCACCATGGTTGGTTCAGGATAGGCATGTGATCCCTGGTGGACCACGAAGGCAGCCCAGCCCATGAGCGGGGACTGCAGGGAAGAGGTCCTCTCCCTGGCTGAACCACAGCCTGCAAACGCGGAGGCCACCGTGGTTCCATGGTGGCCTGAGAATTCTGCCAACATAAAGGAAGAGTGAAGCAAGAGCTGGAGAGAGGCAGGCTCCTGACTGCATGCTTGGAGGACCTCCCTCCAGCTAAGCCCAGATCCCTGACCTACCCTCTGCTCTCCCCGGTTACTTGAACCAGTGTCTTCCTTTTGGGTTCTAGGTCCTGCTTGTACTGTGTTTCTGTCAACTGGAACTCAGGGTCCTGGTTGGTTTAGAAAGGTTATCTGAGCACGCACTACCTACCACGAGCTTCATGCCACTTCCGTCAAGTACTCCTCTCTCAGTTGGATTACGGCACCCACTGCAGATGAGGAAACTGAGAAGCGGCCCATGTCAGGCCAGGCATGGTGACTCATGCCTGTAATCCCAGTACTTTGCAAGGCCGAGGCAGGTGGATCGCCTGAAGTCAGGAGTTCAAGACGAGCCTCGCTAACACGGCAAAACCCCGTCTCTACTAAAAATATTAAAAAAAATTAGCCGGGCATGGTAGCGCATGCCTGTAATCCCAGCTACTCAAGAGGCTAAGGCAGGAGAATTGCTTGAACTCAGGAGGCAGAGATTGCAGTGAACTGAGATTGCGCCACTGCACTCCAGCCTGGGCTATAAGAACAAAACTCCGTCTCAAAAAAGAAGGGTTCCATGTCCCACAGTCAGGTACCAAGGGACCCAGGAGCTCTGTGTGACCTGCCCCCTCTCCCACTGCATCAGTCACCAGCAAGGCCAGAGCAGGCCACCGTCTCTGGCTCAGGAGCATGACCCTCTCCTGACCAGATGGGTGGAAGGCACAATGCCCACCACAGCACTAGGACCAGGGCCAGCATCCTCCAAGGCAGTGCCACCCGATGGTCAGAGTACAGAGCTGGGTTCCAATGCCAGCTTGCTGTTTGTGCACCATGTGACTTTGGGCAAGTCACTGACCTGAAACGTGTTCATATACAGATCTAGCGCTCAAGGAACAGCCAAGAAATGTGAGCTATTATTGTATCGCAGCCTCAACTGTTACCTCAGTTCACACGCACCCACGAATCACATGAGGCCCTCTCCAGACCCCACCCACAGGCAGAGATGAGCTCTTCTGCCTGGTGTCCCACTGATCCTCTATGAGGGCACCTCTGGGCGCCTGTCCTTGTTCCTCAGAGCAGGGGCTGGCTCAGAGCCCTTGCTGGGTCCCCAGTGCCCAGCCCAGGTTCTGACTTAGAGGCAGAGTCCCTGTGCGAGCTTGTCAAACAAATAATTTGAGGGACAAGATCAGAAAAAAAGAAAAAGAAAAAGAAAAAAGAAAAAAGAAAAAAAAGCTTGGAGCTGACAAGAAGCCACAAGAAATGACTGAGGTTTAACATCTTTCCAGGAAATACCCCGCCCAGGGGATGATTTCTGTGTGCGGCTGATAAAAATAGGGTGTTTCCTCAATCTTCACAAGGGGCCCACGGGGGCTTTCTTAAAATGTGATTTAAGATGTAGCTAATGGAAGGGAAGCTGAGATGCTGGAAATCACAGATCATCTGTCAGGAGGCAGCTCTGTGATGACTCAGGCTTGTGTTGGTTGATAACTAGACCACCAGCCATTGCCAATATCCGGGGACCCAGCACACAGTAGGTGTTCTTTGGAGAGAGGGAAGGAAGCGGGGAGAGAAGGAGGAAGGAAATAATGGAGAGGATTTGGGGGTAATAACATTAACCCTTGACTGTGGCCAGCACCTCATGATTTATGGGCTCGTTCACCCATTGCTATGGACTGAATATTTATATCCACCTAAAATTGATATATTGAAATTCTGTTCCCCAAGGTGATAGTATTAGGGCCTTTGGGGAGGTGATTAGATCCTGAAGGCAGAGCCCTCAAGAATGAGATTAGCACCTTTTTATTTTATATACAATTTTTTTTTTTTTGAGATGGAGTCTCACTCTGTCGCCCAGGCTGGAGCGCAGTGGCGCAGTCTTGGCTCGCTGCAACCTCTGCCGCCGGGTTCAAGCAATTCTCCTGCCTCAGCCTCCCGAGTAGCTGGGATTACAGGCATCTGCCACCACACCTGGCTGATTTTTTGTAGTTTTTAGTAGAGACAGGGTTTCACCATCTTGGCCAGGCTGGTCTTGAACTCCTGACCTTGTGATCCACCCACCTTTGCCTCCCAAAGTGCTGGCATTACAGGCGTGAGCTACTGTGCCCGGCAGCACCTTTTTAAAACAGGCAAAAGGAAACTCACCCGCCCCTTCATGTGAGGACTGAAGTGAGGACTCAGTGAAAAGACTCATCTATGAGGAAGTGGCCCCCACCAGACACTGAATCTGCCAACACCTTGATCTTGGACTTCCCAACCCCCAGAACTGTGAGAACTAGATTTCTGTTGTTTATGAGCCACCCGGTTTATGGTATTTTGCTGGAGCACCCCAAACAGACTAAGACACCTGTCTTAGTCCGTTTTCTGCTGCTGTAACAGAAGTAGAAAGACTGGATGATTTATTTTTTAAAAAGAAATTAATTCGGTTTATGATTCTGGAGGTTGGGAAGTCCAACATCAAGGAGCCGCATCTGGCGAGGGCTTTCTTGCTGTGTCATCGCATGGCAGAAGGGTAAGAAAGTGTGTGTGAGAGAGGGAAGGGGCCAAACTCATCCGTATCAGGAACCCACTCCCACAATAACCATTGCACTCCCACAATAATGGCATTAATGCATCCACAAGGGGTGAGTCCTCATGACCTGGCCATACTTCTTAAAGGTCCTACCTCTCAACTCTGTTGCACTTAGGATTAGGTTGCCAACACATGAACTATGGGAGACACATTCAGACCACAGCAACACCCATAGTTCCTCACACAAACCTGAGGCCAAAGAACAGAGGTGATTAAGCCCACTTGACTGATGCTCTGAAACCAACTCAGGCCAAGCTCAGAGTACAGGGGGGATTTGGGGGAAGAATGCTGGGTTGGCCACAAAGCTGAAGGATGGGCTGCAAAGACAGAACCCAGGCAGGTGGGAACCAGGGCAGCTCCGGGAACCTCAGTGGCAGAAGACGTGGACCTTCTCTCTCCAAGCCTCCATTCAGGTGACTTTACTCCAGTGGTTTATCTCTGGGTAGTTGCCAGATACATAGACGCTTCCCAGTTAAATCTGAGCTTCAGATAAACAATGAATAATTTTAGTATATGCCTCATGTCTGCCTCCCGTGAAACTTAGCTCCATTACTCCAGAGTAGTCTTGGCAGCATGCAGGTGGGAACGGCTGCTGGGAACCAGAGAGTGGGCTCTGTGTGGGGCAGAGAGGCTTTCGGCTCTACCAGAGCCTGGGGGAAATGTTCTTCTCAGGGGACTCACCTCACTGCTTTCTGAGGGCTAGTGAGGCTTCCAAGTCCTCAGAGGCAAATCAACTGCTTACATTTCAGCCTCTGGAAAGGTACAACTCCTTCATGTCATGGGTGAGCACGAGCCCTGGGGGCATCCAGACCTAAGCAATCCCAGCTCTGATCCATAAAGGCTGAGTGTGTCCTCAGGCAGGCTACCAATCTCTCTGAGACGCCATTTTCTCATCTGCAAAGTGGGGTTACCACTAGTAATTTCTGGGGATTGTGAGGATATAACGCCATCATGGGTGTAAGTCCAGATCAGTCTGTTAATGATAGTTCATGGTAGGCCACCTAAACGGCTTGGTTGCCACCAGCCAGGGCGCCCTTGTGAACTCCGAGAGTAACAAGGCCTGGCCTGGGGTCCTCCCTGTCCAGCATCCCTTTCCAGCCTCCCCACCCTCAGCCACGTGGTAGGGGCAGGGCTGACACATCCTGCCAGGGGTGGGCCTTCACCTCCGTCTGGCCTATAGGAGCTCTGCCCACCCCTCCCTCAGTGATTGGCTTAGGGATGAGCACGTGCCCCACGCCAGCCAATCCAAGCCAAAGAGGCTCAGTGTCGGTACTGGTTGGAACTGCTGGGAAAGAAAAGCTGTCTCTGAACTGGAGGGAGTCTGCTCTGAGCCCCGAGCTGCCTGCCACCACCCTGCCACCGAGAGAGCTCCAGGGATGTAAGTCAGCACAGACTAGCAGAGCTGTGGGATGGGAGCACATACCATCTAGAGACATCTTTCAGGATTCTAGAGCAAGCGGGCCCTGAAGCGGGAGACCCCTTGGCTTTTCAGTAGAGGAGATGGTAGACTCCCTTAAACCAGGTTCTGAGTTTCTGTCCCATGTAACAGAGATAGTCCTTCCTGATTCATGATTGACACGTGTCAGGCACCTCAGCCCATGGCCAGAGAATCTCTGGTGACTTCCTCCAACATCACACATGGCAGCTACCATCCTGTTTCCATGGAAACGAGCCTCCACAGTGACCATCACCCTCTCTCCCACCCCATCCCATATGCAAATGAGAAAAACACACGAAGGTTCCCACTGGAACCTTCCCCAGTCCACGCCCACCCAACGGCAGCTCAGCTTAAAGAAAATGGCTCCAGATATCTTCTCCCCAGCTCTTTAGTGCCTGGGTGCAACAGACAGGAAACAAACATGTAATGATGCCTCCACAGCTCTGGGGACTTCAGGATGATGACCAGCCTTGGCCCTGCCCTCAGAGCACCCAGTGCATCTGAGCATCCACAGCCGCAGGGCAGACAGACCTGTAAGTCCAGGATAGATCAGAGTGTACAGTCAATGACAATACCAGAAGGGTGCCCTGGGCTTCAAGACATTCGGAGGGCTTCCCGTACCCACCAATAGTGCACACAGAGCTGTGCAGGAAGGCCAGCTCCAAAGGCTTCTGGGCATCCCAGTGATCGCCTTCTGATCCCTATGACCACAGCCAGATCTGCTGGCAGGCGCTGGGCTCTGTGGAACTTGCATAGGTTGGTATTGACGTTAGAGATCTCAACAGAGTCCTGCCCCTGCCCAGCCAGTGCAGGCAGAGCTCCAGAAGCTCTGACCAGGGCTTGGAGACATGGTCGAGCCACAGCTTTGGCAGAGGGTGAGTGAAGAAACTGAGGCTCAAGGAGAGGAATGTGGCTGACTCGGAGTGCCCCCATGATGTGCATTCTCTCTCTTTTGACCTTATCTGATCCCAGGGAACAACTCTTATTTGATTTAGCCAAGTTTAATGCTTTGTGCTTTCCTAGCCTCACTGCAGCTCAGGTGTCCATCAGACCCAGTTCCAACCAAATGCACTAGGGAAGGGAAGGATCCTGGAAAGAACATCTCATTTTCCTGACCCAAGTTGACATGTCCTGTCACTCTTCACCCTTCCCTCCTGTCTAATTCAGACATGACACCCACGGCTTCACCGGCTGCCTTGTGACCATGAAAGAAAGGCCTGGAAAATCACAAGGATGTCAGCCCCCACACTGCAGAACTATCTCCAGTAACCAGAACTTTGTGTTATGTCAGAAAAAAAAAACATTATTCAGGATTCAGGATTTGCTTGAGCCACTGTTGGTTGGGTTTTCTATTACTTGCAGCCAAATGCATCCCCGACAAATACACCCAGCAAGTCACACTGAACCAGGACCCAATCCTAGCCGGTGGAGCTAAGCTTCCTGGGTTCAACTCCTGACTCTGCCCCTTACCAGCCTGTGACCTCAGGCAAGTTACTTCCTGTCACTGCCTCATCTGTGAGGTGGAACTGACCACAGCCCTCATAGGGCTTGTCTGACCATTCAACAAGATGATGCACAGTGTGAGCACTCAGCAGTCAGCATCCTTATTTTTATCGCACTCCTGGAGGAGGCATTGGAGAATTAAATTCCCTTTGCCTTTTAAAGTCCCACTGATGGGGCACTTTGGACAAAAGGAACTCTCAGCCAGCAACCTCAGCAGGGACATACCTGCCTGATCTTTCTAGAAAGCCCTAGCTCAGAGCTGAGGAACAATTCTTAGTGGCTTTTTGTTTCCCAAGAGCCTGTAAGAGTCAGGGTGGAGAAGCTGTTCCCAGCATGCATTCCAGAGACCATGTTTCCAGGGTACAATAAATACATTTTTAGTTTTGGTTTTTTTTTTTTTTGGAGACAGGATCTTACTCTGTCACCCAGGCTGGAGTGTAGTGGTGCAATCTTGGCTCACTGCAACCTCTGCCTCCCAGCCTCAAGTAATCCTCCCACCTCAGCCTCAGCCTCCTGAGTAGCTGGGACTACAGACACACCCTTTTTTTCTTTTTTTTTAAGCTGGGGTTTCACCATGTTGCCCAGGTTGGTCTCAACCTTCTGAGCTCAGGCAATCCACTGACCTCGGCCTCCCAAAGTGCTGAGATCACAGGCAAGAGCCACCGTACTCAGCCCAGGATACAATAAGTCCTAACCCAGCCTCTCCTTCTCACCCTCTAGCCAAAGTGCTAAGTTACTGATGTTACTGGTATCTTTATTAATACTGTTAATGATCACAGAAATTCTTTTTTAAAAAAAATGTTTTAGCCAGGCGCGGTGGCTCAAGCCTGTAATCCCAGCACTTTGGGAGGCCGAGACGGGTGGATCACGAGGTCAGGAGATCGAGACCATCCTGGCTAACACAGTGAAACCCCGTCTCTACTAAAAATACAAAAAACTAGCCGGGCGAGGTGGCGGGCGCCTGTGGTCCCAGCTACTCGGGAGGCTGAGGCAGGAGAATGGCGTGAACCCGGGAGGCGGAGCTTGCAGTGAGCTGAGATAGCGCCACTGCACTCCAGCCTGGGCGACAGAGCCAGACTCCGCCTCAAAAAAAAAAAAAAAATGTTTTAAAGAGATGGGCTCTTGCTATGTTGCCCAGACTGATCTCGAACTCCTGGGCTCAAGATATCCTCCCACCTCAGCCTGCTGAGTAGCTGAAACAATTGGCACACACCTCTGGATTGGGGGATCACAGACGTTCTTTTTTTTGAGAGTGAGTCTCGCTCTGTCACCCAGACTGGAGTACAGTGGTGCGATCTTAGCTCACTGCAACCTCTCCACCTCCCGGGTTCAAGCTATTCTCCTGCCACCCAAGTAGCTGGGACTACAGGTGCGTGCCACTACGCCCAGCTAGTTTTTGAATTTGTATTTGTATTTCTTTTTTTTTTTTTTTTTTTTTTTTTTTTGAGATGGAGTTTCACTCTCATTGGCCAGGCTGGAGTGCAGTGGTGCGATCTGGGCTCATGGCAACCTCCGCCTCCTGGGTTCAAGCAGTTCTCCTGCCTCAGCCTCCCGAGTAGCTGGGATTACAGGTGCCCGCCACCATGCCCAGCTAATTTTTTTGTATTTTTAGAAGAGACAGGTTTTCACCATGTTGGTCTTGAACTCCTGACCTCAGGTGATCCACCTGTCTTGGTCTCCCAAAGTGCTGGGATAAGTGTGAGCCACCATGCCCGGACTAATTTTTGTATTTTTAGTAAAGATGGGGTTTCATCATGTTGGCCAGGCTGGTCTCAAACTCCTGACCTCAGGTGATCTGCCCCCATCAACCTCCCAAAGTGCTGGGATTATAGGCATGAGCCACAGGGCCCAGCCAATCACAGAACTTCTTACATAGAGTTCCTACTGTTCTGTCCACAAAGTACTTCTACCTGTCATGAGAATTATTTAAATCCTGGACACAGATGCAGAGATGGAGCCCTCCCTATTTCTCTTCCCCTTCCTGTGGTTCCCAGACTGGGAATCATGACCTCTACTTTTCAGTGCTCCTGATTAGGGGCTGCTGTGACAGTCGAATGAGCTGTAGTTTCTCCATAGGTGGCCCACAGACCACATCAGGGCCACCTGGACGTTTGGTTAAAATGCAGATTTCTAGGCTCTGCCATGCCTGCTGGTAGTGTATCCCTGAGCTAAGGACCAGAAATCTGCATTTTAACACATGCCCCAGTGATCCTGCTGCTCCCTGAAGTTGGAGGAGCATTGAGAAGGGGTGAAAGGCCATGCATGTGTTTGGGGAGTGGGGTGGTTGCCCATTCCTGATCTGTGCACACCCCTCCCTCAGCTGTTCCATTCTCCACACAGTCAGAAGCTTTCCAAGTCTTTCAGATGTAAGGTGGTTCCTGTTCTCTGTACTCATCCAAGTCAGGCTCACATCAGCCATGTCCTTGGCAAGCCTCATTCTGGAGAGGTCCCAGTAGCCTCACCCTCTACCCCTGGCTCACCCCCAGAGACCAGACAGCAGAATTCTTGGGGAAGCTTTTAACAGAAGTGCCCAGGCCCCTCCCCACAGGGGGCAATGGCCATTTTGTTTCTGGTTGGGGGAGGAGACAGAATTACCAGCATGATGCACCAAGGGAGATACATAGATAAAGAACATCTCAAGTTTAACAAGAATGTGATTGAATAGTTCATGACCTCCTAATGGACAGAGGCAGAAAAGTGTAACTTAAATGATAAGACAAAGAGTTGGGACTGGCCAGACACAGTGGCTCACGCCTGTAATCCCAGCACTTTGGGAGGCCAAGGAGGGTGGATCACTTGAGGTCAGGAGTTCAAGACCAGCCTGGCCAACATGCTGAAACCCCATCTCTACTAAAAATACAAAACTTAGCCAGGCATGGTGGCACATGCCTATAATCCCAGCTACTCGGGAGGCTGAGGCATGAGAATTGCTTGAACCTGCGAAGCTGAGGTTGCAGTGAGCCAAGATGATGCCACTGCACTCCAGCCTGGGCAACAGAGAGAGACCCTGTCTCAAAAAATAATAATAAATAAAAGAGTTGGGTTCAACCAAACACGAATAGAGATGATGACAGGGGCTTTGTCACACACTGGAAAAGTCTAGTGCGGTGCCACAGGACTCGCTGTCCTGAGCTGCGCGAGTACAGGAAGTGCATGGAATGAGCGGCTGCCTCAGGACTCCAAGAGGCCACGGTGAGATGAAATCAACAGCAATAAGTGCAAAGTTTGTCATGTGGGTTTTAAAAATCACCGACTTAGTTCCAGGGTGGGAGAGACCTGGTTTGGAGAGTGAACGTGACCTGATGGCAAAAGGGAGCATGACCACTCCCCAGGTCACTGCAATCCCACACTTCACTGGGACGAGAACAGCCCATTCACTCTACCCCATAAGCCATCATTGGGAGGGTGGGATCCCGTTCTCCTGCCAGGGACAGAGACAGCCTGAAGCAAGTCCAGCAGATGAGGGATGAACGCTGTCCTTTGACAAACAGTGGAGGACTGGGGACATTTCATCTGGAAGGGGAGACTTGAGGAGGACAGGAACTGCCCCCCAACTTCTGAAGGACGGCTGTGAGTTTGTCAGTGACACCATCCCTGCAGCCTCTGGGCCTTTCCTGTGCAATCAAGCCCATGCCCCTTCTCTGGTCTCATCTCTCAGGACCCACCCCACAGAAACCCTGGGCTCCAGCATCCCCTGCCACTCACCCTTCCCTTCCTCATACGCCCCTTTGAGCCTCCCACATGCTTCCCCCTGCCTGAAACTCCCTTTCCCCCAGCCCTCTGCCTGACCAGCTCTTACCCATCCCAGGTCTGTCCCTCAGGGTGACATACAAAGACACCCCCCCCCCGAATCAAAAGCAGGGCCCCATTCCATGACCTGATGGCCCTCTATACTTCTTGATGACAGCATGGATTCCGATTTAGACTTTAGCTGTGGTGATGTGTTTTATTTCTGTTTTCCAAACTGAAAGTTCCATGAAATCACAAAGGGCATGTCTGGTTCATCTTCATGCCCCCACTGCCCTGTCCAAGGCCTGGCATGTAGTAGATGCTCAATAAAGGTCGATTTAGTGAATGAATTAATGAATGAATGAATGGTACCATCCGGTGGGAGCCACAGGAAGATCAGTTTCAGCTCCGTGAAAGAAAGCTTTCTAGTGCATTCGGATGTCCTAGTCTGAGACCAGCCGCCTGGTGAGGCACTGCACTCCCTGCAGGGGCAGCCTGGGAACAGAGGCAGGCCCCCGTATCAGACACATCTGCCATGAGGGTTACACCAGATGTGGAGATGAAGGCCGTGACCTCTAAGGAACCTTCCAACTCGGAGGTGTATGTCTGCCTCCACAGCTTGAAGAAAGAGCCAGTAATTAATTTGGGGAAGGGGAGGTACAGGAAGGGAGGAAATAGGCTGGTTACTTGGGAAACAGAACATTTATAACACCATGCCTGGGTGGGACTGCAGCGGATGGGTGGGCGGCTCTGGGGACAGGTCTTGGGTGGGAGGGGGACTGGAGGGCTGGGCTCTGGAGCCAGGGTTGTGACTCCCCATCCTGTCCTCTCCACCCACGCCGTCCCTGGACACAAAGGATGGGAACGACCATGAGCACAGGGTGGTCCTGTTCACCTGAGTTCCCAAATCCAGCACATAGCTGGGTAGTGAGAGTGCTCATGACTCTAGCAAAAAAGTCAGCTGAGCATGGTGGCTCACACCTATAATCCCAGCATTTCGAAAGGCCAAGGTGAGAGGATCACTTGAACCCAGGAGGTCACATAGTGAGACCTTGTCTCTACAAAAAAATTAAAAAGTAAAAAAAAAAAAAAAAAATTAGCCGGGCATGGGGTATGTGCCCATAGTCCCAGCTACTTGGGAGGCTGAAGTGGGAGGATCACCTGAGTCCAGGGAGGGCGAGGCTGCAGTAAGCTGTGATCGCACCACTGTACTCCAGCCTGGGTGACAGAATGAAACTGTCTCAAAAAAAGTCTCCTTTGCATCTATCCCCCAGCCAGGACCACCTACATCATGGTGGGGCTTGGTGCAAAGTGAAGATGCAGGGCCCCTTGTTCATAAATGATTAAGAATTTCCAAATAGTGACAGCAGAGTATGGACCCAAGCGTGGGGCCCTATGTTACTGCACACACTGCATGTCGGCCCCATGCCCAGCCCTCCCTGATCTCCCAAGAATGCTGGCCTGCAGACCTCGCCTCATTCAGCCCCTATCTCGAGGGCCAAGAGAAGATGTCAAACTGAGAGCTCGCCATGAAGCTGAAGCTAGGCAGCTCTTCACTCTGTTCAGCTTAGAGCCTCCATCGTCTTTATTTATAAATATGAGCAGACAGGAAAGAATCGCTAAGCAATACAGAATGCTTCAAGTCAAAAGGGCAGCGTGGGGGTGCCCATGGGAGTCAGACAGTGGAGCCAGCAGAACAAATGACTTCCCTGAAACAAGAGTTAGGAAAAATTATCCTAGAACTTGGAAATATGGCAAAGGGAAGGCACTATTTCTCACAATGTCATTTTGAAGCATAATTTAACAGGCCATTTAAAGATTATTTCATTATCCAGGGGGAATATACCTTTGTTTGATTCACAATTTCCTGTTCACTAAAGGTCTGGATGTTGTGAAATTACATTTTAACTTGTAGATTTTTATCTGGCAGATGTATGTGATTTCTGCCCAAAAGAAAACTCCAAAGGTTATGGTTTATTACAACCTGTAGGTCATTAACCAGCTTTGACTCCAGTCTCACTTTCTTCCTACATTCTTTCTCCAATGTCTGTTTTCCTAATTCTGCTGATTGCCATCTGCTGAGTCCCTACTCCTTAACGAGCTGGATAAATCTGTCATATACATTCATTCTAAGATTTGTGTAAGAGTCACTTTTTTTTACCTTTTCAGAAATTATACTTTGATACAGGGTTATGTCCAGAATCATGAAAAGACTTTTAAGAAGCCTAATTAGTATATAAGGAGATTCAGGTGAATATTGTATTTATAAAACAAGAACAGGTATCCATAAAACAAGAACAGACACAAGGTGCTCTGAAAAACAAGAAATCCAAAAACAAGAAGCATTCCTGAGAATTAAAAAGACACTGAGGAAATGAATTATTCCATAGGGGCAGTAAATAGGAGAAAGGACATTGCTGAAAAGCCCACTTGTGATTCAGAAGCCCAAGTCAAAGATTTCTCTCATATTACAGACAAAATCTGTGAAAGAAAAGGGCAAAGGCATGCAGAAAAGATAGAGGATAGAATTATCTACATAATGTGAATTCCAGAAGGAGATAGCAGAGAATAATGGGCCATAGCCAAAGAAGAGATGGAAGAACCTTCTTCTGAGATGAAGGAAAGCATAAATCTTTTTTCTTTTTTTTTTTTTTTTAGACAGGGTCTCGCTTTGTTGAAGACTAGAGTGCAATGGCACGACCACTGCTCACTGCAGCCTCGACCTCCTGGGCTCAAGGGATACTCCAGCGTCAGCCTCCTGAGTAGCTGGGACTACAGGAGTGTACACCACACCCAGCTAATTTTTTATTTTTTGTAGAGATGGGGTCTCACTTATATTGCCCAGGCTGGTCTCAAACTCCTAGGCTCAAGGAATCCTTGCCTCAGCCTCTCAAAATGCTGGGATTACAGAGGTGAGCCACTGCACCTGGCCAAAAGCACCAGTCTTGAGTTCTCTAAGGTCCCACTTAGATCTGCCCTAGAGAAAGGTCTGATCCTGAAGGTAAAGAGAAAAGCCCACAAGCTTCTAGTCAGGAAAAAGAAGATCATCTTCCAAGAAACAGGAACCGGACCTGTACTGGACTCATGTGCAATACTATAGTGTAGGTTTGAATGGCAGGATGTGTGCAGGGTTCTGACTCTAGAACATCACAAATAATTGTCCTCCACACTCAAAGATCAAAGGAATATATGTCTGGACAGGCAAGATTGAAAAATGACACTATCCAAACACTTTTTCTTAAAAAAAAAAAAAAAAAAAAAAAAAAAAAAAAACTACTTAAGGATGTTCTCCAGCCAAACCAGAATAAGAATGAAAATGAAGAACGTGACTAAGAGGAGGATACAGTGCTCAGGAAACCAGGGTAGCTTCCATTCAGGTCTAAGTGACTGTTGACAATGTGGTTGTAAAATTGAATACAGCGATTGAGAGAAGATGCTTAGGGGCCAGGTGCGGTGGCTCGCACCTGTAATCCCAGCACTTTGGGAGGCTGAGGTGGGAGGACTGCTTGAACCCAGGAGTTCAAGACCAGCCTGGGCAACATAGTGAGACCCTGTCCCTATAGAAAAGAAAAGAAAAAAGAAAAGAAAAATTAGCCAGGGTTGGAGGCACATGCCTGCAGTCCCAGCTACTCAGGAGGCTGAGGTGGGAGGAGCCTTTGAGCCTGGGAAGTCAAGGCTGGAGTGAGCTGTGATTGCATCACTGCACTCCAACCTGGGTGACAGAGTGAGACCCTGTCTCAAAAAAGGAAGGAAGGAAGGAAGGAAGGAAGGAAGGAAGGAAGGAAGGAAGGAAAGAGAGGNAAGGAAGGAAGGAAGGAAGGAAGGAAGGAAGGAAGGAAGGAAGGAAGGAAGGAAGGAAGGAAGGAAGGAAGGAGAAGGGAAGGGAAGGGAAAGGGAGGGAAGGGAAGGGAAGGGAGGGGAGGGAGGGGAGGGAAGAGAAGGGGAGAGGGAGGGAGAGAGGGCAAACAAGCTTAGAAGAGGTGTAACTTTTTTAAAACCCTAATGAAACAAATCACCTCACTTCAGAACATATCTGTGGAATTTAGCAGATGCTTGATGGGATTCTCATACCCTGATTGCCCATCTCAGCCGTGAGTCTACCGAATCGAAAAGGTCACACCTCCTCAATAGCATTCTACATACAAGGTCACACACATACACTGACAAACACACTCATACATCCTCTCTCGCACACACACTTACAGCCTCCAGCCTTTTTCTCTATCCTCTGCCCTAATAATGACCCATCCCTGGGCATGATTACTGTCTCCTCATCCTTCAGCTCTCCGTGTCACCTCCTCAGGAAGCCCTCAAGCCCCAAGTCCCCAGCTTGGCTCAGTCAGGCCCCTGTGTTAAATGCTCTCAGCAAACCACATGCTTTGCCCAGCGCTCTGGTCCCAGTGTGTGAAGGCACACCCACTGGCATAGCAGGTGGGTGCCTCCCCAAGACAGGAGTAGGAAGGACAAGGCCTGTGTCTGGTTTGCCCTCCTCCTTGCCCCCAGCAGCTAGGATGGCGCCAACACTGGGGAGCAAGTTGTTCAGTCCCTGGTAGGTGGATAAATGCATGGATGGGTTTGACCCAGGAAAGCAGGCACAAGGCCCAGAGCAGGGTCCGAGACACTGCAGATGGGCTCAGCTGTAACCAGGCCTGTCCCTGATGGCAACTTGTGTCTTGTAGAAATAACCAGTCTGGAGTCAGACAGTGCTTGAGTCTGTGCTCGGTCTCTGGCGTGATGAGTGATCCAGGATAGCAATCCTAACAGCTAGCATTTATTGGGTGCTCATTTTGACGCAGCTACTATTATTATTCCCCTTTTCAGACGAGGAAATGAAAGCTCAGAGAGCGTCAGTGGCCTCTCAAGGTCATATCGTTAATTAGCATAAACACACCCAGTATCCACTGGCAGTGCTAGAGGACGCACAACTTAGGAAGGGAAGAAAGAACATCTGTCTGTCCATCATTCCTCCCAGCCCAGGGGTCCAGGAGGGTCCCACGCATCACCGTGAAGCTTCATCGCCATCAGCAAGAAGCCCTGGATTCTCTCAATTATTCCTGGTGTGCACCCGAGGCTAGGACCTGCCTGGCGGGTGCTACCTACCCTGCCATGACGATGAAGAAATCCAGGCGGTTCCATGTGTCCCCGAGGTAGCACTTCTTGCCAAAAATCCCCAGGGCCACCATCTTGAGCACCATCTCCATGGCAAAGAAGATAAAGATGAAGTCATCAAAGACCTGCAGGGACAGGAGGAGGGAAGCAAGGGACAGGGTGAGGTTGCAGAGCAGGGCCCAGGGGTTGCAGCCACAGTATGAGGTGGGGACACCACATGGATGCAAGGGGCCTGGGAAATACCCGGAAACTCCTCCTGGGCAGAAGGAGAACCTCAGTGATCCCAGTCCAGTGCAGTCATTTCACAGATGAGGAGACTGTGGCCGAGAGAGGGGAATGAATTTACCCAAGGTCATACAGCCCATTCTATCTGTTCCCTAAGCCTGGAAACAGATAGAAGAGCCCCAGATAGGGGTGGGGTGAGGGGCCATCCCATATTCTCCCTAATAATTACCAAGCACTGGCTACACACGTGACCCCCATTCTCTCTCTTAATTCTCCCAAGGACCCCATGGATAGTCCCATTTTACAAATGAGAAAACAGAGACTCAGAGGTTAAGCAACTTGCCCCACAGGTAACACAGCAGGTAAGTGGCAGAACCAGGACTGAAACTCCAGTGGATCTGACCTCAAAGCCCCCACAGAAGGAGCTGTCTCAAAGTAGCCCCCGGGTCCAGGCTTGGGTGCTGCCTTCCTCTGCCCACAAAGGAGGCTCAGGTGACATTATGCCTCCTGAGGGCGGGGCGTGGGTGGAATTCCTGTTTCCAGGATTAGTGAGGGCTGCAGTCAACTCAATTCAACAAACAGGTGCCACACACCTACTGTGTGCCAGGGCTAGGCCAGTGGTGAGGACACAGAGGTGCATGTTCAGTGAACTCACCATGAGGCTAACCGGGCCTGGGGCCCGGGGCTGCTGAGGAGCTTGTTACCCACTCGGACCCCAGACCCACCCAGAGATTCTGCTTCAGCAGGTCTGAGATAGGGTCAGGGGTCTGGATTTTTGCCAAGTGTTCCGGGAGACTCTGGCCCAGTGCTGCCTGGGAGTTACTGAGTCCTATAGAAACCCAAGAGGCAGAAAGCAATTCCTCCCGGGAGAAATCTGGCTTTCCCAGGGAGAGACACTGAGTGTTTCCACATCTCTAAAATGGGTACAGCCCTAACATCTGTGCTACCCGTATACATGCTCTGCACGGGGTTATGTCAGGTACCAAAGGTCAAGCCCTACCCCAGGACCTCAGGAGATAACAGAATGTGAAACCAGAGGCCCACTCCTAAAGGGCGTCTAGGGCTGGGTGTGAACTCGGCCTCTAGTCCAAGAGCACGGGGGAGGAAGTGCAGGTTGTAGGCAGAGGACAGTCGGGGTCACTGTGCTTTGCAGGTATGTGTGAAGGGGGTGCAGGAGAAGGCTGGTGAGGGCACCTGGGTGGGAGAAGATTGAGGCCTGGACTAAGGCAGAGGCCCCAAGCTGGAGAGGAGAGATAAAAGGGAGAGAGGATCCGAAGGATAATAGGAAGACCAGCTGGGAGTGAGGAAGGGTCAGCCAAGTGAGGGCAGCTGGTGGTGGCTGAGTGTGGCAACGCGCTTGATAGGGCAGCGCAGGATGCGGAAGGGCACGGCGCAGGGGCGGGGCATGGGGCGGGGCGTGGAGCGGGCGGGACAAAAGCCAGGACATGGGGCGGGGCGTGGAGTGGGCGGGGCGTGGAGTGGGCGGGGCATAGGCCGGGTCCTGGTGGATGGGGGTGGGGTGGGGTGGGGTGGGGTGGGGTGGGGTGGGGCGGGGCGGGGCGGGCAGTGGGGCGGGGCAGCCGGCTCACCTGCAGGATCTTGCAGCGGTCAGACAGGCAGTCCATGTCGTCGCACGGCTGGTACATGCCAAGTGTCACGCAGTTCAGCAGGATCACCAGCATGCTGACACATTCAAACCACGTGCACACCAAGTCAAGGACAAAGCAGCAGGTGGGACCGTGCCCGTGGGGGCTGGGGTGCACCCTAGAGTGTAATACCCCCAACCCACCACACACACAGGTATACACCCCGTTCCTCGTTCTTCTCCCTCTGGGTGCTATCCCTGCAACAGCTCAAAGCCCGTGGTGCCAATTTGCCCCCATCACAACAGACATGGCCATATGCACCAAACCCACCAGGCCCCCAGTTGCAGGACCCTGCTCCTTGCCCAGCCTGAGAGCTCCCCTCAGGCCTAGAGAAGGCAGAGGTTCCCGGAAGCCTGGCTGTCAGGAAACTCTGGGCTATCCCAGCCTCTCCACCCCAACCACCACCCTCTGACTGTCACTGCCTCCCTTCTCTGACCACCTTTCCCTCCCCTGACCCATGTTCCCTCCTTCTCCGCCAACGCCTGGGTCTGGAGCCAGCAGAAGGCCCTCCCGTGGGGCTGAGATTGGCTGGATGGCCCCATCCTTCTCTCCTTGCCCATTGCCACGGTTAGGGCTCAGGTAGGGTTCATCACTTAACTCCAAAACACCCACACCAAGCCCAGCCCTGGCCTGCACCACATAGGGTGGGGCTGGGCCCCCTCAGGCCTGGTCAGGCAGAAAGACTCCTGCCACAGAGGGGATCCAGAGCCGGCCGTGAACCTGGCCTTGGGCAGGGCCTCTGGGCACAGCTTGCAGCTGGGGTGAGTGGGCTCCCCTCCTGCACCTGGCCAGGCTGCTCTCCTCACCACTGCTGAGAGCCCCTCCACGAATGCCGTCCTCCCTCCCTCCCAGGCCAACTCCTACCCATCCTTAGAATACAGCCTGCAGTGTCCAGCCCCGCCACTCTCAATCCTCCCAGTCCCAGGACCAGGAAGGTCAGGCCTCAAGGAACTCAGGGCGGTGTCACTCCCAGCCCCCACCTGTCATACCAATGAGAAATCCGAAGCCTGCTCAGATCTCCTGAACTGGGATCTCCAGGTGACTGAGTCCTGGGGCCTCAGAAAATATGTGCCTACTTGAAAACAGGCAACCCAGGATGAAATGGACTTGAGTTGCACACAGTATGAATAACTGAGGTTAGACACCCAGGTGAACTTCCAGACCATGCAGCCTGACCTTACAGGCAATGACTGGAATCAGCAGTAGGTTCTCCTTCTCTAAGAGGAGAGATGCTGACAGAACTCACCACACCCCACCTATGCAGCCCCCTTTCCTCCCCCAGAAACGGAGTGTCAGGAAACAGGGGCTCTCATGCAGTAAAAGCAGCAAACAAGACAACAAAGCCGGGAGACCTGCATTTGAACTCCAGTCCCAGCACTGACTGGCTCTGTGGTCTTCGGCAAGCCCCTCCCTGTCTCTGAACCTGGAGGTCCTCCACCGGATGACCAGGAGCCTCCCCATCAGCCTCCTGGGTCTGCCCTGGCCCCTCCAAACCACCCTCCCTGCAGCAGCAGTGAGCAGTTAAAAACATCAGCGAGACCACCTCCCTCCCCAGCACAAAACCCTGCCCTGGCTCCCGGCCTCTCTGAGCACAAACTTTGAAGCCCTTGCTTGGCTGTAGGGCCCTGCCCTGACACCCCATCTCCCTCTGCCCTGCCCTGGCTCACTCTGCTCTGACCTCACTGGCTCCTGCTGCTCCTTAGACACACAATGAGTGACATCAGGACACTCCGCCTCAGGGCCTTTGCATATGCTGTTCCCACTTCAAGGGCTGAGCTTCTAGCATCATGGTCACCTCCTCTGAGAAGTCTCCACCCAACCTCATCACCCTCAGCAGCCACACGCCCTCTTCATGCCCTGCCACTGTCTTGCTGACATGCTCATTGTCTCTGCCACTGCTCTAATCTGCATTCCAAGGGGGACAGGGACTTTACACTCACGGCCCTAACATCTAGTAGGTGCTCAATGAACATCTGTCGGATGGATAGATACGGTTGTCCCTCATTATGTGCCGTGTCAGTTACCCACGGTCCACTGTGGCCCAAAATTAGGTATGAGTGTGGTACAATAAGAGATTGGCGGGGGAGGAGACCACATTCACATAACTTTGATTATCACACGTGATTCTAATTGTTCTTTTTTTTTTTTTTTTTGAGACAGAGTTTCACTCTTATTGCCCAGGCTGGAGGGCAATGGAGAGATCCCGGCTTACTGCAACCTCTGCCTCCTGGGTTCAAGTGATTCTCCTGCCTCAGCCTCCCAAGTAGCTGGGATTACAGGCGCCCGCCACCACGCCCGGCTAATCTTTTGTATTTTTAGAAGAGATGGGGTTTCACCATGTTGGCCAGGCTGGTCTTGAACTCCTGACCTCAGGTGATCCATCCGCCTCAGCCTCCCAAACTGCTGGGATTACAGGGGTGAGCCACTGTGCCCGGTCTAATTGTCCCATTTTATTTTATTTTATTTTATTTTTATTTTTAGTATTTATTTATTTTGAGACAGTCTTGCTCTGTTGCCAGGCTGGAGTGCAGTGGCGTGATCTCGGCTCACTGCAACCTCCACCTCCCAGATTCAAGCGATTCCCCTGCCTCAGCCTCCCAAGCAGCTGGGACTATGGGCACGTGCCACCATGCCCAGCTAGTTTTTTTGTATTTTAGTAGAGACAGGGTTTCACCATGTTGGCCAGGATGGTCTCGATCTCCTGACTTTGTGATCCACCCGCCTCAGCCTCCCAAAGTGCTGGGATTACAGGCATGAGCCACCACGCCCGGCCTGATTGTTCTATTTTATTATTGGTTGCTGCTCATCTCTTACAATGCCTGATTTATAAATTAAACTTTATCCAGGTATGCAGGTATAGGAAAAAAACATAGTAAATACAGGGTTCAGTGCTATTTGTGACTTCGGGCATCCCCTGGGGGTCCTGGAATGTGTCCCCTGTGGGTAAGCGGGAGTGCTGCTGTAAATCTCTATGGGCCCTGCCCACTCCAACATCCAGGAACTCGGGAGTGTCTCCAAGCAAACCCCTCACCCCTCCATTTCAAAGCCCTTGCCCTTAACTGGGATGTAGCCACACCAGCAGCCAAACCCTCAGCGGGACCCCACCCAGAGAGGAGTGGGAGAGGTGACCTGGTTTCCACGGCAACAGCCTCCCTCCCATCCCCAGCCCTGCCCACTTTGGGATGCTGCCTTCTCGTGGCCTCTCCTCAGCTCCTCCCGGCCCCAGCCCTGCTCCTTCCTGTCCCCTCACCCCACTGCCACTCTCCCACCATAGCCTGTAATTAATTTCAGTCGCTGCCAGGGCCCCCTTCGAGCCTGAGCCTGGCTCCAGCAGCAGCTTCATCATTAATTAACTTTTTTGAAGTTCAAACGTTCTAATTACCAGAGAACATCCCCCATCCCCCTCGCCTTTCCCCTTTTCCTGTCGTGTGCTCTCTCCTTCGAGCCCCATCCTCTGCTCCCTCTGCCCTTCCTGCCAGTTTCAGGCTCAAAGTGCACTTAACGGTGTCTCTCAGGAGTCTGGTGCCCCTGCTGCCTCCTCAACAAGGCCCTGAGCAGTGGAGGTCAGCAGACCCATTTTACAGATAAGGAAAGCTGAGACACGCAGAAACCAGGGGCCTCTCCCAGGCTGCGCAGCTAGGAAGTACTGGCGCAGAGACTCACACCAGGCCTGCTGGACTCCAAGGCCAGCACTCTCCTCTGCGAAGTACGGCCTGTCTCTGCCCATGGCTCTCCTCCCTCCCCTGAGGCCTCTCAGCCCATCTTCAGTGTCTCTCCCCAGGACCCTGACCCAGCACCCTTTATATCCCCCAGCTCTGGTCTCTGCCCTGCCAATCAGCCCCACAGGATAACCAGGCATTTGCTGTGTGCCCAACACAATTTGAACATTTTCCAAGTGTTATCTCATTTAATCCTCACGGCTCTATTATAAGCCCGATTTACAAATAAGGAAACCAAGACACAAAAGGGAAACAGATTGGCCCAAGGTCACCAGCTGGAAAAGAGCAGAGCTGAGACACAAAACCTCAGGCTGGAGGCTTTTCCTGCCTCCGAGCTGTTTTGCCACTGCCAGGCTAATCTGCCTGAAACACGCTCTCCTGATGCCTCTCTCCTGCTCAAGAACCTCCCATGGCTCCCCATCACCCTCCCGAGCCTGATGCGCAAGGCCTCCTAGAATCTCGCCTCAGTGAATCCTTGCAATCTTGCCACTCACTGGCCTTAGCACTCACTGAACTCCTCGCTTTCTCCAAACACACCCTCTGCCTGCGCCTTCCCTTTCCTCCACCTCTCCAGCAGGCCGACTCTTTCAGAGCCCCGTTCGCAGGTCACCTCTTCCTGAAGCTTCCCCGGATGTGCCTCTCACCCTTCACAAGGTGGTGGCTCAGCCTCCTCTCCAGAAGCGCTCCCACCTGCCTTGGCTAGCACGTACCACGGTAGTGAATTTGGCAGTAACTCTGACGACTGTGTGCCCAGCACCCTAGGGACATGACCTCAGCTCTCACAATCCCCTGGGGACGGATGAGGAACAAGCCTGGAGAGCTGACACCACTCACACAAGGTCACCCAGTCCCTGAGCAGCCCAGATTGACTCGCGGCAGTGCCGGTGGCCGCTGCACAGCGCTGCCTCTGTGGTTCATCTAACTCGTCCACTGCACTGGGTCCCCCCAGGGGGCAGATGGAGTGGCTTTCATCCCTGGGCTGCTCAGCTTGAGAAATTCAGCGATGGACGGTCTCAGCCCTTGCCCAGAGGTACCCGGGGAAATCCCAGATGGCACAGTTTGGGCCCCTTCCAAGAGCCCAGGAGGCTTAGAAGTCAGGCCAGAACTGGCATCGCTGCCCGCGGTTCCTGACACACTCCCCACTGGCTCAGGGATCAAAAGCACCAGCCCTCCTTGAAGTTAAACCAGACAGTGCAGCGTGGGGTATGAGGGTGGCGGGGGGAGTCAAGGTGTCCAGCTTGAGCCACTCTGCAGCCTGGCCCAACGCCTCATGCTTCCACCATGAATCACAGGTGTTGAGGAACTGTCTGAGAACACAGGCAAGCAAAGCCGTGAGGTTTGGAGACAACCTGAGGGAAGCTGGAGCCCCAAGGGGCAGCACAGGATTTCCAGGTGACAGAGCGGGCAGGGCTGGAGTGCTAGTGCCACGAGGGCAGGGAGTCTTCAGTGACTCCCAACCACCTCTCACAGCGAGGCTTGAAGCCCTGCGATGGGCATCTGAGGCCCAGCCGCCTCGCCTACTTCACCCCTCAGGCCCTCACTGCAGTAGGGGTGACCTTTGCCACAGAGCAGCCCTGCTGATGTCGTTAGAGAACAACGGCTCCAATCCCTCATTGCACTGACGGAAAACAGGGGCAGAAACCTGTCCCAGCTCCACAGCAAGCCCAGAGCAGAAATGACACTCAGACAACAGACTCCCCACCCACGGGGGTCCCCAAGCCACAGTCGATTTTTCAAATTCACACGGAAACCCTCCGCATTTCCCCACACACTCGGCACAGCCACAGCGCCGTCACTTTAAGCTGATTAGATCCCTGACGGGCAGCCCTGAGCGCCTTTGAGGAACACAGATGGAGAAACAGATCAATGGTGATGCAATCAATCGAGTTTCCTTGGCAGGCAAAGCCATCCCAAGCACACAGGCCTAGGGGAGAAAAACACTCAGGGTCCTTGGGCGCTGCCGCAGAGCCCCCCAGTGACTCAGCACAGCCTGGGCCCTCAGCCCCACTTCCTACCCATGTCCCCCCACCACACCTCTCAAAGTCTTCAGAACTGGGGTCTCAGAGCTGAGCAGGGGAAATGAATGCGCTTATATTGTGTGCCTGCTGTGTGCCAGGCACCGGCCTACCGATGGTAATAATGGTGACCAGTCGCAAACTCTTCTTCAGTGACCCTGAGTGTCTGTTTGCCAAGGAGCCTCCAAATCAAACAGCATGCATGGCCAAGTGCAGTGGCTCATGCCTGTGATCCCAGCAATTTGGGGGGCCAGGGCGGGCAGATCACCTGAGGTCAGGAGTTCAAGACCAGCCTGGCCAACACGGTGAAACCCTGTCTCTACTGAAAATACAAAAAATTAGCTGGGCATGGTGGCAGGCGCCTGTAATCCCAGCTACTCAGGAAGCTGATGCAGAAGAATCACTTGAACCCGGGAGGTGGAGGTTGCAGTGAGCTGAGATTGTACCACTGCACTCCAGCCTGGGTGACAGAGCAAAACTCCATCTTAAAAAACAAAAACAAACGGGCTTGCATTATCTCATTTAAACCTTGCAGCCAGCACAGGAGGCAAGAGCCCCAGTAGTTGTGGGCTCCTGGGACCAGGGTTTGCCACGTGGTGTGCACCAGAGAGCCCCTTTTATTGTCATCCTCTAACAGGACCAAGGGGTCTCTCATTGTGGGCTTTAAACAAAAAAAAAGGAAAAGCCACCTCCCCAGGAGAGGACTAAGAATCTCACAGTGGTATTACCTGCTGGTTACTTCATATTACCTTAAGTAGAAAATAAGAGATATGACCAAGCATAGTGGCTCACGCCTATAATTCCAGCAATTTGGGAGGCCGAGGCGGGCAGATCACCTAAGGTCAGGAGTTCAAGACCAACCTGGCCAACATGGCAAAACCCCATCTCTACTAACAATGACAATACAAAAATTAGCTGGGCATGGTGACACGCACCTGTAATCCCAGCTACTCAGGAGGCTGAGGCAGGAGAATCACTCGAACAGAGGAGATGGAATTTGCAGTGAGCTGAGATCGTGCTCCTGCACTCTAGCCTGGGTGAAAGAGCGAGACTCCATCTCAAAAACAAAAACAAAACAAAAAAGAAAACAAAAGAAAAGAAGAGATGCTAGTACAGACCCCTTGATTGACGTCTGTCCTGTGGCATACTAAATCTTCACCCACAGGCTTTTGTAAAGAATCCAGGTCGGGCCGGGCACCATAGCTCACATCTGTGATCCCAGCACTTCGGGAGGCCCGGGCGGGCAGATCACTTGAGGTCAGGAGTTCAAGACCAGCCTGGCCAATATGGTGAAACCCCGTCTCTACTAAAAATACAAAAATTAACTGGATATGGTGGCGGGCATCTGTAATCCCAGCTACTCAGGAGGCTGAGGCAGGAGGATTGCTTGAACCCGGGAGGTGAGGAGGTTGCAGTGAACCGAGATTGTGCCATTGCACTCCAGCCTGGGCAACAAGAGTGAAACTCCATCTCAGGAAAAAAAAAAAAATCCAGGCCAGATGCAGTGCCTCACATCTGTAATCCCAGCACTTTGGGAGGCCAAGGCAGGAGGATCACTTGAGCCCAGGAGTTTGAGACCAGCCTGGGCAACATAGTGAGACCTCATATCTGCAAAAAAAATTTAATTAGCCGGCTGTGGTGGTGCGTGCCTGTAGTTTCAGTTACTTAGAAGGTTGAGATGGGAGGATCACTTGAGCCCAGGAGGTGGAGGTTGCTGTGAGCCAAGATCAAGCCACTTCACTCCAGCCTGAGTGACAGAGCGAGATCCTATCTCAAAAAATAAAAATAAAAAAAGAATCTGTCAACCAATTCAGGCCTAGCAATGAGCAGCATCACCCTGCAACACCAGCAAATTTCTCCCAAACTGGCTGATACTAGTGTTATCCCCACTTTACAGGTAAGGAAACTAAGGCCACAGGAGCTGGTTCTGGGGTCACTCAGGTGGTATGTGGCGATCTGCACTGCCTCTCACTGGCTGCAAATCCCATGTTCTCATCCACACATCCTGCCATCACCCGGCTCAGTGTCTGCCATGCAAGGGACCCCCAGTTGAGATGGGTTTAATAGAATATTTGCTCTTTCCTCCCCACCCACATTGTCTCCCTGTGAGGCTCCGAGCCAGGCAAAGGGAAGTGGAGTCTGGGTCAGTGGTGAGCCCAGCCGGCAGCCCCTCTGGCTGTGTCCCTGCTGGGGGCCCAGACCTGTGTTGTATCCAGTGGGGTCAGGAAGGGGGATGTTCCAGCCCCTGCTGTGGTTCAGAAGGAAGGATTTACCTGCAGGAAGAAGGGGAGGGGAAGCCAATAAAGGCATGTTTGCCTCAAGGTCCCCCAGCCAGGAGGAGGCTGAGCCGGATCAAAACCCGGCTAAGTCAGATGATAACCATACCACACCCTAGCCACCAAGGCCTGAGAGGTCAGGATGTGGACTAAGGGGACAGGGTCACCAGGGAACCAGGGAAGCCACTATGCTGGGGCTCCCTCCAACCTGCCAGTTCCCAGCTAGAAGAGCAACTGTGTGGAGGGGCAGTGCCCGGCGCCCCGGCAGGCCCTGCAGGGCAGCCTCCTCTCCAGGAGCCGAGCCAGAGGCCTGCATGGTTACCATGGCAACCACCACTCTCCTGCAGGCCCAGGCGACAGTCAGTTTCTGTGATTCGGGGGGCTCTGGGAGGCTGGTGGGGGCGGGAGTGCTGGGTTTGGCAGGGGTGGCCAAGTTTGTTTTTATTTTTGTCAAATCTAAAATCTGATCCATTTCCCAGGGTGCGTTTCAGTTGTCTAAATAAATCAGGTGAAGGAAGGGAACTGGGGGCTCCATCCTCCTGGATGGGGGAGATAGGGAAGGTGGACCAGCACCTACATGGGGTGTACCTCCCCTGCTGGTCCCCAGTGAACCCAAGGGAGGGGGAGCTCAGGCCTCAGGTCCTCCAGGCCTGAGGTTCCAGATCCCAGTTCTTGGGCCAGCTCCGTGCTCCTCTGAGGCCAGGCCTACAAGCCTCCAAGGACCACCAGCTGTACACGCAGCCTGCGCCTCAGGGTGCTGAGATGAACCAGGCTCAGCTCCTTCCCCGAAGGTGCCCATGTGCGTCCCTGTTCCAGGACCACCCCGATGGTGACTGTGTAGCGTGTGTTCCAGCAACAGTGGCCACCGTTTTGAACATCAGCTGTTTCAGAGCCCAGAGTTTTAGAAGGACACTCGTTCACACATTCATTCGTTCATGCGTTTATTTATTCAATGAATGAACTTCATCATTCATTGAAAGATCATTGACTGATCTTTACAGACAGCGACCACTCTGGAAGGCTGCTCAGCAACTTCTACTAAAACCAAACATAGGCCCACGCTAGGACCCAGCGGGGCCATTCCTGGGTGCATACCCAGGAGAAATGCTCACATACCCTGCAAAAAGCCACATCCCAGAACAGGCACATCTGTGTTATCGGCAACAGCCCCAACCTGAGACAACCCAGGCGTTCACCAACAGAAGAATGGGGTAGGGTGGTGGTTTTCAACCAGGGATGATTTTGTCCCCCAGGGGACATTTGGCCGTGTCTGGAGACATTTTTGGTTGTCACGTTTGAGGGGATAGGACACTGGCATCTAGTGGGTAGAGACCAGGGATGCAGCTAAACACCCTACAATGCGCAGGACAGCCCCCCAACAAAGAATCATCCAGCTCAAAATGTCACCAGTGCCACGTGTGAGAAGCCCACGTGGAGTACCACACAGCCAGGAAAAGGACAAGCAACTGAAACACACAACAGCACGGAGGGATCTCTGCTGGGAAACAGAAGCCAGATGCAGCAAAGCAAACAACGCACGACTCCAATTACATGAAGTTAAGAGCCTGGAGAAGCCAATCTACAGTGAAGGAGGTCAGAAGAGCAGTAACGTTGGGGAGTACCCAAGGCGGGTGGGGGACAGGGAAGCTTCGGGGACTGGAGATGTTCTTCTTGACCTGAGTGGTGGCCCCAGGAGAGGACTTATATGAAAATGCCTTGAACTGCGCACTAGGATTTGTGAGCTCAACTTGTACATTTAACCTCAATAAAAAATGGAACAGCTGAGTGTGCTGGCATGCACCTGTGGTCCCAGTTACTTGGGAGGCTGAGGCAGGAGGATCACTTGAGCCCAGCTGTTCAAGGCTGCAGTGAGCTATGATGGTGCCACTGCACTCCAGCCTGGGTGACAGAGCAAGACTTTGTCTCAAAGAAAAAATGAAGAGAACTGCTTTAAGGAAAAACAAAAATGCAACTATTAAAAAACCACAATCAGCCAGCACAGTGGCTTACCTGTAATCCCAGTATTTTGGGAGGCTGAGGCGGGCAGATCACATGAGGCCAGGAGTTCAAGATCAGCCAGGCCAACATGGTGAAACCCTCTGTCTACTAAAAATAGAAAAATTAGCCAGGTATGGTGGCGCATGCCTGTAGTCCCAGCTATTCCAGAAGTTAAGGCAGAAGAACTGCTTGAATGCAGGAGGCAGAGGTTGCGGTGAGCCGAGATCACGCCATTGCACTCCAGCCTGGGCGACAGAGCGAGACTCTGTCTCACAAAATAATAATCATAAATCAAATAAAATAAAATAAACCACAGGCACCTGCTAGGGCATCTGCTATTACCAAACTCCACAGGGACCTTTACAACAACCTGCAGAGGTGGGCATCATCTCTGTTCCTTAGCCTTGCCCAAGGACACAGTTAGTGAGGGACAGAGCCAGGATTTGAACCTCATACCCTCCTGTCTTCTAATGCTCCTTTAAGCCTGTTGCACCTGTGGCCGCAGCTGCCTCAGGAGACGGGCACGGCCGACATTATCACACCCCACTTTATGGCTATGAAAATGAAGGTCCAGAGAGGATGGCACTTGCCCAAGACAACACAGTGGTTGAGCTGTGACAGAAAGCTGCTCCATAAAATGAACAGACCTGCCAGACAGATGGTCCCAGGCCTCCCTCCACTTACATGCCTCCAGCAACAAGGAGTTCCCCACATGACAAACGGCACGATTGGTTCTGCTTATAAACTATGGTATCTCAGTGCATTGACATCCTTTGCAGGAGGGGACAAGGGAGGGAGCCCTTCCTTGTTCCTACCCCAGCCCCACTTCTTGGAATCCCCATTGTATAAGAACTCATTGGATTTGGCCAAAGTCTCTGATTCCCAAATACCCAGTAAGCTTTAGTACCCAGTGCAGACAGCGGAGTAGGGGAAGCAATGGCAGGAAACAGAGGCTGCCAGCTGGGACGAGAAGTCAGGGTGGAAGGTCCACAGGAAGGATGCTCCAGCCGAAGAGACTTGCCAGACACAGCTGCTTCTGTCACTGCTGACGAGAAGGGCCATGCAGGCCCCTGGGGGCCAGGGTCCCACTGTCTGTGGGCTGATCCAGCCTCAGGAGCCCAACCACACAGAAGGTGTGCAGGCAGGAAGCCTTCCTTGACTCCTGGGCAGGGGCTGCAGATGCCTCCTCTGGGACCTTGCCGTGCCTTGGATGCCCCCCTTCCTCCAAGCAGCCATCGAACTGAGAGGGTGAGGGCTCAACCAGTGTGGATTACATCATCCTCCGGCCTCCCTGGGGACCTGTCCTCCACCGCACATCTCCCCTGCCTGCCCCTGAACATACGTACGTGTTCACGTGTGCATCCCCAAGGAGACCTGCCACCCCTCATGCACCTGCACCCCTCATACACGTGTGCACACAGATGCAGCAGGCATTTGCACTCGCACGTGCCAGCAGCACTGGGCATGGCTGACCCCTCTTCTAGAACAGGGGTTCTTAACCTTTTCTGTGACACAAGCTCCTTTTCAGAATAAAGGTTTTATTTATTTATTTATTTAAGAGACAGAGTCTAATTCTGTCACCCAGGCTGGATTGTGGTGGCACGATCTCAGCTCACTGCAACCTCCACCTCAGGTTCAAGTGATTCTCCTGCCTCAGCTTCCCAAGTGGCTGGGACTACAGGCGTGTGCTACCATGCCCAGCTAATTTTTGTATTTTTAGTAGAGACAGGGTTTCATTATATGTTGGCCAGGCTGGTCTCGAACTCCTGACCTCAAGTGATTCATCCACCTTAGCCTCCCGAAGTACTGGAATTACAAGTGTAAGCCACAGCACCCAGCCAGAATAAAGTTTTGTTTTGTTTTGTTTTGTTTTGAGACCGAGTCTCACTCTGTCGCCAGACTGGAGTACAGTGGCACGATCTCGGCTCACTGCAACTTCTGACTCCCTAGTTCAAGCAATTCTCCTGCCTCAGCCTCTCAAGTAGCTGGGATTACAGGCACATGCCACCTCGCCTGGTTAATTTTTATATTTTTAGTAGAGACAGGGTTTCACCACGTTGTCCAGGAGAGTCTCAATCTCCTGACCTCGTGATCTGCCCACCTCAGCATCCCAAAGTGCCAGGATTATAGGTGTGAGTCACAGCGCCAGGTCAAATGCATTTTTTTTTTTTTTTTTTTTTTGAGACGGAGTCTCGCTCTGTTGCCCAGGCTGGAGTGCAGTGGCCGGATCTCAGCTCACTGCAAGCTCCGCCTCCCGGGTTTACGCCATTCTCCTGCCTCAGCCTCCCGAGTAGCTGGGACTACAGGCATCTGCCACCTCGCCCGGCTAGTTTTTTGTATTTTTAGTAGAGACGGGGTTTCACCATGTTAGCCAGGATGGTCTCAATCTCCTGACCTTGTGATCCGCCCGTCTCGGCCTCCCAAAGTGCTGGGATTACAGGCTTGAGCCACCGCGCCCGGCAAATGCATTTTTTTTAATGTTGAAGTGTAGGATTAGTAAACCAGGTGCAGTTGTGAGCTATCGCCCCAGCTACTGGCGAGGCTGAGGCTGGTGGATCACTTGAACCTAGAAGTTCAAAGCCAGCCTGGGCAATATAGTGAGACTCCACTGCTAAAAAAGAAACAAAAAAAAGAACTTTAAAAGTTTTCTGTTTTTTTTTTTTAAAGTTTACAGTCAGGCATGGTAGCTCACGCCTATAATCCCACCCAGCACTTTGGGAGGCTGAGATGGGAAGATCACTCGAGGCCAGGAGTTCAAGACCAGCCTGGTCAGCGTGGTGAAACTCCATCTCTACTAAATACAAAATTTAGCTGGGCATGGTGGCTCAGACCTGTAATCCCAGCTACTCAGAAGGCTGAGGCAGGAGAATCGTTTAAACCCAGGAGGCGGAGGCTGCTGTGAGCCAAGATAGTGCCACTGCACTCCAACCTGGGTGACAGAGGGGGACTCACTCTCAAAAAAAGAAAAAAAAGAAAAGAAAAAAAAAGAAAAAGGCCAGGCCCAGTGGCTCACACTTGTAATCCCAGCACTTTGGGAGGCCGAGGCAGGTGGATCACCTGAGTTCAGGAGTTCGAGACCAGCCTGACCAAAATGGTGAAACCCCATCTCTACTAAAATACAAAAAAATTATCTGGGCATGGTGGCATATGCCTGTAATCCCAGTTACTTGGGAGGCTGAGTCAGGAGAATCGCTTGAACCCAGGAGGCAGAGGTTGCAGTGAGCTGAGATTGTGCCATTGCACTCCAGCCTGGGC
>NC_037678.1:10978221-10978494 GCF_003255815.1 Theropithecus gelada
AAGCCTGTAATCCCAGCACTTTGGGAGGCCGAGACGGGCGGATCACGAGGTCAGGATATGGAGACCATCCTGGCTGACACGGTGAAACCCCGTCTCTACTAAAAAATACGAAAACTTAGCCGGGTGAGGTGGCGGGCGCCTGTAGTCCCAGCTACTCGGGAGGCTGAGGCAGGAGAATGGCGTAAACCCGGGAGGTGGAGCTTGCAGTGAGCTGAGATCCGGCCACTGCACTCCAGCCTGGGCGACAGAGCGAGATTCCGTCTCAAAAAAAAA
>NC_037678.1:10978579-11024372 GCF_003255815.1 Theropithecus gelada
AAAAAAAAAAAAAAAAAAAAAAAAAAAAAAAAAAAAGCCTAGAACTACAAAGGAAGGCAGTTATGTTAAAGTAGTTATCAAAATATTTTTAAAACAAATTTTTGATAGAGAAGCATATATTCTTTCTTATCAACACAATAAGTAGCAAGCTCTGGTGCTGGACTGGATGCTAAGGGATTCTGCCTCAAAGTGATGGCTGTAATGATATTCTGAGAGCTCTATAAGGACCATGATGTGACATGGAAATATTGGTGATTTCTATGGGTGACAGCCACAGGAGTTGCTAATAATACCAGTGTGGTTTGTTTCCTCCATCCATAACAGAAAGAAATGCTAAATTTCAGTCAGGGGTCAGGGAAAACAAAGATGCAACTTGTGCCCATGCAAGCAGCTCATGAACCCCAGGTTCAGACCCCTGTTCTAGAAACTCTCTTCCCCATGAGACCCCACAAGCCCCTAGACTGGTCTTCCTCCCACTTTGTGGTTCGTCGCTTAAATGCTGGGCTCCTCCAGCCCCAGCCCTCTGGTCTCCCGTCTCCTCTCCTTGACCCTATACCCACTTCCACAGCCTAATTGACTATGGCTGAACAGGTCCCAAGTCTGTCCCAGCCCCAGGCACCCTGACTGCTGAGCACCAGGCCTCCCAGACATAGTGCTGGGAAGTCTCTGGGAACCTCAGATTCGTCGCATCCAGATGGGACGTATCATATTCTCCCCAGACCACTAAATTCTCCCCCAGCATGTCCCACCTCCATGAAGGATGCACCCCCACCACCAGTCCTGGAAGTTGTCCAGACTAGAACTCTCCAGAACCTCCCTTCCCCTTGCCCCACATCCATCTCAGGGATCTGTCCATTTCACCACCTAAACCTTTCCTCTCTGTCTACTCCTCAATGCCCCATTGCCCCAGGCAGGCTGCATTCTTTCCTTCCTGAACAGCCTTCTTCTGTAGCCTTGTATCCTCTGATACATCCCTCACCTCCATGGCAGCCAGACAGCCGTTTCAAAACCAAAAGCCTTCTGTGGCTCCCCACCACCTTCTTTCCAAAGTCCTTGGCTTGGCATACAAGGCCCTTTGTGCCAGCACTCTTGGTCTCCCTCCAGCCTCATTTCAGGTCATACAACCTCCACCTCCAACCTTGCCTGCCAGGATGCACCTCATCGAAAGTCGTGCTGCATACCTACTATGTGCAGGGCCAGTGGCCAAGGTCTAGGGAAGAAACAGGCATTCCTGGAACATGGAACCCGTCTTCAAGGAGCTCATAGTCCAGCAGAAGGTAAGGAGAATAAGCCAGATACAAAAGGCCTTGTGAGTGGTACAAAGGATGAGTAATGGTGCCCAATATGGGTTTTTGCTGGGCATTCAGCAGATGGTAGAATGGGTGCGAAATTTGGGAGGATAATCAACAAGCATCTGCCAAACAAATGAATGGATAGATGAGTGGATGGGTTGATGGATGTGTAAATAGGCTTTTGGGTAGCAGGGTCCTTGTTGATTAAATAGGTAATTGTTAGGAAGATGTGTGGATAAATGCATGAATGTAAAGGTTGAGTGGAGGGATGGGTGGATAAGCAGATGAATGCCTCAAGAGATGGAAAGATAGGTAAATGGATGAATGGCTGGTTGGATGGGTGGGTGGGTGGGTGGGTGGATGGATGGATGGCTAAATGGGTGGGTGGATGGATGGATGGATGGATGGTCGGATAGATTAATGTATGGTTGCTTGAATGGATGAGTGGTTGGAGGGTTGGATGGGTGAATGGATGGACAGTGGATGGATAGATAGATGGATGGATGGATGGATGGAAGGATGGATCCATTGGGGAAGAAGAGGGAGACTAGAGAGCAAAGCATGGCTCCACTCAGCAGATGAGGATGGAAACGTGAAAGGTGGTCCTACAGGAGAGCTGGAGACAGATTAGCAGAAGACATCCTGGCTGATTAAAAAGACATATTGATTGGAGGTGGTTGGAGGGTTCGTTGGGTGAATGGATGGACAGTAGATTGATGGATGGATGGATGGATGGATGGATGGATGGACAGTTGGATGGATGAATGGATAGTTGGATGGATGGATGGACGGACAGACAGTTGGATGGATTGTTGGATGGCTGGATGGTTGGATGCTTGGGTGGATGGATGGATGGATAGTTGGATGCTTGGATAGCTAGATGCTTGGATGGATGGATGCTTGGATGGATGGATGGTTAGATGGATGAATGGATGGTTGGAGGGAGGGAGGGATGGATGGATGGATGGATGGATAGTTGGATGCTTGGATGGATGGTTAGATGGATGGATGGATGAAGTAAAGAAAAGTGGGTGTTGAGTAAAGATGGGTGAGTGAGTGTATGGGGGAAGATGGGTGGGTGGGAGTACGGGAAGGTGGTTGGGAATGTGACATTTTAGTAAATGGTAGCTCCAGGGTTCAAATCCAAGTCTATGTGACTGTACCATCTCCTTCTCCTCCTTCAGAGATCCCCACTTTCAGTCTTGGTGCCCTCCCTGCAAGGCCCCCAACTGCATACTGTTCCACACTTTCAGAGCTTCAAGAGATCTCAGAGACTGCCTGGGCTGGGTTTTTCAGACCGAGTGCGGCTGAATAATTCTTTGTTGTGGGACTGTATCCTGTGCACTGTAGGGTATTTGGCCTTTACCCACTAGAAACCAGTAGCACGCCCTCCCCACATTGGAACAACCAAAATCGTTTCCAGACATTATGAAGTGTCCCCTGACAGGCAAAGTCACCCCGATTGAAAACCACTGATATAGCCCACCCCACCCCAATTTTATGGATGAGGAAACAGACCCAGAGAGGAGGGGTTATTTGTCTGACTTCATCAAGCTTGCACTTGGTGAAGCCCAGACTGCACCTTGGGGAGAGTCAATCCACAATCACCCTTTCACTGTGACCTGGTTGTGGGGCTGGGAGCCTCCCCCACTGCTCCACTGGGAAAAGCCAGGTACAGTCCTCAGCACCTCCTGCTCTGTCCACCTCCACCTCGGCCCTCTTCCCGCGGCTCAGCACCACAAGCCCTCACATTTGCACAGCACATCTCAGTCAACCAAGCCTTCTCCTCCTGCTTGGAAGTGCACTCAGAGAGGCCAAATAACTTGCTCAGCATCACACAGGATAAGCACTGGTGTCAGGATTTGAACTTGGGGAAGAAGAAGGAGACTAGAGAGCAAAGCATGGCTCCACTCGACAGATGAGGATGGAAACGTGAAAGGTGGTCCTACAGGAGAGCTGGAGACATATTAGCAGAAGACATCCTGGCTGATTAAAAAGACATACTGATTTCTCTCCAAGGAAAACAAATGAGGCCATTTGTCTCTCAATGGGATCATGAGGCAGTTTGAGGGAGGCAGCAGGGCAGAAGCCCAGGCAGGACGGACCAGTAAAAATCCAATCGTGTCTTCAATTTCTCGGCAGGGGCTGGCCCTTCATCAGTCGGCCAACTTGTTTTCTAGTTCTCCTTCAACTATGAGACTTCCCATCCCCTCGGGTCTCCCACCCAAGCCCCCGCCAGGCTGGGTGGCCCAGGACAGGCACTTCGCCTCTTTGGACTGCATCTGTCAAATGGGTGACTCAGGGCCAGCTTAGCTGCCGGGAGGAGGAACGGGGCCCAGCATACAGAAGGCCCCTCACCCATACCGGTGCCTCCCCTCGCAGTCTTCCCCTTTGCCCTCCAGAATCTGGACCCCAAATGTCCTTCCATCCTCATGCACGTCCTCTCCCAGCCCACACACCAGGCTATTAGCAACCCTGGTGATCCTAAACTCAGCTCTGAGCCCTTGACCAGGCTGCTTCCTCAGCCAGGAGGCCATGCCCCCTCTCACTTCTCTGCCTCACCACTTCTGCCCTCCCGCTCTCTCCTGCCCTAGCTCCGAGACTTCCTTCTTCGTGGGAGGAGGCTCCTGTGGCATCCCCACTCAGAACAAGGTGGCTGCCCTGTTCTCCTGTCACCCATGCCCCCCAGAGGGTCCCTCTACCCAGCCTAGACTCCATTTTCCTTCACAAGAGCGTGATCCGGGTGTGGCTCTGCCTTCTCCATCAGGCTGGGGACTCCTTAGGGTCACCACTGGGTGTCCAGGCCTGGTGTACTGTGGTCCCACATGACATGGCTGAACAGGCCTGGGGGCACCTCCACTCAAGTCCAGACCAGTGTCCAACACATAGCTGGGCTCCAACACTAGTCAAATGAATGGGTGATCAATCCATCTTCGGTATGCATTGTAGGGGCCTCCTACCTGGTTTCCAGGCCTCGGTCTTTCCCTCAGCATCCTCCGGTCTGCTTTGGGAGTCACCATTCTAATAAGTGAATTTGCCCACATCCCACCACTGCTAGACACCCATCCATGGCTCCCCAGGGCCCACAAGACCAAGTGTAAGCTCTAAACTGGCATTTGATACCCTGCCATCCAGCCCCTGCCCCACACGGTTCCATCCGCACTAAACCCCTCCCTGTGCCCTACCCTGTTCCCTCTGCCCGGAAAACCATCCCTGAACTGTTCTGGAAAATTCCTATTTATACAGCAAGACCCAGGCTGAATAGTGCCTCCCCCAGGCAGGCTTCACCAATGCCCCCAGGCTGGATCAGGGACAGCCTTGCAGCTCTCTGTACACAGAAACCTCCATGCCAGGGTACCTGAGGTTGCCCTGGGGGTCAGGCTCCTCCAGTGCCTGCCGGGCCCGCCCTGCCGGTCAGTGAAAGTGCGGCCTCCGCTCTGGCCCCGCTGAGCATCCCTGGGAATGGTGCCTGATGCTGACTTTTATTTCCGAGAAAAACAACTTTCTCCACAGCAGATGGGGGGAAACGGACAATTTCCCAGACATGTGTCGCTGCTTCCAGTAACGCTGGCCACCCGTCTGGACAGCCCATTAGGCCAGGGCTGAAGGCGGAAGGCACACCTCCCCCTCTCAAGAGCCCCTTCCCCAGCGATATGGCTGGATGTGTGTCTCCTCCAAATCTCCTGTTGAAACATGAGCCCCAATGTTGGAGGTGGGGTCTGGAGGGAGGTGTTTGGGTCGTGAGGCGGATCCCTCCTGAGGGGCTCAGTGTCCTCCCCTCGGTAGCAAGTGAGTTCTCTATTAGTTCATCTAAGAGCTGGTTGCTTAAAAGAGCTTAAAACAGGCTGGGCATCGTGGCTCACGCCTGTAATCCCAGCACTTTGGGAGGCCGAGGCTGGTGGATCACCTGAGGCCAGAAGTTCCAGACCATCCTGGCCAACATGGCAAAACCCTGTCTCTACTAAAAATACAAAAAAATTAGCCGGGCGTGGTGGCGGGTGCCTATAATCCCAGCAACTCAGGAGGCTGAGACAGGAGAATCACCTGAACCTGGAAGGCAGAGGCTGCCATGAGCGGGGATCGCACCTTTGTACTCCAGCCTGGGTGACAAGAGCGAAACTCTGTCTCAAAAAAAAAAAAAAAAAAAAAAAAAAGAGCTTGAAAGAGCCTAGCACCACTCCCTCTCTCTCCATGCAACACGCCTACTCCCCCAGGGGTAAAAGCTTCCTGAGGTCCTGACCAGAAACAGATGCTGGTGCCACGCTTATTGTACAGCCTACATAACTGTGAGCCAAATAAACCTCTCTTCTTTATAAACTACCCACCCTCAGGTATTCTTACACAGCAATGCGAACAGACGGATACACCCCGCCATGAGCAGGCTGGGGTAGGGATGGCTCTTGCCTGAGAGTCTGGGTCCTGGGCTTGCCTGCTCTGGCTTTGCTGATGACTCAGTGTGTGGCCCTGGGCACGGCACGCTCCCTTCCTGGGCCTCAGTCTCCCCAGCTGTGGGTGGAGAGTTGGCACTCAGACATGTGTTGCTGCTTCCAGTAATGCCTGTACCCTCTTAGGAGGTGCTGGGAGGGTCTGATGGGTCCCGGCAGATGGGAAGAGCTCTGTGAACTAGAGAGTGCCTGACCAGCCTGGGAGCACTAGGCCTGTGCTAGGCATTGGAGACATGGTAGAGTCAGAGGCTTAGGCCCTGTCTTCCAAGGTGTCACAGCCCAGTGCTGGGGAAAAAGCTAGCAGCAAACAACTACTGGGAGGACAGAAGGGCAGGACCCACACAGGGCTGAGGAGGCTAGCAAGGAAAAGGGAAGACTTCCTGCCGATGGTACCTGGAAGTTGGGCTTGTGGGGCTGGTGGGGTTCAGAACCACGGCAATGGGGAAGGGCATCACAGGTGGTGCCCAGCAGGAGCAAAGGCAGAGGAGGGGAAAGGCTGGGAAGCCTCAGCAGCTGGCTGGGGCTTCAGAACTGAGCACTGGACCCCAAGGGAAAGAATGGGAAGAATAGGGCTGGAGGATAACAGGCAGATGGTGGAGACCTCAAGTCCAGGCTCAGTTAGCCGATTCCCGGGGGCTACAGGGAGTGAGGAAAGAATCAGCACACAAATGAAGGGAGGCAGGTAGCAGTGGAGCAGGGCAGGGACAGAGCCCCTCTGGGTACACAGCACTTGACAGCGGACAAACCCCGGAGGAGGAAGGTAAGGTGGGGAGGAGGGGTGGGGCCCAGGGGAGAGGTGACTGCCAACGTCACACAGCTTTCGGCGCCTGGCCCAGTGCTCTCTGCAGTGCAGGGGACGGGGAGGTCACATGGGCAAGGTCCCGGGAGCTGCCTGTGTAGACAGGAAGAGATGGAAGAACCCAACCCCAGACGCTCCCAGTGGCCCCACCAGAAAGGACTGGGGGCAGGGAGGATGGAGATTAGATTAAGGGAGGAATTCCTAATAGTCCAGAGCTCCCAGAGAGTCCCAGAGACCTGAGGCCCTGTCTGGAGCAGAACTGAGAGGTGGCCTGCTCAGAGACAGGGGCAGGGGCTAAGTGACCAGGGTAGGGACAGCAGGCAATGGGAGGGAGTCTTCTGCAGAGATGGCGCCATTCCTCTCCCAACACATTTACAGCTCTCCAGGCCCCACTCCCCGTCTTCCTGCCCTCCCACCTCCAGGAGCCAACAATCTCCCACCCTGGCCAAGCCCTGGGCATCTCAGCCCATTGCAGGCTCAGGACCCTGCCAGGGCCACCGTCAGCTCCAGTGTGCACACAGCTGCCACTCAGCAGTTTGTCCATGCTTGCCCCAGAACTCTCATTGGACCCCCCTCAATATCCCCAACTGGAGGTCACTGTGGCCCCCATTTCACAGATGAGCAAACAGAGGCTCAGCAAGGGCAAGGGACTTGGCCAAGGCCACTGGTCTAAGAAGCCAGGAGCAGATCTTCCTTCACTTGGCAACCAAGCCACAGACCCTGGGGTCACCTCTGAGTCCCCGCCTCCTAACACCAACCCTAAAGGAGCCAGAGCTGCACCAGGTCCCCTCTCCAGGCCCTCAGCTGGCACCCTGGCCCACCATCGTTTCTCGCCATCATCCCACAGGCGCTTCTCAACGGGTCTCCCGGCTGCACAGCCAGAGCAGTTTTCCTCCTGTACAGAAAGGCCAGAGCTGTGCTCTGCACAGGCTGGGCTCACAGCTCACACTCAGGAAAGGCTTGGTGGATGTACTAATGACTGGGAGAACAGTGGATGAACACAAGTCATTCCCTCCTTCGACAGCCTCAACCCTCGCCACGCACAGCACAAGACTGGGATCCGAGAGGCCATGAGGAGACTGGGTGCCCTGCCCTCTTCTTGCCCAGTGCCAGATGAAATCAGTAGGTGCGAGAGGCAGGGGTCTCCACCAGGTGCATGGGTGGAACCAGACGGCCGCTTAGAAGCACAGACATCGGCCGGGTGCGGTGGCGCAAGCCTGTAATCCCAGCACTTCGTGAGGCTGAGCCGGGCAGATCACCTGAGGTCTGGAGTTAGAGACCAGTCTGGGCAACATGGTGAAACCTCGTCTCTAGTAAAAACACAAAAATTAGCCGGGTGTGGTGGTGAGCGCCTGTAATCCCAGCTACTCAGGAGGCTGAGGCAGGAGAATCACTTGAAACTGGGAGGCAGAGGTTGCAGTGAGCCGAGATCGCACCGTTGCACTCCAGCCTGGGCGACAGCCCAAGACTTGGTCTCCAAAAAAAAAAACAGCAGCAGCACAGACATCCAGACCCCAGCCCTGGCAGGCAGAGAGCTGGAACCAGACAGGAGAGTAGAAGTAGACAGAAGAAGTAGGCAGAGGGGCAAGGCGGGGTCAGGAGAGAACCAGGACCACAAAGGCACAGAGGCAGGGGCCCACCCACGAGGAGGGCAGTGGGGAAATGGGTGCCCTGGAGGGCCCCTTCCAGACCTGGTGCCTGACTTTCCCCACCCCACAGACAGGGAGACAAGGGCGCAAAGGGTGGGGTAACTCGTCCAGGGTTATTGGGCAGCTGGCCTCTCCTGCCTCCCGCCAGGCTGGCGTCCTCCCCTTCCCTGAGCAGAGAGGCGGCCTTCACAGCCGACTGGCTTCCCCACCATGCATCACTGCTTCCCACCACAGCAGAAGCGCTGGCTCAGCACTGGCTGGCGTGCAGGAGGCCCAGCCCGGGCGCGTGCCAGGAGGGCAGGGGGCTGCAGACTTCCCAAGGGGTTGGCTTCAGGGAGGCCACAGAGAGGCAGCGGGACCCCTGCCCCACTGCCTAGAACCTGGAAACTCCTCTCTGCCCTGGTGGAGCGTGGAGAACCTGGTGTTTCTCCAGACTCTGCAGGTGGCAATGTTGTCCTGAATAAAAGCCAGGACTGGGGAGGTGCAGAAATCGGGCTTTTCACGCCAGCTCCTCCACAGCCTGGCTGTGCAACCCTGCATAAAACTGACTCAACCTCTTTGAGCTTCACTTTCCTCGTCTGTAAAATGGGGCTATGAGAGCCCCTATCCCCATGGGTGGTTATGAGGATTAAAGCTGATAATACAGACAAAATGCTTTCAGCAATCAGCATCAACTCTCATCCTGCACATTTCTGTGCCGGACACACTGCTGGGTGCTTTATAGGAATCATCACTAATCATCTTTAATCACCCCATTAAAGAGATGAGAAAACTAAGGCTCAGGGAGGGGGAAAGGGAAGTGAGTACAACCCAACCTGGCGCTTCACTCACATGCAGCCAGTTATGCTCCTAAGAAAGGCTCTGAAGGCCGGGCACGTTGGCTCACGCCTGTAATCCCAGCACTTTGAGGCCAAGGCAGGCAGATCACTTGAGGTCAGGAGTTCAAGACCAGCCTAACATGGTGAGACCCCATCTCTTATTAAAAATACAAAAATTAGCCAGGCGTGGTGGTTCACTTCTGTAATCTCAGCTACTCAGGAGGCTGAGGTGGGAGAATCACTTGAACCCAGGAGGCAGAGGTTGCAGTGAGCCAAGATCATGCCACTGCACTACAGCCTGGGTGACAGAGAGAGACTCCGTCTCAGAAAAAATAAAAATAAAAAAAGGAAAGAAAGGCTCTGAAAGTCTAATCTAGGGTGGAAAATAATAATAGGTTTCAGGCTGATGGCTCCCCATGCTGCCAGAGGTGCCCTGCTGGAGAATGCCGGGCTCGATTAGCAATGTCTGCACTGATGGGGGCATGGCCACTAGCAGCAGAACAAGCTCAAATTCACCTAAGTAACAGAGATTGGATCTGATGTTCCTTGGAAAAAATATCCTCTGAAGGTGTTATGTTCTATCTAAAGACCTGTCCCCAATGTCTAATTGAATCTACAGCAAGCAGAATGTCGACTCAGCAGTACGCAAGGGCCCTGTTCAGAGCTGAGGCACAGGTTATCAGAGTGATAACCACACATATGGCGGCTTTTCCAGTCCCCGAAGCTCCACTGTCACATTGCCCTGCTCTGTCCTCAGTGCAATCAACCCTGTGGAGTGGGTATTACCACCCATGTTTGACAGGTGGGGAAACTGGGGCTCGGACATGTTAAGAAACTGACCCATGGTCACACAGCAAGAGACAGAACCAGCCTCCGGGTCTGTGTGATTCACGTGCCCAGCACTTTCCACGGTGCCACACACCAGCTTCCCGTGATTCAAGTAGTACAATCTATCCCCTGACATTTCAAACCCAGAGGCCTTGCAGCTGCACCCCCAGCTGACAGCCCATGCCCACGGCCCAGGCCAGGCAGGGAGCGGTGCTGACATTTGGGCAAGTGGCCCTTTCCCACCCCAGCTCGCAGGCTCCACGAGGGTCCCAGCAGCCTGCTGGCTCTCCGGTGAGTCAGGCAGTGACTCAGGGCCTAGCTCCAGGCTGGAAGAGGAGCTGAGTCAGGGAGCACCAGGCTTCAAAGGGCAGCTGGCTCTGGGCCAGGGCCCCTCAATACCAGGTATATGAGCACAGGATAGGCTGTCTGGGGAACCCTCCCATGCTGCCCTCCCCTTCCTGTGCCTGGCCGTCATGAGAGCAGCTCCCACCACCCAGACCCTGATGCTAGACATCCACCATCCTTTTGGGTTCTCAGTGGGGAAGAGAGTTACCCTCTTCAAGGTCTAGACATGCAAAAGGTCATTTGTGGTAGTCACAATGATTGAAGGACACTATACTATTGAATATGCGAGACAGACAGGACTACAAAGCACCGTCAAGCCCCAAATGCCAATGGTGTCCCATTGAGGAGTGCAAGCTGAAGCACTGCCCCAGGCCTCCTCCCATGGAGCACAGGAGAGAATGAAGTTTCCGGCCAGGAAAGAATCCTAGAGCCTTCAGCCCCTGCCTGCCCCCCTGCCCCCCCGCAACATACCCCATCCCAAGGCCCTAAAGCCTACCCTGAGCTCCCCACGACTGAGTCCCTGCTCCAGGGGCCCCCTGTGGACAGCCAAGTCTCTTGGGTCTGTTTGTGGAACCCTCCTTGGCCTCTCTCCCGCCTGACCCGATTCAGGTATGAAATCTCAGGCCAGCAGTAGCTGCAGTCACCGGGTCCAGCGGGTCCAGAATCCTCCAACTCCTAGGCACACAGCATCAGAGCGACGAAGTCTTAGGCTCACACACTCTTTGTTTTGTTTTGTTTTGTTTTTTGAGATGGAGTCTCGCTCTGTCGCCCAGGCTGGAGTGCAGTGGCTGGATCTCAGCTCACTGCAAGCTCCGCCTCCCGGGTTTACACCATTCTCCTGCCTCAGCCTCCCGAGTAGCTGGGACTACAGGCGCCCGCCACCTCGCCCGGCTAATTTTTTGTATTTTTTGGTAGAGACGGGGTTTCACCGTGTTAGCCAGGATGGTCTCAATCTCCTCACCTCGTGATCCGCCCGTCTCGGCCTCCCAAAGTGCTGGGATTACAGGCTTGAGCCACTGTGCCCGGCCACACACACTCTTTGAAACACGGAATTTTGCAGCCTTTGAATGACAGAAGCTTAGAATTTCAGTGTCGCTGAGCCTTAAATCTTAACTTTGAACCCTTAGACTGTCACAGAAGTTTTGAGTCCGAGTGTCCCAGAGCTGACACCTTTGAAGTTGCTGTGCTTTTGAGTCGCCAGATCTCAGGCCTGAAGAGAGTCCGTATCACACCAGTTAAGGCTGAGACCTGAATCACCTCTATCCCAGCCCAGCCTCCGCAGCCCTGGCCATGGGGATGCCGGGAGAGCCCTCGCTCTGCACAGTTCCTGGGACTGAAAAGTCCCTCCTGATGGAGGGGGGCTGCTTTCTGCCCCACCCCTTGAACACAGGGCTCTCTCCAAGACAGACAAGAGGTAGGCCCAGCTATTCCCGAAACCAGTACTCCTCTCCCTCCTGGGCCAGCCCCACTGTTGTCTCCAACCCCAGGCCACGACCCACATGCCCTGAGGGTGGAGGCAAGAGGGGTGGTGAAAACCAAGGAGACAGTGGCCCCAAGGACTCTGTTTGCCCAACAGGCCAGAAATGTGGAAAACAGGGTGGGTTCCCAGGCGGCTGGCTCACTCAGTGGTCAGGGGTCAGGGTGCCTGAGGTCAAGGCAGCCCCCATGGTGTGTGTGGCTAACACCCCGGGCTCCCAGGGCTGGAAGGGGTTACTCATCCGGCCCCTCCTTTTTAGGTGGAGGTGCTGAGGCTCAGAGAGAGGAGACTGCCCAGGGTCACACACACGGCAGACAGGACTCAACCACCCCCATCTGGGGGCCTCTCCGTGACACTTGGGCAGCAGCCCAGCCAGTCTAGCCACAGCCCGTCAGAGACACAGCTGGGTCAGACTCCCAGGCCAAGTCATCTGAGCCATGCCCCTGCCTCCAGCCCAAAGCAGTATTGCCCATCCAGACCCCCTAAGGCTCAAAGAGGCAAAGTGACTTACTCATGGTCACACAGCACGCAAGTGACAGAGCCAGAATCAACTCTCTCATGTCACCCAGGAAAGGCCCCTGAGACATTGTGACATTGTCCCCTTGGTCCTCCTGCTAGCCTTTTTCTTCCTAAAGGCCCAAAACTTCTGTGGTCACCCCCTTCTCAGGCCTGGCACTCCTCTGTCCACATGCCACAAGCCCCCGAGGTCTCCCCAGTGCTTTGTATTAAAACTAGCCAGGTAGGCCGGGCACGGTGGCCCACGCCTGTAATCCCAGCACTTCAGGAGGCCGAGGCGGGCGGATCATGAGTCAGGAGTTTGAGACCAGCCTGGCCGATATGGTGAAACCCCATCTCTACTAAAAATACAAAAATTAGTAGGGCATGGTGGTGGGCACCTGTACTCCCAGCTACTCGGGAGGCTGAGGCAGGAGAATTGCTTGAACCTGGGAGGCGGAGGTTGCAGTGAGCCGAGATCATGCCACTGCACTCCAGCCTGGGTGACAGAGCGAGACTCCATCTAAAAAAAAAAAAAAAAAAAAAAAAAAAACTAGCCACATGAGTGGTCCCTGCTTCCTCCCCAGGCACTCTCTGGGACAGACCAGCTCTGCCTCTTTGTCCTCGGTGTCCCAGGGCAGACGTCAGTGAGTGCTGGGTGAACTAATTACCGAGCAGACCCTCTCACCATGCCTGAGACCCTGTGAGCCGTCCCCCAGGAACAGGGAGGCTCTTAGTCCCCACCCAGCAAAGAACACCCAGTTCTGCCTCCCACTCTAGCAGAGACCCTCTGGTTTCCAAAAGTTAGGGGGATCCAGGGCCCACCATCATCTCAGCCCCCTACAGAAGGGGATCCCAGCAGTCCTGCAGCCAGTCTCAACATCCCAGCCTGCATCTGGCATCCCTGGAATCCAGGGCAGGACTCAGGCCTGCACCTGACCCACCAGCTCCCCGCGCCCTGCCCTGTGTGGCCATAAGCACCAGAACCTCATTTCTGGGCATTGTTTGGTGGGCCCCTCAAACCACAAGGCCACCATGGCTTGGGTCCCTGGCCCCCAGCTTAACCTTGCAATCCAGTGCCACACAGTCCTTCCAGAGCATAGACCTCTCCAGCCCCCGCTTCAAATCCTGCCCTTGGAACACAGTCCCGTCCCTCATGCAGTCTCCAAGGCCCTGTGGGGCTCCCGCTGCACCTACAGCCTCACCTCACTCCTCTCTGCCCCTCAAGGCTCCAACACTGCCTGCAACTCCTCCCTTCTCCAGGCTTCGCTCCTGCCATGCCCTCCTCCTGCCTCCCACCGCCCTCTCTACCCAACCAACGCCCTTTCTTATTGAGGAGTCAGCTCTGGCATTGCCCGTGTATACCCAGCAAACACTGCCAGAGCACCCACGATGTGCCAGGCACTGTGCTGGGTGCTAGGGTCCCCACCTCAGTCATCTGACAGTACCCCAGGGGAGGCAAATGTTAGATTCAGAATTCCACAGTTAGATGTGACAGTTAAATATGAAGCAGAGGAGGAATCCTGGAGGGCTTCCCTGAGGAGGTGATGCTTAAGCTGGGATTTTAAGGATGTAGGAAAGGATTTGGCCAGGTCCAGGGGGAAGGGAAAAGCTTTTCAGACAGAGGGAAGAACCAGTGAGAAGACCCTGAGGCTCAGAAGAGCACGGGGGGAAGCCGAGTGGTGGAAAGTGAGGCTGGGTGGGACACGCAGGCCCCGATGGGCTGGTTTAGGACTTTGCTCTGCACCTCCGGGGCCATAGCAAATCATGACAGTCTCAAGCAGGGGGAACATGAGCCCACTGGAGGCAGCAAGCAGAGGCAGGAGGCCTGGGAAGAGGCTGCTTGGAGGCACAGCAAGGAGAATGAGTCCTGCCCTGTGTGTTGGAATGGGCTGCCCCGCTGCCCACGCTCACAGTTCCTGATCACGGCTCCCATGCCCTGTATGGTCACGGCCCATCAGGTGGCTCCAGAGTCTGACTGATCTGCAGTCCCAGCCCAGCACAGGTCCGGGGCCCACACTCAAGGACTCTCTGAGCCAGTGAGCCACTGGACTGACCCCACAGCCACCAGCAACTTCCAGAACCTTCACATCAGCAGAACACCAGGTCCTTATCCGTTTGAGGTCTCCCCAGACCCACCCTCTGAGCTCACTCACCACCAAGGCCCAGTGGCCTCACCGCAGACCTCAGGTCTCCCAGCCGGAGCAAGGTGTGAGCAGCAGGGCTCGATCCCAGCCCCCCAACCCATCAGCCCCTGCAGGGCCCCGATCAGCCAAGGCTGCGGAGGATATGGGTTGCACACCATCTTGATACACCAGTTCCGGGGGCTGGTGGTCTGTCGCAGGCAGAAGAAGGCAACAGGCGCCAGGTCTGGGTGTGGGACATGAGGATCAGCTCCATCCAGGGGCTCCTCCAGGCCTGGTGGGGAGGATGGGGGGCTCTGGGGCCCGGGCTGCTCCGTGGTGACTCCCGGCTCGGCAGCCGGGGCTGCTGCAGATGAGGGCGGGGAGGCGCTCTCAGCCATGTCCACGCTGAGCTGGGAGCCCTGGGGAAGACAGAGAGGGTGGCACGTGGTGGGGACAGGCCTGGTACTTGCTCCCCAACCTGCCTCTCCACCAATAAGTGGACGGATGCGGCTCTGACAGCCCACCTGAGCCCCACAGGCCCCTCACCCTCACTCTGGGGTGAGGATTACGAAACAGCTGAGGGCCCAGCTGCACCCACGTTGGAATCCACTTTCAAGCTGGGCGATCATGGGGCAAGTCTGCTCACCCTGGCTGAGCCTCAGTTTTGGCAAATGAAGATAGTGGGGAGAATAAAGCCTTCTTAGAATATAATTGTGACATTAACTCTTTTTTTGTCTATTGGCAATTTCCTGTATTTGAAATCTTTCATTATTTAAGAGAATAAATGTTTAAGTAATTATAGAAAATCAAAAAAGAAAGAAGGAAGGGAGGGAGGGAGGGAAGGAAGGAAGGAAGGAAGGAAGGAAGGAAGGAAGGAAGGAAGGAAGGAAAGAAGGCAGGCAGGCAGGCAGGCAGGCAGGAAGGCATGTTAACTTTTTTACAAGACTAGAGCTATGTATTTATTGTACCATCAAAGGTAAAGAAAACTTGCAAGAAAAAAGAGGTGATTGTAAAGACAGACATGATTGCCAGGACAATTCAGGTTACAAAGTTGGGGTGCTGCAGAATCAGAGACTGGGGGAACCCTGGCAAGCCAGGAGGGAATCACAGTTGGCTTCCCTGAGGAAGTGAGCCCGGAGCTGAGACCTGCAGCTGAGTCCTTGACCCAGGGACCATCTAGCCACTTCCTTACAAGGCTGAGAACCCAGGAATCTTAGAGTCCAACCTCCTTGCCTTACAGATGAAGAAACTGAGGTCCAGAGAAGGGACAGGACAGACATGTAGCGGAGTAACAGCAGAAATAGAATTCCAGTCAAAGGCCAGGCACGTGGTTCACACCTGTAATCCCAGCACTTTGGAAGGCCAAGGTGGGTGGATCACCTGAGGTCAGGAGTTTGAGACCAACCTGACCAACAGAGTGAGACCCTATCTGTACTAAAAATACAAAAATTAGCTGGGTGTGCTGGCACACGCTCTAATCCCAGCTACTCAGGAGGCCAAGGCACGAGAATCGCTTGAACCCGGGAGGTGGAGGTTGCAGTGAGCCGAGATCACACCACTGCACTCCAGCCTGGGCGACAGAGCAAGACTCCATCGCAAAAAAAAATAATAATTCCAGTCAGAGCCCACTTCCTGGGTCTGTGGCCCAGGCAGCTGCACAGGGCCCCGTGCTCAGAAGGGCCCTGAACTTGCTTTAGAATGCTGCTGTCACCAACATGAAATTCTTAATTTCTTATCAAGAGGTCCCACATTTCCATTTTGTTCTAGGTGTTGCAAATCATCTCGCTGGCTCCGACTCCGACTCAGGGCACTCCTACTCCCTGTGGCCTCATCTGATGCTCACAACCACCTCAGAGAACTGTTATGCCCGTCTGGCAGGTGAAGAAACTGAGGCCAAGAGAACAAAGTGGCTTGTCAAGGCTACGCACCCAGCCAAGTGAAACACCAGGTGGTGTTCAGAGGCCAGAATCCCAGCACCAGACCCCCAGGCAGGCTTCACGACAACGGACGGTGCCCTCGCTGGCCGAGGGCCTCCACAGGCAGTCAATGGCAAGGTGGGACGGACAGCCCCACTCCCAGGTCCTGCCCTTCACCACCTCACCCCAAAGGGCACCAATCCCTAAAACTTTGTCCCCTGAGGTCCCTGGGACCCTAGAACCCCTACAGGGCCAGTCTGGACCGTGGGATTGAGAGATGGGGCCCACATCCCTGGTGCCCACCCAGCTGCTGCAGGGCTGTCGACCAAGCCACCCGGAGCTGATGCATTTGGACATTTCTCTGGCTCCCGGGGGCAACGGGCGGGAGTTGGCACCTCCTGCCACTTCCCCTGGCTGGTCAGGGAGGCAGAGTTTTCTCCTGAGCTCAGGGCTTTGCTCTTGATTCCAGAAAAACAGCCACGGGCCTTACATAAGCTCCCAGGCACCTTGGCCTGCCACGTGTCAGCCTCCTGGGCTGAAACACACCCTCCCTAGGGTGGCCAGCTCTGCCCACCACCATGCCAGCCTCGGAGCCCACCACTCCCTCCCCTGGCCATTTGTTCTGGCCAGACTGGACCTCCTCAGGTCCTAGGCCCTGCTCCCGCTCTTCTCTCTCACTGGGGCACCTTCTCCTTCCCCCAAGGCCCTGTTCTACCAGGCCCTACTGATTCATTTGTCCAGTGAGCACCTCCTATGTGTAGGCTTTGGGCTATGCTGGGGCACGAGCCAGTCTCGGCACCAGCCCCCACTCAGCCCACACTTCCACAGAGGAGAGAGACACACCTATCGATTAATTTCTCTCTTCTTTTCCACAACTCTTATCACCATCCAACACAGTGCATAATTTATGTCTTTATATCTCCACGATTTGGCGTCTGTCTCCCCATCCTAAGAGAAGCCTGTAAGGGAGGTGTATCCCCTCACTGCTGTATCCCCAGCACCTGGAATGGCGCCTGAAGCATACTAGTGCTCAATCAGTATTTGTTGACTAAGTGAATAAAAAGTGCTGGCAAGTAAATAAACAAGGGGGAAAGGTGGGAGTGGAGACAATCATCTTGCCCTCTCTAAAGGAAGAGACGTTTAAGTGAAAACCGAGAATCAGAAGGCAGCAGCCCTGACTGATCTGCTGGAAGAGCATAGGAGGAACAGCACATGCGAAGGCCAGGAGAATGGGGCCCGCTCAGTGTATTTAAGGAACAGAAGTGAGGCCTAGCCTGGGGCAGGGAGGCGGATGAAACCGAAGAGTTTGGCAGGGCCCTAGGGGAGAACCCAGAGGAGCCTGGGTTTTATCCCAAGTTCAATAGAAGCCACAGGTGGGTTTTAGGCAGGGGAGTGGTGTGCTCTGCCCTGTTTCTAAGCCATCTCTCTAGGGGCTGAAGGGAGAGCGGATGAAGGGGCAGGGGTGGAACAGGAAAGGCCAGGAGGAACTGGGCTGGCCTGCCCTTGGCTGCTGGTGAAGACAGGGAGAAGGCGGTAGATTGAGATTTATTCTCGAGGTAAAGCACCTGGCCTTGCATCGACCACAGTGGCACACCCCGCAACCCTTGCCTCAGCATTGCTGAAGTCCTTCCTGAAAGCACACAGGCGGAAAGAGCTCCCCGACTCCGGGACTGCACAAAACTACCCCCTTCCTGTCTCTGGGCTATGTTGCTTGTGCTGATCTGCTTGTTGCCTCTCTTGGCCTGTTTAATGCCACCACACTGTGCTACCCTCCGTTCTCACACCTCTCCCCTCACTGTGGGGCTCCCAGAAACCACACCCCTAAGGCCACCACCCTCAACTCTCTCTCCAGCGGCCACCCAGCCTCCACCCTCGGACCTGCTCCCAGTGACCACCCAGCCTCCACCCTCGGACCTGCTCCCAGTGACCACCCAGCCTCCACCCTCGGACCTGCTCCCAGTGACCACTCAGCCTCCACCCTCGGACCTGCTCCCAGTGACCACCCAGACCATCTCCCTCTGACCTGTTCCTTAGCAGCTTCCCAGGCCACTACTCTCTGACCCACTCCCCACTCCCAAAGTCCCCAAGTCCAGTCCAGAAATCTCTCTTTCCTGTGTCTGTGGCCCAGCTCCTATCCCAGATGCCTGTGTGCCCATAGCTGGAAGCCCTGAGGGGACTGGCAGCTGGGCCTCCCTGGGCTCCAATCTGTCTGCAGATGGAGCCTCACAGAGACTAAAGGACTTGCTTTAGGTGACAGTATTGGTGAATTCAAACTCAGGTCCATCAGGTGCCAGACTCTGAGCTGCCTTCATGTTCCTGAGTCCCCTTCTTCTAGGTGCTCCCAGGGCCTAACCCTGATGCTCCTTCCCCTGAGTGGCCCACCAAGCAGCAGTGTGGCAGTTGGGCTGGCCTCCAGGAACAGGGATAGGAGCAGAAGCCTGCTGTGTCTGGAACACAGACCCCCATTCCTGACTCCGGCAGCCTCTTAGAGCCTCAGTTTTTCTCTCTATAAAGCTCAGCCCTCCTCCAGCCTGCTTCAGCAGGCTCTTGTTAAGAAGCAAATGATGGGCTGCCGGGCGCCGTGTCTCATGCCTGTAATCCCAGCACTTTGGGAGGCCGAGGCGAGTGGATTATCTGAGGTCAGGAGTTGGAGACCAGCCTGGCCAACATGGTGAAACCCCATCTCTACTAAAAACACAAAAATCAGCCAGGCGTGATGGCGCACACCTGTAGCCCCAGCTACTCGGGAGGCTGAGACAGAAGAATCGCTTGAACCCAGGAGGCGGAGGTTGCAGTGAGCCATAATTGTGCCACTGCACTCCAGCCTCGGTGACAGCAAGGCTCCATCTCAAAAAAAAAAAAATAGAAGCAATGTGTTGTAGATGGGGAGGCACTCTGGTGGATGGCTGAGCATGCACTGGTCCAGCTGTGTCATCCCCAGGGGCTGCTACCCCAGTCCATTCTCTGTCATCACCATCACCACCACCATCATTATCATTATCACCACCTCTACCATCACCACCATCACCAACACCATCTCCATCATCACCGCCACCGCCATCATCACCACCACCATTATCATTATCACTACCTCCACCATCACCACCACCATCATCATCACTACCACCATCACCACCACCACCTCCACCATCACCACCAACACCATCACCAACACCAACACTAACACTAGCATCATCACCATCACCATCATCAATATCACCATTATCCTCACCACCATGATCATCATCACCACTACCATCACCACCACCTCCACCATTACCACCACCGCCACCATCACCATAACCAAAACCATCATCACCACACCACCATCATCACCATCACCACCATTACCCTCACCACCACCATGACCATCAACACCATCACCATCGCCATCACTAACACCATCATCATCACCACCATCATTGCCATCACCAACACCATCATCATCACCAACACCACCATCACCATCATCATCACCACCATCATCACCATCATCACCATCACCATCACCATCACTAACACCATCATCACCACCATCATCGCCATCACTAACACCATCATCACCAACACCAACACCATCACCACCACCAACACCATCATCACCATCACTAACACCACCATCATCACCATCACCACCATTACCCTCACCACCACCATGACCATCAACACCATCACCATCGCCATCACTAACACCATCATCATCACCACCATCATACCACCATCATCACCATCACTAACACCAACATCATCACCATCATCACCACCACCATCACCAACACCATCATCACCAACACCAACATCATCACCATCACCACCATTACCATCACCAACACCATCATCACCATCACCACCACCATCATCAACACCATCACCATCATCACCACCATCATCAACACCATCACCATCATCACCACCATCATCAACACCATCACCATCATCACCACCATCATCAACACCATCACCATCATTACCACCATCATCAACACCATCACCATCATCACCACCATCATCACCACCATCATCACCATCACTAACACCAACATCATCACCATCATCACCACCACCATCACCAACACCATCATCACCAACACCAACATCATCACCATCATCACCATCACCACCATTACCATCACCAACACCATCATCACCACCATCACCATCATCACCACCATCACCATCATCACCACCATCATCAACACCATCACCATCATCACCACTATCATCACCATGACCCCACTGAGCAATGGCCAACAGGCTCTCTATGCATCATCTGTGTCCGTTTTTACAACTCCATGGGATACAGATCATTCTCATTCTTACTTCATGGAGAAGGAGACAGGCGAACAGGGAAGTACGACCATGACCCTAGTCAGCCAGCTGGTGCCAGGCAGAGTTAGTGTCCCAGCTTAGGTCTGCTTACTCCCAAGCCCAAGCACTGAACCATTCCAGGCACCAACCTGGGACGGGAATGGTGCCCTGGAACCAGGCCTCCCCAAGCTGAGTAATCAGACAGTGGCAATACAGCTGCTGGTCCAGCCAAGATGTCCAAGTCTTCCCAAGGCAGTGGGGAAACTTGCCTCCCAGAATCTTCCAGCCAGCACTCCAGAACCCGGGGAGTGCAGTGTCAGAATGTCCTGTGTCTCCAGAGCTCAGAGCCCTGGTGGAGGAAGACCTGAGGCCTGGCCTGGTCGCCCCAGACCCCGTGTGTGTGTGTGCATGTGTATGTATGTGTGTGTACATGTGTGTTTTCATACAGGGAGGCAACTTGTTTATCCCTTTGTCAACAACCACACACCAGCTAATATCACTAGTAGAAGAACAAGCAACAAATTTGTTCAGGAAATACTAGAATCCAGGAATTTCAGACTATCTTAGAATCACCCAGAACTTCAGAGGCCCAAAATATTAACTACAATCATCCTGAATCTATAGTGTGGGTTTCAAAGCACGGGCAGTGGAAGCTGAGACCTGTATTCGAGTCCTGACAACAATCCACCTTAGCACACAACTTAGCCTGGCAGGTGCCCACAGCTACCCTGTCTATAAAATGAGGAGATGACCACACCGTGGCAGGGCTGCTGTGCAGACAAGCTGGGGTAGCCCCACCGGGCACTAGGCAGTGCACAGTGAGACGTGAGACTCCTGACAGTTTCCCATCCTTTTTAGTATCCTCAGCCATGGAGTTCCAGACTCCTGAACCCCAGGGGTCCCAGAAACGATGTCTGGTTTTAGACTCTCGTTGTCTCCAGATCTTCAAACAGAGAATCTCTGAAAAGAATGAGAGCAGGAGGTGACCTAATCCATCACCATACACACTCACAAGCACAAAAATCACACATATTCACACACCCACAATCACATGCTCCGTACCACACTCACACACAGACACACAATCATACACATACACACATAACACACACTTGCAGACGCAACCTCACACATACACAGACATATGCACACACACAACACACACACATAGACACACACAGACACAATCACACACATGGCACATAGGTACATCAGCATGCATTCATACAGACACACAGACACACAATCACACACACACACAATTACATACACATACATAACACACAAACACAATCACACACATGCAGACATACACACATAACACACACACAGACACACAATCACACACGGCACATGGGTACACCAGCATGCACTCAGACACACATACACACACACAATTACACACACAGACATACAAACACAATTACACACACCAACATACACACATAACACACAACACACACAGACACACAATCACACACGACACATGGGTACACCAGCATGCACTCACAGACACACAGACACACAGTCAAACACAAGCATACACACACAATTACACACACACACACACAACACACAGATACAATCACACACACAGACATTCACACACAACACACATTCACGTGGACACACAACCACCCACGGCACATAGATACACCAGTACCCATTCACACAGAAACACACACACACAATCACACACAGATATACACACGTAACACACACTCACACAGACATATAACCACACACGGTACATAGATACACCAGCACTCACTCATGCAGACACACACTCACATACACACAATCACACACGCAGACATACACACTCACTCACAGACACATACACATACACACACAATCACAGACACATACATATGCACAGTCACACAGATACACTCACATAACATACACTCACACTGACACACACAGCCATGCATGCACACAAAGATACACAGGCACACACAATCACATACATAACAATTAGACATATACTCACAAACATACATACACACAATCACACACACTCACATAAACACACAAAACACCCATTTACAGGCACACTCATAACACACAGACACACTTCCATACAATCACACACCCAGACACATAGATATGCACACAATCACACAGATCACATACACTCACACACATACTGACACATATGCACACACAGAATACACAGACACATACACACAATCACACACACATAGACACAATAGCCACTCACACATACAAACCAATGCAGAGCCTGCATCTTTTCCACAGAAAAGCCTTTGTGAGACTACAGGAAGCCTGCCTTCCAGAATCTTCCAGCCAGAGTCCCAGAGCCCCTGGAACCCTCTATCTGCTCCCTCTTCCACATGACAGCCCTGCAGACGCATGACGACAGCCCGCCCACCCCTGAGCCTCATCTGCCCCAGGCCTCTTGTCACCAGCTCCCTCAACCATTCCTTGGGTGACAATTTCCACATCGTATGCCTCCCTGGGGCCCCTCCCCAGTCACACTCAAGTCTGTGCCCTTTCCTCTGCACAGGCACGACCGGATTTGCACCAAGCCACCCAGAGCACAGCAGATAGGTTACATGCCTGATTCTGGCCTTTCTTGATGCAGACTGGGAGCATCAGGACCCAGCTGGCAACCCAGTCCTACGGCAGCACCTGTGGGGCATGTGGTCCACTGATCCCCTCAGATCTTCTTCAGAGAAGCTGAGCCAAGCCAGAGCTCCTCAGCCTAAAGAGGAAAGGCTGAAGTGCGGCCCCCGCAATTGCATGACCTGTCACAAAACTTGCTCTGGTCTGGTCAGCTGAGCCCGCCCACATCTTCCAGTCATTCATCTCAGACCTGTCACAAAAATAAACAGCTAGCCCTCCCAGCTCTGCAGCCTATTGAGTGGGTTCAGTCAGCAACCCCTCCCGTGATGGCCAACGAGAATCAAAGCCGACATTATCTGTGAGTACTTACTATATGCCAGGCACAGAGTAAGCTTTTGAGAAGGGCTTTTGCTCTCTCCACCTGATAGGTGAGGAAAATGAGGCACTGGAAGGTTAAAGGATCTTCCCAAGGTCAAGAACTACTTAGTAAAAGAGCTGGGGTTTGGATCTGGGCAGTCCAGCTCCAGGTCACCAGTTAAAGGGTTATCCAGGCCAGACTGTGGACAGGAGGTTGCAGCCCACCTGCGCCCCCACCCCCTGCACCTGCCCACGTGTCTATCACCAGGCATTGCCATTTGTTTGTTTTCAGCCAGCTCTCGGCCCTAGGACAAGTGTGGCAAGCGAGACTGTGTCAGAACCTCCATCAGTGTGTTTGAACATCTCCCAGCAGGCGCTTCTGCTGATCAGTTTTTACTCACTCTGCAGTAATTAGGGCCTTAGGTCTTACTTCAGCTAGCAAATCAGGGTGAACTTGGCCCCTGATGGGAGGGAGGGGTGTCCAGCAGGAAGACCACTGGATCACGAGTCCCAGGACTCAAGGACCAGCTCTGCCCTCCCCACATCACATGGTCTCCCCAAGCTTCATTTCCTTTTGTATAAAATGCAGAAGACGATGCCTTTTCTGCCTTGAAAACCAGATAGCAAATGGGGAAAAACATTTGGAAAGCAACTTCATGAAAGAAAAGACAGCTTCGTTGTACGAGGCCCCATGCTAGGTGCTGCAGAAACACGTCTGAGCCGCACAAAAATCCTTTCAGCTGGAAGGTATTATCCCAGTTTTATAAGAAGCGGATGCTCCTGTGATGCTAGGTGACCTGATCCTCCTGCCATGGTTGTGGACTTGCTCATCTCTACCCCAGCTGGAACAGAGCTTAGGCCCCTCCCGAAAGGGGCCTAAGACCTTAGAATGACGGAGGGCTGGATGCAGCCCCCGCTGCTTAACAGGGCAGGTCAGGCAGCAAGACCCTAATGCTCCTCTCTACATGCACCATTAGCCAGACCACTCCGGCCAGAGACCAGGAGAAGGGGGCAGTAGGTAGAGGCAGAGCCTCAGAGATGAAGGGAGAAGTTCTGGGAGGCAGGGCCAGGTCTGCACTGAACCTGGCCCTAAAGAGCCCACGGCCTCCACAGAACCTCCACTCTCAAGATACCACATCCTTCTCGTCCTCTCCTGCTCAAGGAGCCCCAAAAGCACCCAGCTCTTTTGCAGAGGTGTCCAAACATGCCATGCTAAATCCTCTGTGATCTGCACCTCTTGTCTATCAATACAGTCTGGGTTCTCCAATCCCAGAGCATGAGTGGAAACCAGGACTTGTGGTCATGTCCCCACAAAGCACCTGGCAGGGGAGGCCCGGATCCTCTCACAGGCACAGCAGCTCCAAGAGGACAGGTTTTGTCTGTTCCCTTCCATTCACTGCTGTGTCCCCCAGTGACCAGAACAGGCCTTAGAACACAGTACGTGAAGAATAAATATTAGAGAGAAAAGGAAGTCAGAAAATCCAATTTGTTTTCTTCCTTCTGTAGACTGGCAGCCATGGTGGGGGGAGAGACTCAACCCACATCTTCCCGGATATCAGGATCCACAGACCCACGGACCCATGGATCCACCATCCACAGATTCAGACACATACACCCACAGATCCTTAGATCCCTGGACCCAGACCCACACAGTCACACTCCCAGAGATCCACAGACCACACACCCACAGTGTGCAGGGCATATACAGCTCCCTGGGCTCTCTGAGCCCCCAGGCCAGACCCGGGACTCTAGGGGCACAAGAGCAGACTGAAGGCATTAAGGCTGGGGCATGTCCTAGGAACATATGGGAAGAAAACATTCTGCAGCAAAGAACAGGAGGCAGGGAAGGGGTTGGAAAGGAGAAGTGGGGACAGGAGGACAGGCGAGGAAGAGGAGCAGGGGAAGAGCTGGCGACAGTGGAGAAGGGATGTAGGGGAGAGCGCCCTGCTCTCCCTGCAGCCCAGGGGGGTCTCTATAGACCCCCATACCCAGCCCAGCATCCCCTCTTTCCAGACAGTTTTGACACCACGAGCTGGGGGGCTGATGAATCAAAGAAGGCAGCTGCCGAAGTGGAGACAGCCATGGATCAAAGAGCCACACAGAAGCCTGTTTGGTTCCCTTGGAAAGCACTAGGAACTGCGGGGTGGCAGGAGCCCTGCCAGCGTGGGGGAGGGACAGAGTGGTGCCCAGAAACAGACTGGCCTGAGAGCCCCTTCCTTGGGGCTGAGGCCCAGGGCAGCCACAGTTGGGGTGTGGGGTGAAGGTGGCAGAGAGGGCCATGGAGGGGGGCATGATGAAGGAGACTGGGGGAGGGGAGTCAGAGGTGGTGATCCCCATGGGCTCAGGGTGGAGAACTGGGTCCAGAACCACAGAGAGGCTGCGGTCCCCAAAACTGCTCCCCGTTTGGCTATGGGCTCAGCAGGATGTCTGGAGCAGAGAGAGGGTGAGAGAGGAGGGGGTTCTCACAGCACCCTCCACCCCTACCTGACCACTCAAGGTCAAGGGGAGGCTGCAGGGACCCGAGGACTGCCTGGCGCCCCCTGGTGGGCCTGGAAGATGCCCTCTCAGCCCTAGCTTTCTCAGGAAGGCTTGGAATGGGGGCGAGGGGAAAGGCATGCAGGGTGAGGAGGAAGAAATGGGGAAGAAGTGGGCAGAGAACTTTGGTCAAAGGAAGGGGAAGGGGCCTCCGGCCAGCCCTGCAGCCCCTTCCCCAAGCCTCCTATCGTGAGCCCTGGGGCAGGCACAGCAGCTCTGCACAGCTAGGAAGACAGCATGGAGGCCACGGTGTGGTGCCCAGGCCCTCTGGGGTTGTGGGCAGGTTCATGGGTTTGGTGCCAGGCCAGCTCAACAGCCTCCAGGCACACTCTTTCCTTTTCCTCTTCCTCCCCCTGCTGCAGCCCCAGACCTGGTCCCTGCTCAGTGTCACCCTGTCCTGTCCTGACCTGTCATCCACTGGTGTCCCCTCCCTCTGTCTCTGCATTGATGGTGGAGGCGGGAAGGGAACTGGGAGGTCTCTAGACTCCCAGCCCAGTCCTGGATCCTGAAGCCTGAACAGAAAGTTTGTCCTGAAGGGTGGACAAGAGTTCCGGAAGTGAGTCCTTAGGGCTAAGAGAAGCCACAGATCCAAGAGGTGACCAGGTGCCAGCAGGGCCTGAGGACGGGGCGCAGGAAGGTAGGCCCACACCCCGGGCCAAACCCTTCCCCTGGGCTGGGCCACAGACCCACACCTCTGTTCACACAGCATCCTAGCCCCGAGGCGGTGCCAGCCTCTGCGGGGTGAATCCTCCAGGCGGTGAGAGACAGAGGACGAACTGGCCACTGCCTGGGCCAATCTGAGTGCTCCAACCAAGACTCTCCTCACATGGTGATCAGACCCCAGCACACCACACACGCCAGACACGCAGGCCCACTCCAGCGCTCGCTCATTCTCTGTCTCTCTCTCTCTCTCACACACACACACACACACACACACACACACCTGGACCCAGGACACAGACCCTCAGGACGAGAATATAGCGCAGAGGTCTTCTCAGACCCCAATCTCATCCTCAGATCAGGACCCCCCAGGGCTCTGACAGGGAAGAAAGACAGTAGCAGAGGAGCTGACTGAGGCCTCAGCCTGGGCCCCACCACAGCCCCCTCCCCCAGGCACCATGACTTCCCCCAAAAGAGGCCTCCCCACCACTGCCAAGCCCCCTAGTCCCCCACAGCTCCCCCCTAACACCACCCAGTAGGCAATTAGTACCCAATCATCATGAGCACTCATTACATAACACCTCCAGCCGGCGAGGGTCCCTTTCACCCCTACAGCCCCGGCTCCGACCCTGGCCTGGCTTCATGCAGCGAGGCCTCCGCCCCGCTGGGGTGCGGGCCAAAGAGGGGGTCTCCGCCACCCCCGCCTCCAGCAAAGTTAAACCCTGCCCGGGATTCCCCCATCCAGTGCCCCCCGCTGCCGCGCTCCCGGGCCAGCGCTCCCAGCTCAGCCCGCCGGACACGGGCACCAGCTCTGGCCCAGCTGCCCGCAGAGCCGCAGCCGCTGAGGGGCGGCCGGACGCGCGGACAGCCGGGCCCCGGCCGCCAGCCTGACTTGTTGAATAAATTTCTGCAGCGCTGGCTCAGCTGGCTTCAGTATTGGCACCGAGAGAACTTTCGTGGCCTTGGAGAGGGGACCGGTCAAAGTTTCCTGTCCTTCCTCCCAAGGCATGGCCCCGAAGGCGCGGGATGGGGGGCTCACCTGACGGGTACGCGCGGGTGGGAAGGATCGGTCCCCAGAAATAAATAAATAAATAAATGCCCCAGTGAAGAGAGAAGCCAACGCGCCAAGAAACTGGCATCGAAACGAAGCCCTCCCTTCCTTCCCCCCACCCACCCCGCCCCCACCTACCTTGGCATGGACCTGGCCCGGCCGCGGGGGGTCGTCCAGGTTAGAGACGCGGGGACGATGCGTCCGCACCCGAAGCCGGCGATCGAGAGGGACCTCCAGTCCCGCCAGCCGACCCCCCGCCAATTCAGGATCAGCTGAGCCCCCGGGGCGCGGGAGGCGGCGGGCGGGGGGCGGCGGGCCCGGGGGCCCGGGCCATGGTGGGAGGAGGAGGCGGAGGCGGCGGGCGGGAGGGACCGCGAGGCTCTGGGCGGGCGGCGGGCGGGAGCGCGGCGCTCCGGGCCGGGGCGGGGGCGCGGGTGCTGCGGGGACCGAGCGGCGGGGCAAGTGCCCGGGAGAGACCGGCGCGGCGGGGAGCGCGGGGCTGGGGCCGGTCTCTCGCCTGCCTCGGCTCTGCTCGCGCCTCCGGCTCCGGGCTCGAAGCGCGGGGTCTGCGCGCGGCGGGGGCTGCGGAGGAGCCCGAGCGCCTGGCGGTGCGGGGACGTGCGGCGGCGGCGAGACCGAGCCGCGCCGCGTGCGAGGAAAAGCCGTCCTTATACTGACACCAAATGTCTTCGGGGAAAGCTGCAGGCGCGGGACGCTGGAGGGGGGAGGCGTGGAGGCGACAGACAGACTGACGGCGGTGGCTGGTGAGCTCCCTGCCCCTCCCCAGGGGGCAGGAAGCCCCCAGCCACCGCGGCCAGCTCCTTAAAATTAAGGGTCGTGCCTGGGGGAGGGTCCTGACCCCTCAGCATGGGGGCTGCGTCAGGAGTAAGAAGGTGGGGGGGGTGGCAATACTGACCACCCCCGTGTCCCAGGTGACTGCTCTGCCGCATTCCACCCTGGCTTCCCACTGAGATCCAGGTCGGGGGTGTTTACCCCACTGTCCCGGGAAGGGGTCACCCACCTAAGGCCCCAGCTCTTAAACGGTAGAGCTGAGCTAGAACCCAGCTCTAGAGGTCGCTCCACCTCCCGGACTGCCTCCCCACTTCTCATTCACACCCCTGCTTCTTCCCACCCTCCTAGGCTTGGCTGAAAGGCCACCTCCTTCAGGAAGGCGTCCCAGAGGGCCCCCAGGTGGAACAGATGCACCTCCTCCAGGAAGGCGTCCCAGAGGGCCCCCAGGTGGAACAGATGCACCTCCTCCAGGAAGGCTTCCCAGAGGGCCCCCAGGTGGCTCCAGCTGCAAAGGCTTCAGTCTCACCACTTCCCAGGACCCTGTCACACCGATTCCCCCAATCCCATGCTCCTCAGGCCTATCTCCCTTCCTATCTCACCCAAGGGCTGTGGACTGGGGAGAGGGAGTGTTCAAGGTTATAACCTCCTTTTATTTGTTCATTTGCATGCAGTCAAACAAATTAAAGGCATCAAGACTCTCCTCAATGCAGGCCAAATGGTCTACTCACTGCCTCACAACGCAGGAAGCATTTAGTGAGCACCTGCTGTGTGCTAGGCACCTCTTTAAACCGCCTGGAGTTCCACCCTTTTGACCCCATTTTACCGATGAAGAAACTGAGGCCAGAGATGAGCTGCCTGGCAAAAGTTACTCTGCTGGGAAGCAGTAGCCCCCAGTACGAGTCCAGTGCTCCCAACCCCTGCCCATATGTCATCACACTGGGCTGCCCAGCACAACCCTCTCCACCTTCTGGGAGAATGTGTGGTGAGGGGCACCAGGGGGATGCTGAGGGCTGCCTTGGGCACCCCCATGCTGGCAGATAGTCACAGCTTTAGAGAAAGGTGCACTCTGGTTTGATCCCAGCTCTGCTGCTTCCTGACTGAGGATGGGAAGCAAGCCCCTTAACATCTCTGAGCCTCAGGTGCCTCATCTGTGAAATGGGGATAAGGGTTCACACTTTGCAGGATGCAAACCATCTTTAAAGGGCTTAGCACAGTGCCTGACACATAGTAGGTGTCCAACAAATATTCATCCCTTTCTAGCTTTTAATCTAAGGAGACAAGACAAGCCTTTGTAACCAGACTACAAGGCAAGGTCGTGTAAGCACACAACGGGCTGAGAGGTGTCTTATAGGTGTGAATTCAGCAAGCCAGACAGCCCTGCGGGTGGGACGGATTTATATCAGATCAGAGTGGGCTTTAGATCAGGAGTCTTCAGGGAAGCCTCATCAAAGGCGAGAGACTTGAGCTGAGCCTTGAAAGCTTGTACAGGATTGAGATAAGAAGAGAGAAGTGGGTAGAGAAATGGCATCAAGGATGGAGAAGGCGGCCGGGCGCGGTGGCTCAAGCCTATAATCCCAGCACTTTGGGAGGCCGAGACGGGCAGATCACGAGGTCAGGAGATCGAGACCATCCTGGCTAACACGGCGAAACCCCGTCTCTACCAAAAAAATACAAAAAACTAGCCGGGCGTGATGGCAGGCGCCTGTAGTCCCAGCTACTCGGGAGGCTGAGGCAGGAGAATGGCGTAAACCTGGGAGGCGGAGCTTGCAGTGAGCTGAGATCCGGCCACTGCACTCCAACCTGGGCAAGAGAGCCAGACTCCGTCTCAAAAAAAAAAAGGAGGGAGAAGGCATGGAGGCAGGAACAAGGTAGCATGGCAGGCACTCCATGTCCTGAGAAGCTGAATGCACAGCTAGAAAGCCCCAGGCCTGGAGGGTGAAAGAAATCAGGCGGCACGATGGGGAGAAGATACCAACCATCGCCAACTTCCTCCCATTTTCCTCCAGCGACGTTTTCATAAAGCAAAGTTCAGAAGGCTGGACGGGACCTGGAGAAGCCACCAGACGGTGAATTCTCAGGTCTGGGTCCCTTCAGCTATAGTCCTCCGAAGTGGCCACCCTGTCCCTGCTTGTACACCTGAGGTAACGTAGATCTCACCACCTCCTGGGACAGCTTCTCTGCTCTCTGGGTATCTCTGATCATTCAAAGCTCTTTTATAGATTTGAGCAGAAATCTGCTACCCTCCGTGATCTGGGCCCCTTCCTTGTCTTGACCGGACTAACACTCCCACCTCAGCCTCCTTCAAGCATCTATACTAGCAGAAACCCCTGTTTTATATCTAACCTAAATGCCTTATGTTTCTTTTTTTCTTTTTTTTTTTTTTTTTTTTTTTTTTTTTGAGACAAGCTCTCACTCTATTGCCCAGGCTGGAGTGTAGTGGCTCAATCACGGCTCATTGCAGCCTCGACTTCCCAGGCTCCAGTGATCCTCCCACCTCAACCTCCCAAGTATCTGGGAACACAGGCACACGCCACCACACCTAGTTAATTTTTTGTACTTTTTGTAGCGACGGGGTTTCACCATGTTGCCCAGGCTGGTCTCGAACTCCTGGGCTCGAGCGATCTGCCCACCTCAGCCTCCCAAAGTGTTGGGATTACAGGCATGAGCCACCACGCCTGGCCCATGCTTTATGTTTCAACTAAAACCCTAGGCCAAGTGCGGTGGCTCACACCTGTAATCCCAGCACTTTGGGAGGCTGAGGTGGGTGGATCATCTGAGGTCAGGAGTTCAAGCCTAGCCTGGCCAACATGGTGAAGCTCTGTCTCTACTAAAATACAAAAATTAGATTGGCGTGGTGGCGAACGCCTGTAGTGTCAGCCACAGGGACGCTGAGGCAGGAGAATCGCTTAAACCCAAGAGGCGGAGGTTGCAGTGAGCTGAGATCATGCCGCTGCACTCCAGCCTGGGTGACAGAGCGAGACTCCATCTCAAAAAACAAAAAAAAAACTTACTTGTCCACTGTGTCACTATTCTGTCCACCCCACTATCCACCCAGGATAGGGAGTGGGTTATGTGGATATGAGGGATGACCCTGAAACCCGCTGGGGCTGAGAGTACTACTCCATGTCTCAGCAAGAAGCAGGACTGGGGAGGTCCCTCCTGAGGGCCCTTGCTGACTGCAGGACTTTCGTCCATGCATTACTGCTATTTATATTGTGCCTGGTAATTGCAGAAGACTGCATCAGCCACACCTTTGTTGGTCCCACCATGTCCTGGGAGTAGGGCTGCCAGGCCACTGCCAGTGGGCAGACAAGGTGAACCCCGGCCTGGAGCCCCCTAATGCACCCACATGACAAATGAACCAAGCTCCCTAGACCCGGAATCCCCTGCCCTCTTCCAGGGACAAAACCCAACCAGGTTCTTCCTCACTACTGCAGCAGCTGCTGGGCCCAGGCTCACCTCCGCCCCCCAGAACTTGTTTGCAATTGTAGTGGCTGGATAGAAAGGGATCTTCTGTCCATGGGGACAAATAAACAAGCTGGGCAAACTGGGGCAGAATTCCTGCCCTACGACATGAAATAAGGTCCCTTCCAGGCCTAAAGATCTTAATAGCACAAGGACAAAGATTCCAGTATGCTCAGAATTCACACTGATTTATTTCTCAAATGCTCACAGATGCTCTATCTGTGCCAGGCCCTGGTGTAAGCACTTGACAAAAATTAACCCCCTTAAGTCTTACTATAATCTTGTAAAATCAGACCAGGCGCAGTGGCTCATGCCTGTAACCCCAGCACTTTGGGAGGCCCAGGTGGGTGGGTCACTTAAGGTCAGGAGTTCGAGACCAGCCTGGCCAACATGGCGAAACCCCGTCTCTACCAAAAAATACCAAAACTAGCCAGGCATTGTGGCATGTGCCTGTGTAGTTCCAGCTACTCAGGAGGCTAAGGCAGGAGAATCACTTGAACCCCGGAGGCGGAGGTTGCAGTGAGCCAAGATCATGCCACTGCACTCCAGCACTCTGGGTGACAGAGTGAGACTCCATCTCAAAAAAAAAAAGAAAGAAAAGAAAAGAAGGAAGGAGAAAGAAAGAGAGAGAGAGAAAAAAAAAGGGAAAGAAAGAAAGAGAAAGAAAGAAAAGAAAAAAATCTTGTAGAATCATTGCTACCATTTCACAGGTGAGAAAACATTGGCACAGAGAGGTTAGGTAACTTGCTCAAGGTCACACAGCTAATAAATGGAAGGGCTGGGATTCCAATTCAGGGGGTCTGTGCTCTTAACTAGGATCCTAAGTTCTAGACTCAAAAGCTCTGAAAGTCCACGTTTCCAGGATTCCAAACTGACAGAGTGGCTCCACCTACTAAAGGAGGAAGGGAAATGGCCTGAGTTCCCCTCCCGCCATAGGCCACCCCGAGGTGGAGCACATTCCTCTGGGACATGGAGACGGGCCTCTCTCACCAGCCCTGCTCGAGCCCCAGAATCCCAGTCATGCTGCAAGCACTGATGTGGCCTAAACACCTAAGAACCAGGCCAAGACAGGAGCACTGGACCCCAAATGTCCCTGGCCTGGGAGCAGTCCACCATGATAGGAGAAAACCAATGGCAGAATGCAAGCTTCAACAGTCCAAAAGCATCTGTTAATCACCTACTGCATATCAGGCCTGTGCCATGGCTGGAAGACATTACCAGATGGAAAGTCCAGAAGCACTGACTGTGGGTGAAACAGAGATTTGGAATGAGACCCTAGGGAGGATGAGCCAGATGCTGGGCTTCCAATATGTGATGGGGCAGGCTGAACCCTGGCACCGGTGGGCACCTTGATGGGTTTGAAGAGGCCAAGATGGACCCAGAGCCCAGTCTGGAAGGTAGTGGCTGGATTGTTCTACAACTTAAAGAGAGAAGAACTAGAAGGTCCAGAGAGAAAAGAGTGGAGAGGGAAGGGAGAGGAGAGAAGAGATTGCAAGATGGAGAAGACCAGGGACACGTGGAGGGGGATGCACCTGGAGGGATCTTCGATTTGAAGTGGTTTGCATGGCTGCAGTGTCAGTGTCCCTCCCCTGCCAAGTCCCCAAGAACATCTGCTGGACACACAGGGGTACTCAGTGTGTGGATATCAAGAAAGGAGCCGAGCTCCCCTTCAGTGCTGACATGAACAAGAACAGCCCTGGGCAGGTCACCCAGTCCATCCCCAACTGCACTAAGCCAGCAGAAGCAAAAGGTCAAAGCCAGATGGGTCCAGGAGAACACTGGCAGCCCCCCAAGATTGCTGCATCCATGGGAATCTGGGCAGGAAGTGTGGGGGTAGAGCTGGCTTACCTAGCTAAGGAGTGGGGAGCCCCTGGGCCCGACTGCGGGTGTCCACTTCTTCCATCAGCCCACTTAACTCCCAGCAATCCTAGGTGACAGGGATCATGCAGCTCCATTTACACTCGGGAGAACCAGAATCCGGAGAAATTAAGTAAATTGCCCAGTCACATAGCTAATGAGCAGCATAAACAGGATTCTATGCCAGAAAGAGAGAGAGAGAGAATGTGTGTGCGTGTGTGTGTGTGTGTGTGTGAGAGAGAGAGAGAGAGAGAGAATGGTCTATCTGCCCTGAACAAAAGCCTGGAGTGGGGCCAGAGCATAACTGGGGACAGACCCCAGGAACCTCAAGTTCCTGCCAGGTGGGAGGTCCCTGACTCTCAACCAAAACAGGTAGTTGATCCCTGAGGAGCTTCCTGGATGGGGCTCAGAGAATCCAGTCTCTACTAACAATACAGAAATTAGCCGGGCATGGCAGCGTGTGCCTGTAATCCTAGCTACTCGGGAGGCTGAGGCAGGAGAATTACTTGAACCCGGGAAGCGGAGGTTGCAGTGAGCTGAGATTGCACCGCTGTACTCCAGCCTGGGCGATAGAGCGAGACTCCATCTCAAAAAAGAAAAAAACGAAATTGAAGTCAAGAGAGCGGGTGTGACAACAGTTACACGCCAGGCCGTCAATCGGTAATGTCACTGGCCACCTACTAAGTGCCACCTGTCGGCTATACAGAAACAGATGAACCCCAGCCCTGTGGGGAAACAGCCACATCTGGACAACCTGGGTTTAAGCTCGGAAGAAAGGAGCTAGGAGCCCCCAGGAGGAAACGATATTTTCTGGGGTCAGACCAAGAGGGCCAAAGAAGGCTCCACAAAGGGAGAGACAGTGAAGGCCTGGAAGGGACAACAGGTGGTGGGCAGATCCGAGTTTTCCTGGCCAAGTATTGGAGGAAGGGCATCTCAGGCCAAGGGACAGCAGGAGCAAAGTCCTGCAGAGCATCAGGTAAAAAAAGACATGAGGGTCTGGGCACAGTGGTTCACCCCTGTAATCCCAGCACTTTGGGAGGCTGAGGCAGATGGATCACCTGAGGTCAGGAGTTCGAGACCAGCCTGGCCAGCTTGGTGAAACCCTGTCTCTACTAAAATACAAAAATTAGCCAGGCAGGTTCACAGGCACCTGTAATCCCAGCTACTCGGGAGGCTGAGCCACGAGAATCTCTTGAACCCGGGAGGCGGCAACCTAGGTTGCAGTGAGCCGAGATCGTGCCATTGCACTCCAGCCTAGGTGACAGAGAGAAACTCTATCTCAAAAAAAAAAAAAAAGGCCAGGGGCGGTGGCTCAAACCTGTAATCCTAGCACTTTGGGAGGCCGAGACGGGCGGATCACGAGGTCAGGAGATCGAGACCATCCTGGTGAAACCCCGTCTCTACTAAAAAATACGAAAAACTAGCCGGGCGAGGTGGCGGGCGCCTGTAGTCCCAGCTACTCCGGAGGCTGAGGCAGGAGAATGGCGTCAACCCAGGAGGCGGAGCTTGCAGTGAGCTGAGATCCGGCCACTGCACTCCAGCCTGGGCGACAGAGCAAGTCTCCGTCTCAAAAAAAAAAAAAAGAAAAGAAGAAGAAGAAGAAGAAAAGAAAATGACATTGGAGGAAGAGGTGGAGGAGGGACCGAAAAGCCCAGCTTAGGAGCGATGGAGCCAGAGAGGAGAGCGGACGACGAAAAGAGCAGAAATCACCTTGGGGTGCAGGGGGTGGGGACCCTCTGCCCTTGCTGGCTTCTGTCTACCTCTGTCTCTGTCTCTTTGGACGTCTCCCTCCTGCTTCCTGTTTGCCTTGCCTGGCTCCCTTCCTCCTTGGTTGTTTCTCTGTCTTACCCTTTCTCTGGCTCTCTCCATGCCCCTCTGTCTCTCTGTCTCCCTAACTCTTCCTGTCTGTCTCTTGCTCTCCCATCTCCCTGCTCTGTGTGTGTGTGTGTGTGTGTATCTCTTGCACACATGTGCCCTCACGCTCTTCCTTTCTGCCATTCCTGCTGCTTGGAGAGAGAATAATAGAGCAAGCAACTATCCCTTTTATCCTCAGCTGGACAAAGTCCCGGCACCCCGGCAGTCAGGCTTCCAGGCAAACACCCTCAATGTCGCCATCAAGGAGAGACGATGAGGCCTGTGCCATGGGAGTGGGTCTCAGAATGCAGGTTCTGCAGTTGGCCAGGTCATTACTGTAAGTCTGGGCCCTGCCCTGTGGTCTTTCAAGCCCTGATGGCTTAGGATGGGCATTTGAGGGAGCAGGCAAGCTTTGCCCAGAGGCAGAAGAGGCAGCCTCAGCCTCCCAGGGCACTTGAATTCCACCGTCAGGGCTACAGTGCTTTCTTGCAAGGTTTTGATCATTGTTAAAACCAGAACCTCCTGGAAAGGATTATTCAGTCCAGTTCACCAGCTGAGGCCAGTTCTGTGCCTTTGCCAGATGTGGGTTTGGGAGAATATTCACCAGCTCTGCCCTCGGTTCGGCTGTGGTCTTATGGGGGTAGAAAAGGCTATCATCAGATGTTGCCACGTAGAGAGTGCCTTTGACTCCCTCAGGCCCGACTCCTCTGTGGCAACCCTGGGCAGAATCCGTGGTCTTTCCCTCCAAACTCCTGCCCTGTCTTCATGGCCCACCTCTGTGCCACCCCAGCCAGACTGGGAGCCCTACGAAGCAGGACCCATTTGTAGAGACCAGAGCTGGGCCTAGAGGGAGTGCCAGCAGGTTTGCTGAAGGAATGAATGGGCAGTGATCCTCACACACAGGAGGCTGTGATGGGGCAGCTTTGCCTCTGCAGCAGCTAGCCCCCAAGTTCCCACTGTGTGCCAGGCACAGTTTGGGCCCTGGAGGTACAGCAGTGAGCAAAACAAAGTCTGGTCCTCTTGGAGCTTATATTTTAGTGGGGAAGTCAGAAGATAAATAAGTAAAATATATTAGTACATCAGATGCTGATCCACCTGTAGAGCAAATTAAAGCAGAGGTGGTGGGTGGGGAGTGAGGATCGGGTCCGGGAGGCTTGTCATTTTAAATGAGGTGGTCAGGGACATGGTCTGACTCAAATCCTAAAAAGTGGCAGGGCACAGTGGCTCACGCCTATAGTCCCAGAATTTCGGGAGGCCAAAACAGGAGGATCACTTGTGTCCAGGTGTTCAAGATCAGCCTGGGCAAAATGGTAAGACCCCATCTCTACAAAAGCATTTTTAAAATTAGGCTGGCATGGCCGTGCAAGGTGGCTCACGCCTGTAATCCCTACACTTTGGGAGGCTGAAGCAGGCAGATCACAAGGTCAGGAAATCAAGACCATTCTGGCCAACATGGTGAAACCCTATCTCTACTAAAACTACAAAAATTAGCTGGGCATGATGGTGTGTGCCTGTAATCCCAGCTACTCAGGAGGCTGAGACAGGAGAATCTCTTGAACCAGGAAGTTGGAGGTTGCAGTGAGCCAAGATCACGCCACTGCACTCCAGCCTGGTGACAGAGCGAGTTTCTGGTTTTAAAAAAAAAAAAAAATTAGCCAGGTAGCCAGAAGCTCATGCCTGTAATCCCAGCACTTTGGGAGGCTAACGCAGGCGGATAACCTGAGGTCAGGAGTTCAAGACCAGCCTGGCCAACATGGCAAAACCCCATCTCTACTAAAAAGTACAAAAATTAGACGGGTGTGGTGGCAGGCGCCTGTAGTCCTAGCTACTTAGGAGGCTGAGGTAGGAGAATTGCTTGAACCTGGGAGGCAGAGGTTGCAGTGAGCTGAGATCACGCCGCTGTACTCCAACCTGGACGACAAGACCAAGACTCCTTCTCAAAATTAGTTGGGCATGGTGGCATGTGCCTGTACTAAGTGCCACGTGTCGGATATATACTCAGGAGGCTGAAACAAGAGGATAGCTTGAGCGCAGGAGTTCGAGGCTGCAGTGAGCTATGATCACGACACTGCACTCCATCCTGGGCAACAGAGTGAGACCCCATCCCAAAAAAAAGAAAAAAAAGTCCTAAAAAGCTTGCCCTGGGTGCTATATAGAATAGACCGGGGGAAAGGTGTCACTCTGGAGCAAAAGGACCGTGCAGGCTCCTTGGTTCCTGAAACAAAGGGCACTGACACCTGCACCCACTGACCCAGCTGAGGACCCAGATATTTCTCCAGGCTGGCTGAGCAGAGCCTGGGCTCCAGCTGTCCTGCCAGCCACCAGGCGCCTCTCTCAGCTCCTCCCGTCCATCTCTCATCTCTCATTTTCTTACACCGGCCCCAGCACACACTCTCACACACACTCTCTCCCTTTCATAAAACCTTTCCAGGAATCTCTTCATGGAGGGCAGACACAGGCCACAGTGGGGGGTGTTGGGAGGGATGGAGGAAGCAGATGCACTCTCTCTGAGGGGGAGCTCCCTGCTGGGAGCACCTTTGAAGATGTGCCCTGAACGTGGGCGTGGCCATCCACGGATTCAGAAGGGGGGGCCCTTCCAGTGGGGGGCCCAGCCTCCGATTCCATTTGAAAGTCGGCATAAATTATAAATAGATATTTGGGAAGCAGATAAGCCAACCCCTATGAGTCACAGACTTGACCAAGAGTCCTCAGGATATCCGATGACTAGCAGGTCCTCACTACCCTCCCATGCCTGTGAATTCCCTGACTACCCTCACCAGGCCCCACCCCACAGAGGGGAGCAGGTTCATCACACACCTCTGGCACATGCAGAGCAGGAACCAGAGAAACCAAGAAACTGGCCCAAGGTCACACAGCAGAAAGTTACATGGCAGGGCCTGAAAGCCAAGCCCACGCCCACCCCACTCCCCTTGCCCAGCTAGGTCCAAATAAGCCCAGAGCCCGCGACCACCTCAATCTCAGCCTGCAGACGTCTGGGGGTCCCCTTGCACCCTGACCCCCCAGAGCAAACTTGGGGAGTGGTCTCTGATGTTTAACTCAGAGCATTCGCCTCCCAGGCATGCAGCTGCCCTCCCGCCAAGGGAGAATAAACCCATGGAGACACTGACACACAATCTCACACTCCCACGTGTGCACACACAGATACACACACTGACACATTCACACAGACCCACAAACACCCTCACGTGTACACCCAGATACCACTTTTATTAAATACACTCTCACACCAAGATACGAAATCACACAAATACGTTCACACTCTCTCTCAAGTACACACAGACACATCATGTTATTATTATTAAGTTCACACTCACACAAACACAAGCACAAATAGATCCTTTCCCAAATGCACTCAAGAAGGGGGAAAGACGTTGTCGGTACTAGAGACAGAGGGAAAAGAGAGAGAGGAGGAGGAAGACAGGAAAAAAATCAAAGGAGAGAGAAGAGGAGGGAACTGACTGATGGGGAGGGGGTAAGTTTAGAGCATCAAATAGGTAAAAAATTTGGGGAGAAAGACGGGAGAGGAGAGGGGAGAGATGAGGAGAAAGAGATAAGGAGATAAGGAGGCAATAACGGGACCAAGAAGGATGAAGAGGAGTGAGAGGAGAAGGGAGCCTGTGATTGGAGCCTAACTTTAGCTGCAGCAGCAGTGATGACTCACACTTTGGGGGGAGCATTGAGCCAGCTCCAGGTTTCTGTTTATATTCCTCGATGAGCTAAATATACAGGCAAGGGGTTCTTCTGTTCTGGTCCAGCAGCTCCTGTGTTCTTCCTCCCACCCTCGCCTCCCCTCTCCTCCACACACACTCAGAGCCCCTGCCTCCTCTCCCTCTCCATGCCCACAGGGTGCTGCCTGTGTCCTCCTGCAGCCATTGGCACACATCCTAACCTGGCCCACAGTTCTCCCCACCAGGGAGTCAGTGCCAGGAGCTGACCATGGGGTTGGGCTCTGAGCTTAGAAACAACATGGTCCAAAGAGCCCCTTTCTGAAGCCAGGAAATCAAGTGGAAGGGGGCGATGCTTGCCCAAGGTCACACAGCAGGCAAGTATAAGATGAACCACACCAGTCTCCTGTATCTGCCAGGCCAGACACTCCCCTAGGAGAAGGAAATGAAGGCTTGGGGTAGTGGGACTGAGGACCCATGACAAGGGGCTGGAGAGGGGAGAGTGGGGTGTGAAGGGAGAAAAAACAAGAGCCAAGGCTTGCAGACCACGGAAGAAGTGGAAGAGTGTGTGTGTGTATGCACATGCATGCACTCAAACCTGTTGGGGCAGGTGGAGGGGTGGTCAAGGGTCTTGGAAATAAAGGAGGGAGTGAATACCATTGGCAAATCATCTCTGGATCCCTGAGTCTAGGGGTCCCCCTGCATCCTGACCCTCCAGAGAAAACTGGCGGGGAGGGTGGTCTTTGATGCTTAACCCAGAGCATTCACTTCCCAGGCACAGAGCTGCCCTCCCCGAAAGGAGAAGAAATCCACAGAGACACTCGCAGCCCCACATGTGCACACACACACAGACACAGAGACTGACACGTTCACACAGACCTACAAATACCCCAAACACCCTCACACGTACACCCAGATACTACTTGTATTAAATACACTCTTACACCAAGGTACAGATTCACGCAAATACATTCACATTCCCTGTAGAGTACACACAGACACGAATGTTATTATTAACTGTGGAGGGGGAGGTGGTAGGGGAAGGTGCAAGTGTGGTCAAGGGTCTTGGAAACAAAAGAGAGACGGAATTTTATAGGCAAATTATCTCCAGACCCACAAGGAGCTCCTCTGACATCATCAGCACCCCCGATCCAGCTCCCTGCACCCCGACCTCCTGAGTCAGCGTTCAAGGCCCTTTGCTACCCAACCAGCGGGTCACAGACCTACAAAACCTACAGAATAACCTTCCTGCGCCAACCGCGCCCCAACCTCGCCCCAACCTCGCATCGCGCTGCTGTCCGTGGTGCTGAATTCCGCTTCGCCTCTCCGCTCCCTGAAAGGTGGCGATTCCTGCCCTAACCTCTCCCAGGAAGGAGTTCAGTAGGATTGAGGGAAGAGGCTGCGACAGGAAGGAAGGGACAGGAGGAGATGAAGGACAGGGACGGCGAGAACGGCAGCCCCTGCCAGGGATTTTCAGGGAGAGAGAGCAGTGTTTGCTTTGACATCGTTTTCAGATAACCACAGTGACCAAGGAAAACACCACCAGCGAAGATGGCCGACAAGTCGGGGAACCACTGCAGAGGGAGACGCCCGTGTGCCCGGCTGTGTAAGGCTGGGCGAGTATTGACACAGAAACGGATCCAAGCCGGAGGGGAGAGCCTGGGCGGGCTTGGAGTAACGTCCTCAGCCAAGCCGAATCAAAGCACTCCTAGTTTTCTCATGTTTTTGTTACCCATCTAGATGAAAAGGTTGTGAGTTTTCACACTGTCACAGAACAAACAGAGCTGTGACTTCCGTTTCCCAGGGTACGTGGCTGTTTCATGTTCTCCTGACAGCTCCATCACATTTCTGACAGTCTCTAAAATTTTGTTTTCCTCTGGTCAGACCCAGGGGCCTCGTTCACTGGCACGCACCTCCTCAGAGGTCAGTTACACTTTCCCTATCCCTCACTGACTCATGCCTCCAGGCCTCTGCACATGCTGCTCCCCACAACCTGGAGAGCCCTCCTTTCTCCCTCTTTCTCCTTTGAGGTCCAGCTCCCCAGTCTCCCAAACTGGACAGGGAGCTTCTGGAAGGGAGGAAATACCATAACTCATCGCAGTGCCCCCAGCAGCTAGCACAGAGCCTGCCATACCCATTCACTTAGTTACCTGTCCTTCTATACGAGAAAAATACTTGGCTGAATATCCTAGGGTTAGGATGGGGGTACAAATTGGTTCCTCGAGCAAAGACAGGATCGCAGGTATTACAGAAGAAAAAATGTCCAAGTTTGTAGATAGAAACTTACTGCCCATCGCTGAGCATAGTGGCACACACCTGTGGTCCCAGATACTCAGGAGGCTGAGGCGGGAGGATCACTTGAGCCTGGGAGGATGTGCGCATGGTGGCTCACGCCTGTAATCTCAACACTTTGCAAGGCCATGGTGGGGAGATCATCTGAGGTCAGGAGTTCAAGATGAGTCTGGCCAACATGGCAAAACCCCATCTCTACTAAAAATATAAAAATTAGTTGGGCAGGCCGGGCGCGGTGGCTCAGGCCTGTAATCCTAGAACTCTGAGAGGCCGAGGAGTGTGGATCACGAGGTTAGGAGTTCGAGACCAGCCTGACCAACGTGGTGAAACCCTGTCTCTACTAAAAATACAAAAGTTAGCTGGGCGTGGTGGTGTGTGCCTGCAGTCCCAGCTACTCAGGAGGCTGAGGCAGGAGAATCACTTGAACCTGGGAGGCAGAGGTTGCAGTGAGTTGAGATTGCGCCACTGCACTCCACCCTGGTCGAGTGAGACTCCATCTCAAAAAAAAAAAAAAACAATTAGCTGGGCATGATGGTGTGCACCTGTAGTCGACATATTTCTGTGGCTGAGGCAGGAGAATCGCTTGAACCTGGGAGGCAGAGGTTGCAGTAAGCCAAGATCACGTCATCGCACTCCAGCCCGGGCAACAGAGTGAGACTCTCAAAAAAAAAAAAAAAAGGAAAGAAAGAAAAAGAAAAGAAATGAAAAATAAACCTACTGTCTAAATCAACCTTAAAGACAATTTAATGGAATCTTTCCCCCCGACTCTTGGTACCATTTTGCGGATGAGAACACTAAGGCTGAGAGAGAAAAGGCCTCTTATAAGATTGTCCAGGAAGACAGTGGCATCTGAGACTGTGGGAAGGGTCTTTCTGAGCAGGAGGGGGAGTGGGGACCGGCTCCCTTTCAGGCTCCTGGGCTGTCCTGGGCCACACACACCTCTCGGGAGGGAATCTTTGAGCCCAGCAGGAAGATGGTCCCACCTCCCCTCCTCCACCACCCCACCTGCCAGAAGATCCAGCCATCAAACAATGAATGATTCCTAATTTAATTACATCTTTAATTCATCTGGGTCTCTGAGGAACTAGGGACTGGGGATTCAGCTGGAGTCTGAGGAAACATCAATAGTTCCCAAGAGGGAGGGAGGATTTCCTCTCCTGTTTCACAGAAGGGAGAAGGAGAGACTAGAAGCTCTCATTTTCCCACGGAACCGTATATACCACTGCTTCCCTGTAAGAAATCCCCCTTCAGACTTGAGCTTTGGGTCAGGGAGGGAGGGGGTAGAGAAAGTATGGGACAGAGGAGAACGCCCCCAGGTGGTACTAGAAAGGACACAGTGCTCACACACGCCATTGGTTGCAGATGGCCATGTGATCATAATCGTGGTGAGCATTTCTTGAAGTCTTCTCTTGGCAGGCACTTAGTATCTGACTTAACTTTTGTTTTGAGGTATTGTTTTTTGTTTTTTGTTTTTTTTTTTAGATGGAGTCTCACCCTATCACCCAGGCTGCAGTGCAATGGCGCGATCTCAGCTCACTGCATCCTCCGCCTCCCAGGTTCAAGTGATTCTCGTGCCTCAGCCCCCTGAGTAGCTGGGATTACAGACGCCCGCCACTATGCCTGGCTAATTTTTGTGTTTTTAATAGAGACGGGGTTTCACCATGTTGGCCAGGCTGGTCTTGAACTCCTGACCTTGTGATCTGCCTGCCTCGGCTTCCCAAAGTGCTGGGATTACAGGCATGAGATACTGTGCCTGGCGGTTTTTTTTTTGTTTTGTTTTTGTTTTTGTTTTTTTTCTAGATAGTGTCTTGCTCTGAAACCCAGGCTGGAGTGCAGTGGCGCAATCTTGGCTCACTGCAACCTCGAACTCCCAGGTTCAAGCAACCCTTCCACCTTGGCCTCTCAAAGTTTAGGAGGCCAAGGTGGGAGGATTGCTTGAGGTCAGGAGTTTGAGACCAGCCTAGAGAACATAATGAGACCCCCATCTCTACCAAAAAAAAAACAAAAAAAAACTTTTAATTAGCCGGGCATGGTGGCATGCACCTGTGGCCCCAGCTACTAGGGATGCTGAGGTGATAGGATCCTTTGAGCCCAGGAAATCGAGGCTGCAGAAGTTGTGTTTGGGCCACTGCACTCCAGCCTGGGCAACAGAATGACATCCTGTCTCAAAAAATAAATAAATAAAAGTAAAACTCACAGTATTATATGCATTTTTTAAATGAGGAAATTGAGGCAAAGGAGAGGAAATGACTTGCCCAAGGCTACAGGGTAGGTGAGAGGCATAACCAGGACGCCAGAGTGCTCTGTCTGGCTTAAAGTCCCTGCCCACAAGCTTCACCTCCTCAGGGGTCTGCCACACCCACTCTGCCACACCCACTTTGGGACACGCCGTCTCACAAAAAAAAAAGGAGGGTGTAGAGTCTGCAGGTTGGATCCACAAGGCGTGGGTGACTCCCCACATGTGGGGTGGGGGAGAAGGAGGGAATGACACCCCTATTTCTGGCTTGGGTGAGACAGAGGATAAGAGGAATCACAAGTGGAAGCCAAGAGGCCGGTGGGACACACAGGACGCCTCCAGGAGGCTGTAAAGATGTGGATCTGGGGGCCCAGAGAGAGGCCTGAGCCTACACAGAAGTCACGTGGCCTCAGATGGCTCCAGCAAGGTGCCTGTGGATTCTCCAGGCCTCCTCGTACCCGTTTCTCAGGACAGGAGCTGCTCAGAGCCCTCTGGGGACATTTCCTAACAGTGTCCACCATGCCAGGTCCCCAGCAAGGGGTGGCCACCCCAGGACTCTCTCCTGGGCTGAAGCTGACATGGGCCTGAGTCCTCAGAGTAGGCTTTGGTCTCCCCTCTGGGAGATTCCAGGGATTTGACCTCACCGAGCACAGAACCTGCCAGACACTGTGGGCACCAGGGGCTGACGTCATGCCAGCTTCAGGGAGAACATCTCAAGGTTTAAGGTCATCCCACTGGGGAACAGGCTACCCCAAAATGGTGATCTCCCATGACAGCCACACAACCGATGAGCTCTCCCTAGCCCCAACCATCACCGAACCCTCACCTCACTTATAGTGGATCCTCACCTCCTCCGCACTCCAAACAGCCCCTGGCACATAGTAGCACTCAACAGATTTTTTTTAACTTAAACAAATGGTTTGACACTTATTCATTCATTCAGCAATGGTGTCTGACACATAGTAGGTGTCATGCATCTACCAGGCACCACTGGGGGCTCCAGCCACAGCAGGGGAACAAGACAGACCGAAGCCCCAGGAGCTGATATTCTGTGGGAGCAGACAGATAAGAAGCAAGATGAAGGAGTAAGCTGTGAGTAGGGTTGGGGGCTGGGGGGTGTCAAAGGCTATGTCAGTGGCTGCCACCTGTGGAGTGGAGGTTTCTCACCACCCCACCCTCCTGGCCACATTTTGAAGTGGGTGTTATTATTCTTTTTATCTCATAGATGAGTAAACGGAAGCAGAGGCAGGGTAAGTCTCTGGCCTCTGGTCACAGACAGAATCTGAACCAGGCCATCTGCCTCCAGAGTCCATGCTAGAAGACACCATGCTAACTGGGGGTGGGGGGTGGGGTGTCTTAGACAATGCCCAAGCTGCTGAGTGCAGTGGCTCACTTGAGTAATCCCAACATTTTGGGAGGCCAAGACAGGAGGATCGCTTGAAGGCAGGAGTTAGAGACCAGCCTGAGCAACACAGTGAGATCTTGTCCCTACAAAAAATCAAGGCCAGGCACAGTGTCTCACGCCTATAATCCCACCACTTTGGGAGGCCTAGGCGGGGCAGACCACCTGAGGTCAGGAGTTGGAGACCAGCCTGGCCAACATGGTGAAACCCTGTCTCTACTAAAAAAAAAAAAAAATTCAAAAATTAGCCAGGCATGAAGACAGGCGCCTATAATTCCAGCTACTCTGGAGGCTGAGGCAGGAGAATCGCTTGAGCCCAGGGCACAGAGGTTGCAGTGAGCCAAGATCACACCACTTCACTCCAGCCTGGGCAAAAGAGCAAGACTCTGTCTCAAAAAAAAAAAAAAAAAATCAAAAGATTAGCCAGGCATGGTGGTGTGCATCTGTAGTCCCAGCTACTAGTGTGAGAGAGGAAGGAAGGAAGGAAGGAAGGAAGGAAGGAAGGAAGGAAGGAAGGAA
>NC_037678.1:11024442-11070671 GCF_003255815.1 Theropithecus gelada
AGGGAGGGAGGGAGGGAGGGAGGGAGGGAGGGAGGGAGGAAATGCCGAAGCCAAAACTCTTCCAAAGCTCTGCATGCCTGTGAGCAGAGTTCCTTCACACAGAGAGCCACCCACACTGTCACACAAGGCCCCACCCTCAGAAGGGCCTCATGCTTGGCTAATGCCCTGCTGTGGCCACCTCGAAGTGTTTAACAAATTTTTGAACAAGGGGTCCTGCCTTTTTTTTTTTTTTTTAGATGGAGTCTCACTCTGTCACCCAGGCTGGAGTGCAATGGCGTGATCTCAGTTCACTGCAAGCTCTGCCTCCCAGGTTCAAGCGATTCTCCTGCCTCAGCCTCCCAAGTAGCTGGAATCACAGGTGCCTGCCACCACAGCCGGCTAATTTTTGTATATTTTAGTAGAGACGGGGTTTCACCATGTTGGCCAGGCTGGTCTCAAACTCCTGACCTCAAGTGATCTGCCCGCCTCAGCCTCCCAGAGTGCTGGAATTACAGGCATGAGCCACTGTTCCCGGCCGAGCCCTGCCTTTTTATTTTGCTGTGGGCTCCACATGTTACATAGCCAGTCCTGCCCTCAGGGTAACAATGCTTTGCCTGGTGTTCAGGCCCCCAGGTGGTTTCCTTCCCTGCCTCCCCTCCTCTCCAACTCTGGCACCACTAGCTCTTATCACACCAAGGCAGGGGTCTCTGCAGGGACAGCACCACTCTTCTCTGTGTCTGCAAAGCCCAGCCCGGAGGGACAGAAAGTGGAGACTCAGGGGGCGTCTGCTGGGTTGGATCCCATGGGCTGGAATGGACTCAACTGGCCCCCTGTTGGGGGTCTTCGTGGAGTTCGTTGGTCCAGTCTTCAACTCTTTTCTCTTTTCTCCTCTGAGCTCCTACAATTCCCTTCTGGCCACATCCTGCCTCCTAGTCCAGGGAACCTCACGCAGATGTAGCCCTCAGGACACACCCACTCAGGAGCTGCGGGGTCCAGGGAACTCCTCAGGCCCTGTGCCCTGCACGCTCAGCTCTACCATGCAGGGTGAACAGGTACACACTTTTGCACCTTCTCTTTGCTGGCCAAGCGGGCGCAGAGGGGCTGACTGTCCTAGGCTGGCAGCTAGCACATGTTAGGGAGCCCAAGCCCTAACACTCATTCTTCTCTAAGTCCACCTCCCAGCGACCTCACGATCCCCAGGTGTCCTCCTCCGTGGCTGAGGAAACCCCAGGGGCCTGGAAGAAGGCTCAGCTCCTGGCCAGGGAAGTGGAAGGCTGAGGCACAGTCTTCTTAGTCTTTTGCTTTCTTTTTTTTTTGGAGACAGAGTCTCAGTCTGCCGCCCAGGCTGGAGTGCAGTGGCGCGATCTCAGCTCACTGCAAGCTTCGCCTCCCAGGTTCATGCCATTCTTCTGCCTCAGCCTCCCGAGTAGTTGGGACTACAGGTGCCCGCCACTACGCCCGGCTAATTTTTTGTATTTTTAGTACAGACGGGGTTTCACCATGTTGCTCAGGCGGGTCTCGAACTCCTGACCTCATGATCCGCCTGCCTCGGCCTCCCAAAGTGCTGGGATTACAGGTGTGAGTTACCGCGCCCGGTCGACAGTCCTTTGCGTTCTCAAAGGCTGAGCCCACAAGGGGAATGCAGTGTGGAAGACTAAGTGAGCATGGGACTTTGAAACCATGGCAAAGCCTGTTGCTCCTCATTCTGCCTCTGCGCCCCTCCTGTAACATAGACCAAGCCAGAGCCCCAGCCTGGCTTCCCAGAAGAATCAAGGGGGACTGTCATGAGGGGAACTGAAAGATGTATTAGTCAGTACATGTTAGGCTATGCTATCAAAATTCTAAAATCTCAGAGTTTTAATACAACAATAGTTGTGGTTTTTTAAAAAATTTTTAAGGCCGGGCGCGGTGGCTCAAGCCTGTAATCCCAGCACTTTGGGAGGCCGAGGCGGGTGGATCACGAGGTCAGGAGATCGAGACCATCCTGGCTAACATGGTGAAACCCCGTCTCTACTAAAAATACAAAAAACTAGCCGGGCGTGGTGGCGGGCGCCTGTAGTCCCAGCTACTCGGAGGCTGAGGCAGGAGAATGGCGTGAACCTGGGAGGCGGAGCTTGCAGTGAGCCGAGATCGCGCCACTGTACTCCAGCCTGGGTGACACAGCGCAAGACTCCGTCTCAAAAAAAAAAAAAAAAAAAAAATTTTTAGAGGCAGGGGCTCACCCTTGTTCTTGATGAGATGCATTCTCACCAGCTCAGTGTTAAGAGTGCAAAATTGGGCTGGGTGTGGTGGCTCACACCTGTAAACCCAGCACTTTGGGAGGCCAAGGCGGTGGATCACTTGAGGCCAGGAGTTCAAGACCAGCCTGGATGACACAGTGAAACCCCACTTCTACAAAAAATACAAAAATGAGCCATGTGTGGGCCAGACGTGGTGGCTCACGTCTGTAATCCCAGCACTTTGGGAGGCTGCAGTGGGCAGATCACGAGGTCAGGAGTTCGACACCAGCCTGGCCAATATGGTGAAACTCCCATCTCTACTAAAAATACAAAAATTAGCCAGGCATGGTGGCGTGCACCTGTAGTCCCAGCTACTCTGGAGGCTGAGGCAGGAGAATCGCTTGAACCCGGGAAGCACAGGTTGCAGTAAGCCAAGATCACGCCACTGTACTCCAGCCTGGGCAACAGAGTGAGACTCTGTCTAAAAAAAAAAAAAAAATAGCCAGGTGTGGTGGTGCATACCTGTAGTCCCAGCTGCTCCAGAGGCTGAGGCAGGAGGATTGCTTGAACCCAGGAGGCAGAAAGTGCAGTGAGCTGAGATCGCACCACTGCACTCCAGCCTGGGCAACAGAACAAGACCGCGTATATCCTTCCCCTCCTGGCACTTAGTATAAGGCCACAATCATGGAAGCCTAGGGGCTGAAAGGTCTGCACAGAACAGCTGTGCATGCTCTCTCTCCCTCTCTCTCTCTCTCTCTGTCGTAATTGCTAATTTATAATTTATACTCTCAGCTATTTCTAAAGAGGATTTTAAGTGAAATAAAAGATCAGAAACCACTTAGGGAATAGGAATGAGCTAGATGTACTAGAAAGTTGACATGAACGTTTGTTAGAGCTGAATAACATAGGGATATAATACAGTCATGTAATAAATTACACTTATGACAATTGAATAATAATTTCCAATCTGAGCTTCCTACCAGCAGAGGCAAAAAGGCCCCACATATTCACCTCTTCCTGCTTATTTTGCCAGCTGTTTTTCCCTTCTTAAAGTTTCTTCTCTTTATCCTCCCTTGTTTTCAGATCCACTGGGAGAAGAAAGACCCCTCTCCCCCATTTTCTACGTATCCATATCCCCCTTGCAAGGAAAGAACAGCATAAAGTCAAACGGTTACATGATTAGCATGATGGAAGCTTCAGCCTGAAGAAATGAGCCTACACAGGCCTTAAAGGTCCCTCCTACACCATCTTTTTGGCTCCTTGTCCACAGATGGAGCAGAGGGTAGGACTTGAAGGCAGGAGACAGCCTTGACCCCACAGAGGGAGCGGTCCAGGCCTTGGCTTCAGGGAGTTCCCTGGAACTTCATTGGAAGGCAGACTCCCTTCCCTGATGACTTATACATTAATTCATTGAATCCCCAGGACGGCCCTGCAAGAGAGGCCTTGTTATGTCCAATTCACAGATAGGGAAACTGAGGCCAAGAAAGGGAAATGATTTGTGCACAGTTACCCAGGTCCCTTTCTCTGAAGACACAGCCTCAGGGCAGGAGCCCCCCCCAGCATCTCTGTGGATGAGATGCTCAGAGTTCTGAGCTGGGGAGGAAAGGGGCTTCTGGGCAGGCCCCAGCTTGGTCTGGAAGGATCAGAAGATGGAGACTTGCTCCCCTCCCCACCACCCCACAGATGCCAGTTGCCATGACAACAGGGCCTCCCTTACGAGGGTGTTGGTTGGAAATTTGCATTTTAATGGAGACGTAATTAGAATTAAAGGACGGAGATTAGAAGGGACAGAACTCTCCCCAATCCCATTCTATGCCCTTGGGAACCAGAACCCCCACCACAGAGATCTTAAGGCCCCAGAACCACCAACTCCCCACACTGTCCCCTCCCAAAGCCCTATAGGGATATTTTCTCTGCCACAAAGTGCTGTGTCTGTCCCCACTGCCCACATGGCGATAGCAAAGCCCAGAATAGAGGAGGGACTTATTCTAGATCTTACAATGAGGTCAAGTTCCCAGAGCCAGGTGCCATCCGCTTTGCCTAAGGACCTCCCATCTGACCCCAACCTACCGGTAAGTCTTCAGGTACAAGTTGGCTTGAGGGAGGGGTGCTTGCTTGCTAAGGGGCCCCCAAGTTCTCCCCTGAGTCTTCCAAGCTCACCCCTTCCTCTCCCTGTAACCTCTTAACATCTCATGGCCCTGGGGACCTGGCAGGACTGGGCACTCCACCCCATCTTTCTCCAGGAACTGGGAGGGATGTGCCCAAGATCACACAGCAAGCTGGGCCCAGTGGCTCACGCCTGTAATCCCAGCACTTTGGGAGGCCAAGGCAGGCAGATCACCTAAGGTCAGGAGTTCGAGACCAGCCCGGCCAACATGGTGAAACCCTGTCTCTACTGAAAATCCAAAAATTAGCCAGGCGTGCTGGCAGGCACCTGTAATCCCAGCTACTCAGCAGGCTGAGGCAGAAGAATCGCTTAAACCCAGAAGACGGAGGTTGTAGTGAGCCAAGATCACGCCACTGCACTACAGCCTGGGGGACAGAGCGAGACTCGCTCTCAAAAAAAAAAAAAAAAAAAAGATCACACAGCAGCTTAATGGCAGAGCTGCATCTTTGGCTGGTCAGGGTGGAGACATTAAAAAGACCCCGCCTTGGACCCCCACCCGGGGGTTGCTGTCTGACCCCAGATCGCCATGGAGAATTTCCAGTAGCTATTTCTGTGTGTTCATTACACCCTTAAAATCAGGCATGCCACTATTTCACCTTTCACATCATTGGAAAGAAGCCACTTTGCCTCTGCCTGGACGCCCTGAGGGGGCTGCTGTCCCTGGGGCTGGTGGGTACCACCCTGAACCCTACAGACCCTGGACGACAGAGACTCACACTTGCTGACAGTGTAACATGAGCATGTGGGCACCACCAGGCCCAGCGGAGCCCTTTATTCACCCCAAATGCCCACCTCCTGCACATGGAGTGGCTTCTGGTTCACGCTCAGCAAATGCTAGCTGGTTTTTCTCCTATTGGCTGCTCCATCAGTGGTATCAGCAGATATTTATTGACGGCACAGATTATTAAATGCCAGGCCTGGTGCTGAGCACATTTCATGCCACCTCACTGCACCTCCAACAGACCCCAAGCACCCCCTCGAAGCTCAGAGAGGTGAGGTAGGCTCCCAGGTCACACGGCTGCTAAGCGGCAAAGGCGGCGTCTGAACGGGGACCAATGACTCCAGGCTGTCAGGTGTTACTCCCTGTGGCCTCCAACCTACCCGTGTGTGAGCACAAGAGCGTAGAAATCCAGCAGCCACATACAAGTGCAGGTCACATCCACAGACAGGGGCCCAGGTCCCACCGGCACACTGCGGTCCACAGAGCAATCACTGATTTACAAATTAGAGTGCTTATTCTGCGTCCAACGGAATTCCAAACGCTCGACACTCGATCCTCACAGCAGCCCTATGAGGTAGGGATTATTATCATAATCAACTCATAAACGAAGAAACTGAGGCACAGAGAGGTTGTGGGACTTGCCCAAAGTCACACAGCTAGTGAGTGGAAAAGCCAGGATGTACAGCCTGGTTCCAGAGCAGGCGCTCCCTTCAGACCATAGGAGCCCAGAGCCCCGGGCGCCTCCCGCCTCAGTCCTGTATGGAGGACTGGACAATACTCTCTAAAGCCCCTAAACCTCAGAGGAGGAAATAGGCTAGGGGAGGAGGGCAGAGGCACATAGATGTGTGAGCTGAAGCCTTGTGGAAACTGGGGCATCTGTGCCAGCCCCAGACCACCAGGACACCCTCTCCAGCACTGCCCACCTCCCAGAGTCCCTACGGTCCTCTCTCCAGGGGGCCACTGGTCTGGAAGCTGAGGGAACACGCTCACACACATACTCTTGCTTAGGACCTGGAGACTGGGGCTTGAGTCCTGACTCTTGCTCTTAAAGGGCTGCACAGCTCTGCAGGAAGCCCACCTGCCTCTCAGCCTCCCAGGCCCAGGGAAGTTAAGCTGTTCCAGGGAGCCTGGGAGGAGACATAGACAGGGCATGGGGGCCGAAGGGCCCCTTACAGTGATTTTCCTCTGTGTGGCCAAAGGCCCCAGTCGGGGGATCAGGGACAGGCAGGGACCCAGTGTGGAAACAGGCTCAGAGCAGTGAAGCTGCTCACCCAGGGTCATGCCAGGTGGGGAACTAGCCTGGGAGATCTCATGACCTATCCTCCCACAGGGAGACAGGAAGCAGCTGTCCCCCTGAGCTTGACCCATCAGGGCCAACGTCAAGACTGGCAGGTCGCAGGTGCCCAAATTCGGGCTGTGGCGTGACCTGCTTGGGCCCAACAGTGGCTGCCCCTGCCCATCCCGTCTTGCCCAGAGGGAGCAGGTAGCATGGCAGCGCTGTAGCACCCTCTGCACGCAGTCCCTGGGCGCAGACCCACCCAGGCCTGCCCTACACGGCACGGTTCTCACACCTCTCCTAGAAGGGGATCCACTGGTTCTCACACCTCTCCTAGAAGAGGGCTGCTGCCCCGCCGAGCCCCATCCAACCGATGAGGAAACTGAGGCACTCTTTGTTAAGGGATTGCTGGGGTCACACAGCCCCCAGCTGTCATTTGCACAGTTTTCAAGAAGGGACCTCGCCTCCCGCCCTGGGCAGCCCAGGCTGGTGGCTCTGCCTTAGCTTCCCCAGCCACTCCAGGCCAGGCTGCGAGTGGGAGGGGGTGCGGGACAGCAGGAAGCCGGGGCCACACACTGCTGGCTGCAAGGAGCCAGCTGAGGCCGAAGGACGTCCGGACCCCCACCCCCACCCTACACCCCCACCCCTACCCTACACTCCCACCCCCACCCTACACCCCCACCCTACACCCCCACCCCCACCTAGCCTGGGTAGCTGCAACTGAGGCCTTGTAGTCGCGCCGCGCGAGAAAGCTGTCCTGCGTCGCCACCTAGTGGCAGAAATGCGCCCGGGCCCGCGGATGTGCTGATTCCTCCGCAGGAGGCTGGTTCGGCGCCTAACCTGCCGTCCTGCCCGTGCTCGGCTGGGCTGCGGACGCTGCAGGGGTCTGCCCAGCACGTTGGCACACACAGAACTCCACCCGGGGGACCGTGGGCTGATCAGCCCAGATCGGGAGGAGGACAAAGCTTGGTCCTTTGCCCGCCTGAGAGACTGACTCGCTGCACATCCCACGACCTTCTGGGCCTCTCAACCCAGCGGCTCACTGGCGCCCCAAACTCAGCTCTCATCCACTCATTTCGTGCGTTTCTGGAACTCTTACCGTATGCCAAGCACTGTTCCAGGCGCTAGGGATATAACAATGAACAAAACAAAGATCCCTGCCTTGAGGAGCTTACAGAGGGGTATGGGTGGGGAAATAGACAATACTTGATACACATAATAAGACAACAATCCGGCTGTGTTAGAAGCAGGAAGGAGGCGTATGTCTGAACGATCACTGGGCTCCAGGCCCCCCACTCCCCTTAGGACAAAATCATGGAGTCTGAGGCCTTTGCGACCCTCCAGCCCAGCATGGCATCCTGAGGGGCCACTCGTGTGTCACAGGGGATAGGTCCTCGCTACAGCGGTCTCCGCCTGGAACAATCCCCGCTGCCCATACATGGTCAGCTCCTCCTCACCCTCCAGGGGCCTACCTGACCCCATGGCTTGACAGGCCCCACCCAGCACCACAGCACTGCTCTCCCTGGTGGCTGTGGCAGGAGCGCCCCCACAAATCCTGCGGCCAGGCTGCCAGTCTTGATTCGCACCTCTGACTCCACCCGTGTGACCCTGGCCTCTCTGTGCTTGTTTCCTCGTCTGTAAAATGCAAAAGACAATTCCAACCTGGAAGGGTAGGGGGATAAACGAGTTAACAAATGCAAAGCACGTAGAACAGGGCCTTGACCCTTGAGTTTGTGTTGGTTGGTATTATTACTATCTAGCTGATGGGGCTTAGACGGTGTGGTCTATCCCGGAGGACCAACTCCAGGTCCCACACTCTGTGCTGTCAGGTACACAGAAGGCCCTCAGAAGCCGGCTGAGTGAACCCAGTGGTCCCTTCTGATTCACCGTTCACTTATTGCGTGTCTTCTGCATGCCAGGTGCTGGACGGCCAGCTGCAGATGGAGCAGCGAACAAGCCAGGGCTCCTCCCCTAGGTAAGCAGTGTCACTTCTAGGCCAGAGGGGCTCAAACGTTTTGGTCTAAGAAGCTTCTTACATTTAAAACCTCAGAATCCCCTCACGCCTGTAATCCCAGCACTTTGGGAAGCCGAGGTGGGTGGATCACTTGAGGTCAAGAGTTCAAGACCTGCCTGGCCAACATGGCGAAACCCCGTCTCTACTAAAAATTTTTTAAGAAGAAAATTAGCCGGGCGTGGTGGCGGGTGCCTGTAATCTCAGTTACTCGGGAGGCTAAGGCAAAAGAAGGGCTTGAAAAAACAAACAAACAAAAGAAGCGCTTGAACCCTGCAGGCGGAAGTTGCAGTGAGCCGGCACTGCACTCCAGCCTGGGCGACAGAGCGAGATACCGTCTCAAAAAAAATTAATTTAATTAAATAAATAAATTTTTAAAATTCAGGATTCCAAAGAACTTTTGTATGTAGGCAACTGATATTTGCCATACTAGAAACTAAAACAAAAAATTTACATATTCATCAATTCACTTAAAATAACAATAAACCCATTGCTTTGTAACATCAACATATTTTGAGAAATAATTGTATTTTTCAAAACAAAAATATGTCTTGAAGACAACTGGATTTTCATACTGCACTCAACCTATGCGATAGCTTGCGCTGGCTGAAGTATACGGAAAACACTCCGCCCCGTCCCCAGCCTAGCCCGCCACGGAGCCGCCAGACCCGAGAGGATTGGCCAACCCGGCGGAGCTGGTTGCAGACGGCTTCCGGGGAAGGAGGGGCCTGAGCGCCAGGCGCCAGGTGGATTGGGATTAAATAACAAATATGTCCTTCTGTGCCTTAAACCCGCCTCCAGTTTCCGCCCCTTCTTCTGCTCAAGTATAAACCTCTAACGCATGCGTCCTAAGAAAGATGGGCACTTCCGCCCATCCCTTCCGGAAACCTCTGTTCCGGCTCGGATTTCCGCCGAGACGGCTAGGACTGCCAGGTTGCAAGTAGTGTGAGGCTCGTGGGCGGAGCCAAGCGCAGCCATGTCCGCGGCCCTGCTGCGGCGGGGCTTGGAGCTGCTGGCGGCGTCCGAGGGTGAGGACGGCTGGCCGGGGGACGTCCGGCGGGGGCAGGAGGATGGCAGTGGCTGCGGGCGGGAGCCGTGGATGGAAAACAATCCAGGCCGGGCTTAGCCCCAGTGGCACGGGAACACTGCGCGCCCTCTGATCTGGGTCCCTTCTTCTCTCTTCCCCTGTAGCCCCCCGGGACCCTCCAGGTCAGACCAAGCCGAGAGGGGCTCCGGTGAAACGGCCCCGGAAGACGAAGGCAATTCAGGCCCAGAAACTGCGGAACTCGGCCAAGGGAAAGGTGCCCAAGTCGGCATTGGGTAAGTTCGGGAAGGGGCTGAAAGCGCTGCCTCCGGTGCTGGGACCTGCGCCCCAGAGGATGTGGCGCTTGAGGCAGGGCCTGAAGCGTCGGCCCGGTATTGTTAGACCTACTGTGTGCCAGGCGCGGAGCGGGCTCCTGGACATACGAAGGTGACAGAACACGCCACCGTCCTGGCCCTCGTGGACTACGGCCCTAGTGGGGAGAGAAGCCTCAAAGAATATCAAACCCAGTGTATCATTGCTAAGTGCATTGAAGCCTATGAATTAAAAGATTACGGTACTCCGATGGGGACTTGGGCCAAGTCAGCCTTCTCTGAGGAAGCGACATTTCAGCCGAGAGCTGAAGGAGGTATAAGAGTGAGCTGGGTGAAAAGTAGGAAAATATTCTAGGAAGAATAGCATGTGCAAAGGTCCTGAGTTAGAAAGGAGGTTGTTGCCTTTGAGAATTTGAAAAAATAGAGGCTAGTAACGGTGACCTAGTGAATAAGGATCAAAGATGGAGCATTTAAACACATTCACTAACACTGTGTGCCAGGTGCTGATTCTAAATGCTGTGCAAATGTCAGCTCGTTTGATCCTTACAGCAGCCCTTTGAGGTCGATACTACTATCACCCCGTTTTACAGATTCAGAAAAAGGCACCTGCCCAGGTGGTACGGATAGAAACCAGGCACTGTGTCCCAGAGTGCTGCTATTACCCACTCCATTCAAATGGGACATGCTGTGCCCTGGGCAGTGGCCATAGCAGCAGAGATAAGAGAATTTTGCAGGTGAAAGATACGTTGAAGAGGGGGCAGCAGAGAATTTCAGCCTTTAGAGGGGTTTTAGTGGTGAATTGGCTGTGAAGGTGGAGCCTAGTTTATTGGGGGATGTGGTGTCACTTAACAGACATAAAGACTTTCGGATTGGCCGGGCGCGGTGGCTCAAGCCTGTAATCCCAGCACTTTGGGAGGCCAAGACGGGCGGATCACGAGGTCAGGAGATCGAGACCATCCTGGTTAATATGGTGAAACCCCGTCTCTACTAAAAAGTACAAAAAAAAAACTAGCCGGGCAAGGTGGCGGGCGCCTGTAGTCCCAGCTACTTGGGAGGCTGAGGCAGGAGAATGGCGTGAACCCGGGAGGCAGAGCTTGTAGTGAGCTGAGATCTGGCCACTGCACTCCAGCCTGGGCGATAGAGCGAAACTCCGTCTCAAAAAAAAAAAAAAAAAAATACTTTCGGAGGGGCTGGTGTGGGCAAGATGGTGATATTTTGACGTGTCAGGACGTGACAATCCCTGAATCCCTGGAGTCTGATGCATAAATATGTTAAGGTATTTGTTAAAAGAATTATGAATTCCAAGGAGGAAATACAACTTGAGCCAAAGTTTGGAGGCAGGAGAGCGAGACAGGTTTGAGGCCCAGCGATACTTGCCATGAAGCACGAGGGTGGAGTGCCAGAGGTCGTTCCTATCTGTCCCAGCCCTTGTCTCACCGTCCTGTCCTGGGTGCTCACCCACCTCCCCTGTTAGATGGGAGCTCCTAAAGGCACACACCCCCTTGGGCTTGTCCGCAGCCCTGGTGTCCAGCACAGGTTTTGGCACATAGATGTTGAGTGAGAGGAATGGCAAGCCTCGCAGCCAATGGAAAGAACACCTCTGCGGCTGCCACCTTGCTCCAAGCTTCTTTGTCTCTTTCCTGGATTATTGCAGAAGCCGAGCCGGTCTCCTGACTTCCACACGCCCCCTCCCCCAGTAATCTTGTTCTCAGCAGCAACCAAAGTGATCCTCTAAAATCAGAAGTCATTCTTTGTTTCTCCTCTGGGTGGCTCCCATTGTAGTCAGTAAAAGGTAGGGGTCTTAGGGTGCCTGATGAGGCCTACATGACCTACCCCCCCCCCCCCCCCAACTTGGTCTCTTCCTGCTACCCACTCCAGCTGTTTTTTTGTTGTTGTTTTTGGGTTTTTTTGAGACAGAGTCTTGCTTTGTCACCCAGGCTGGAGTGCAGTGGTGCGGTCTCATCTCACTACAACCTCTTGCCTCCCGAGTTCAAACGATGTGCCTGCCTCAGCCTCCCGAGTAGCTGGGATTACAGGCCAACCACCACACCCAGCTAGTTTTTTTTATTTATTTATTTTTTTTTTTTTTTTTTGAGACGGAGTTTTGCTCTGTCGCCCAGGCTGGAGTGCAGTGGCCGGATCTCAGCTCACTGCAAGCTCCGCCTCCCGGGTTCACGCCATTCTCCTGCCTCAGCCTCCCGAGCAGCTGGGACTACAGGCGCTCGCCACCTCGCCCGGCTAGTTTTTTGTATTTTTTAGTAGAGATGGGGTTTCACCGTGTTAGCCAGGATGGTCTCGATCTCCTGACCTCGTGATCCGCCCATCTCGGCCTCCCAAAGTGCTGGGATTACAGGCTTGAGCCACCGCGCCCGGCCGTTTTTTTTTTATTTTTAATACAGACGGGGTTTCACCATGTTGGCCAAGCTGGTCTCAAACTCCTGACCTCAGGTGACCTGCCTGCCTCAGCCTCCCAAAGTGCTGAGATTACAGGTGTGAGCCACCGCACCCAGCCACTCCAGCTGTTTTGTGTTTTACAAACACATTTGACACATTTCTGCTTCAGGGCCTTTGTACTGGGTGTTCCTCTGCCTAGACAAATACTCTCCCCCTGGATATCCACAGCTCTCCACGTCATTTCAGTGAGACCTTCTCATTCCCTCCTATTTAAAATTGCACCCTCCACCCTTGGAATTCCCGTTTTCTGTTTCCTATTTTGTTTTTCTCCATGAAATATATGCACTTCTAAAATACTGGGTCGTTTGTCCTTCATCTCTCATGAAGCGTAAGCTCCAGAGCGCTCCCTTGGTGAGTAGTATTCAGGACATAATTGTTGGAAAATGGGGAGGCCCAGAGCCTGGGGCTTTCAGCAGGACCTGTGTGGAGAATGCATTTGATGGAGAAGAGCCCAGCTGCTATAATAATCTGGGAAGGGGGCCGGGCGCGGTGGCTCACGCCTGTAATCCCAGCATTTTGGGAGGCCGAGGCGGGTGGATCACAAGGTCAGGAGATCGAGACCATGGTGAAACCCCGTCTCTACTAAAAATAGAAAAAAAAATTAGCCGGGCGCAGCAGCGGGCGCCTGTAGTCCCAGCTACTCAGGAGGCTGAGGCAGGAGAATGGCGTGAACCCGGGAGGCGGAGCTTGCAGTGAGCCGAGATGGTGCCACTGCACTCCAGCCTGGGCAACAGAGCAAGACTCCGTCTCAAAAAAAAAAAATAATAATAATAATCTGGGAAGGGGACCATGAGGTCTTTGGCAGGGCCATGGGCCAGGGACCGAGAATGCTTCCAAGGGGAGTGAATGTGAAATGGTGCCCCCTGCCTGCCACCCACAGACGAGTACCGGAAGCGAGAGTGTCGAGACCACCTCAGAGTAAACCTGAAGTTTCTGACCAGGACGAGAAGCACGGTGGCTGAGTCTGTGAGCCAGCAGGTTTGTCGAGGGGACTATGGGAAGGGACCTGGGAGGTGAGAGCCGAGGCTATTCCCCTAGGACCCATGGCGGTCTTAGCCCTGAGGACAGGGTGGGAGGCTGGGCCAGCCCTGCCCTGCGCCGAACTCCCCCGTGACCTTTGCGGGCCTCCTCTGCTCTTGAAATGAGCAGAAGTCCCGCACCCTCCCCAGATTTTGCGCCAGAACCGCGGTCGCAAGGCTTGTGACCGGCCTGTGGCCAAGACCAAGAAGAAGAAGAAGGCCGAGGGCACCGTGTTCACCGAGGAAGACTTCCAGAAGTTCCAGCAGGAATACTTCGGCAGCTAGGCTCCCTGGAGGGCACGGTGAAGAGGCTTTCAATCCGGCCGCCTCCATCCGACTCCTCTGCTGGCCCCAGGACCCGGCCGTGCCGCGCGGCCAGCAGATGGCAATGCAGGACCAGCCTGGCTCGAGGAAGCCATGGAGCTGGAGCCGTGTGGTGGCTGGAATGGAGCTGGTGGGCCAGAAGTCCTGGGAGGATATACACACAGACTGGAGGTAGCTTCCGCAGGCCTGGGCAGAGCATCTGCACCTGCCGGAAAGGAACCTATCTGTTTTGTTTGCTTTCGCCCAGGTGGGGCCTCTGGGCTGTTTGCTGTGGTTCCTGAGCCCTCGGGGATGACACCTCCTGGAGTAGGAAGAAGGGTGGGCTTCCAAGTTGTAATAAATGCGAACCCAAGAGCTGTGTGTGCTGCTGATCTGCCCCACGGGGTGTCTCCCATCTCCTGTGGCACCAAAGCGCCACCCTGCCTTCCCCCATCTCCCAGCGTGCTTCTCAGCTCCGGGTCACAAGTCCTCCAGTCCAGCCCTGGCAGGCCGCCATCAGAACACCAACCTCTGCTGCCCTACACCAGGGGAGCCTCCATCCTCTGGGGGTGGCCGCCACAGCTGAAAAGGTGACTCGAGGCAAAAAATAGCTGCTGGGAGGAGTTCTGGTGCAGGTGGCTAGGTCCAGCAGTGGGAGTGGTGCTGCTCCAGCCCACGCCCAGGGAGTGTGGAGTCCGCCATGAGCGGAGCGTTTCACCAGGTGTGTTCCCTTTCCCGCTCAGGCTCTGGTGTGCAGCCAGGTGGGGTCAAATGCCTGTCGTCGTGGGGAGGGGACCTGAAGAAAGGGTTTCACACTCAGGCATGTGCCTGAGCTGAAGAATGGAGGTGAGGGGAGGCAGACGGGACCCTTCCAGCAGGCATGGGTTGGGATCAGGAGGTGAAGGACAGGCAGGTACTGAATGACTGTGAGTGAAGACCAGAGGTGGGGCCAGTGGAGGAGAGGGGAGAGGTCAGCGCAGGAGTCCATTCATCAGGGAGCCTCAGGGGAAGGGACCTGGGAGGCTTTCTGGCAGCTCCGTTTGTCTCCTGAACTCTTCCCTCCCCACCCCAGCCTAAGGGCTCCTTTGGTGTGGTGACTCCCATTGCTGCTGGTAGAGAGCATGGTATAGTCCCCTGAGGCTGGGTCTGATTGGGAGTGACATCTGGCTCCCTGGGTTCCCTGATGACACTGCCTCGGGGCCCATTATTTGTTTTTTTTTTTATTTTTTTTTTTTTATTTTTTTATTTTTTTTTTTTGAGACGGAGTCTCGCGCTGTGTCACCCAGGCTGGAGTGCAGTGGCGCGATCTCGGCTCACTGCAAGCTCCGCCTCCCAGGTTCAGGCCATTCTCCTGCCTCAGCCTCCGAGTAGCTGGGACTACAGGCGCCCGCCACCACGCCCGGCTAGTTTTTTGTATTTTTAGTAGAGACGGGGTTTCACCATGTTAGCCAGGATGGTCTCGATCTCCTGACCTCGTGATCCGCCCGCCTCGGCCTCCCAAAGTGCTGGGATTACAGGCTTGAGCCACCGCGCCCGGCCGGGGCCCATTATTTGTAAGAGCATTTGCTCCCCCACTGCCGTGGGTGGTCTGTTCCTGATCTTTAACTGCTATTCATCCTAAATAAAGACATGATGTGGCCACACATCTTCCCGGCAGTGGTCCTGTCTCCAGGTGACCTCCATCAGCAGGGGGAGGGGGAGGGAGTGTGCTGTGACCCCAAACCTTGGAGACCAGGGCCTCTTCCTGCCTGCTGGACTGTAATGACCCCACTGGGCAGAGAAATTCGGATATCCAAGGAGACTCGTGCCCTTAATCTTTTAAGCAGCTTAACAAGAAGCCAGTTCAACCTCTAGCGCCTGGAAGAACAGGCTGACCATAGGCCCGGGGCCCCTTTCTAATAAGGACACGCCCACTGTTACAGAATCGCCCAGAAGTGCAGCGTGACAGGCACTGCCCCCCGCTGAGGATGGGAGCCAGGGTCCTGCTGCTTCCCTGCTTGCGAGCTTCCCAATAAATCTTACACTTACGCCAAGTAGCACTATTGGGTGCCTGTCCATGCCCCCTCTGGGTGACAGTCATTTGTGTTTACCGCTGGCACTCTGGTCCAGTGAGTCAAGGACAGGACTGAGGAGTCTGCCTTTTAACTGTCCCCCTGAGCAGTTCTGGTGCAGGTGTCTGGAAGGCAGCAGGGAGCTGGGGTGACTGGGGCAGCACTGGAGGAGAGAGGGTTGTCCCCATGGGGGGCCAAGGAGGTGCTGACCGTGATGGCCAGGACCTGGTGACCAACAGGACCCAAATAAGAGGACACTGAGGCCAGATGCAGTGGCTCACACATGTAATCCCAGCACTGTGGAAGGCTGAGGCAGGTGGATCACCTGAGGTCAGGAGTTCAAAACCAGCCTGGCCAACATGGCAAAACCCATCTCTACAAAAAAATACAATAATTAGCCGGGCATGGTGGTGTGCATTCGTGGTCCTAGCTGCTTGCGGGGAAGAGGGCTGGGGTGGAGGATCACTGGAGCCCGAGAGGCGGAGGCTGCAGTGAGCCAAGATGGCGTTACTACACCTCAGCCTGGGCGACAGAGCAAGACCCTGTCTCAAAAAAAGAGGAAACTGAGTTGTCACTTCAACCCAGGGCTGACAGGACAAAGCAGGAGGCCTTCCCCAGTCTAGACAGCATGGATGGGTGTGAAAGCACCAGAAGCATTTGCGTCACAGGTGGTTTGGGGAAGCAGAGTTTGAGGAACCTACCCCATGCCCCACAGGAGGGCCCCAGCCATGGCTTCCTGTGTCTTCCACAGTGGGATGGGCTGCTGAAGCCCCCACACTCTGACCCTCTTTGCTACTAGAGGAGTTGGCCAAGGGGGCCAGGCAGGAGTGGGCCAGGACTGCAACATGGGACTCTGCTGGGGCCCAGCTGCAGGCTCAGAGCTTAGGCAAAGGCCTCCGCCACAGGCAGTGGGACTGTGGCACTTGGTGTGTGCCCCGTTCTTTCCTGCCTGGCTGACTTTCATGGGGTGTTGTTCCCATTCTCTGTCCACAACTCTCCCCACCCTTCAAAGCCCAGCTGGGAGGCCCTGCTCTGTCTCCTGAAGCTGCCACTTTCTACTTGGTCTAAGTGTCCACCTTCAGTCCGCCAACTAGGCTGAGAGCCCCCACCCCACCCCATGGGCCACCTAGGCAAGGGTGGTTGGCACTTGGGTGTCACTGAGGGAACTTTTTTTTTTTTTTGAGATGGAGCCTCACTTTGTCACCCACGCTGGAGTGCACTGGCACTGCTCACTGCAACATCCGCCTCCCCGGTTCAAGCGATTCTCCTGCCTCAGCTTCCCAAGTAGCTGGGATTACAGGCATGTGCTGCCACGCCCAGCTAATTTTTATTTTTTATTTTATATTTTTTTGAGACAGAGTCTTGCTCTGCCACCCAGGCTGGAGTGCAGTGGCGCGATCTCGGCTCACTGCATCCTCCGCCTCCCGGGTTCATGCCATTCTTCTGCCTCGGCCTCCCAAGTAGCTAGGACTACAGGTGCCCGCCACCATGCCCGGCTAATTTTTTGTATTTTTAGTAGAGATGGGGTTTCACCGTGTTAGCCAAGATGGTCTCGATCTCCTGACCTCCTGATCCACCCGTCTCGGCCTCTCAAAGTGCTGGGATTACAGGCATGAGCCCCCACGCCCAGCCTCACCCTGCTAATTTTTTAGTAGAGATGGGGTTTCACCATATTGGCCAGGCTGGTCTTGAACTCCTGACCTCGTGATCCACCCGCCTTGGCCTCCCAAAGCCAGGAACTTTTTATTTCTACCTGGCCTCTTTGAAATAAAATCATGCTCTTCCCCTGGTTTTCCCGATCTCAGGAAACGGGCCCTCCATCCTTTCTCTTGCTTGGGGGGATCCCCTCTCTTCACACCCACATCTTGGCTGCCTCTCCTTGCTGATCCCAGCCCAGTCCCGTGCCGGGCTGAGCCCTGTGACTCCCTGAGCACCCATCTTAAGGAGCATGCCCAGCATGTCCATGCCTGACCCAGCTGCTGTGTTACATCTGAATGTGACACATGTCACATCTTTTTCTTTTTAGGGTCCATCTGTCTCCTTTACCAGAAGCAAACCTCCATGAGGGCAGGGATGTTTACTTGGCTCACTGCTGGAGCCAGCACCCAGTGTAGTGCAGAGCGGGCACCCACTCAGGACTAGTTGTATGAAAGAAGAAGGTCGTTCTCTGCTCTCCACAACCTACAGCCTTGTCCTAGACACAAAGCAGGAGAAAATGCTGAGCGTTGTCCGCTCCCGCCTGTGAGGTCCCTTCCTATCCCCCAGCCCCCGGCCCCTGGTCACTGGGTAAAGCTCCACCTCTGACCTGGTCACCTAGGCTGGGCTGGCCAAGGCCTGGCAGGGGCCATAAGTTGCCACATGCAGGGTGGTGGCTGGACATCAGCCTCATCTCCGCCCCTTCCTCCCGTACCCCTTATTGCGCTGGGCTCTCCGGAACAGACATCTGCCTAGCCAAATCCAGCTGGTTTGTCCAGGTCATTATCACTGCCTATACCAACTGCCCGTGGGCCAGTGTCCACCCCCAGGCCAGACTTCCCAAGGAGGTGCCTAAGTCTGGGTCTCAGCTGCATCAGTAAGAGGGGTGCAGTCATAAGACCCTCCTCACAGCCTCAGGAGGACTCTGAGCTCATGACTGGAAGGCACCTAGAGCATCAGAGCTCTTTGAACGTTTTCGCCACAGTCATTTTTGCTATTTCCCAGGCACTGCTCTAGTCCTGGAAGTACCGGAATGAATAAGATAGCAAAATACCTGCTGCCACAGAGTGACCTTATATTGTAGTTAGGGAATGGAGAACAGAAAGTGAATCTGTATACAGATAAACTCAATGGAGAAAAAAGTTACAAAAAAAACAGCAAGTGTGAGGCTCTGAGGCAGGACCAAGCTTGGCAGACAGATGGAGAAAGGCCGGGAGCACAGTGAGGGGAGGAGGTGAGGTCAAGGAGAAGGGCAAAGCCACTGTGACCTGAGCTGGTGCCTTCTGGGTGTGGGAGGCCTTAGCTGCGGGGGCCTGGAAAGGGCACAGCCCCAGCATCCTGGGTCCACACCACTAGCCTGCGCTGCCCTTCTTGGTGCCTCAGTTTCTCGTCTGCCAAATGAGGGCCGACCCCCACTGGCACTAGATGACTCTGATGCTGTTGGCCGCACCCTAACGCCTATTTAGTACCTGGATGTGGATGGAGGCCCATGGCCTTTGGAGAATTCTAGAATCTCAGCAGGAAAGACCTCGAAGAGCACCAGGTCCAAGACCCATGTGTGATGCCCACTTCCAGTGGTGTCTCGGGCAACTTCTCCACAAGCAGTTGCATACATTCCATCTATACTGGGCACCGGAAAGGTCATGTGGGCCCCACCATGCAGGTCATTACGGGCCATTTGTTTCCAGCTCAAGAGGCAAAATGAAGAGCCCAGACTGGAGCCCGAGTCCTGGGTTCAAATTCCAGCTCTACCTCTTTGCTCAAAATCCTCCTGGGTGAGCTGGGCGTGGTGGGTTACGCCTGTAATCCCAGCACTTTAAGAGGCCGAGACGGGCGGATCACCTGAGGTCAGGAGTTCGAGACCAGCCTGGCCAACATGACAAACCCCATCCCCACTAAAAATACAAAAATTAGCTGGGCATGGTGGCGGTCGTCTGTAATGCCAGCTACTCGGGAGGCTGAGGCAGGAGAATCGCTTGAAACTGGGAGGCAGCGGTTGCAGTGAGCCAAGATTGCACCACTGCACACCAGCCTGGGTAATAGGCTCCATCTCTAAAAAGAAAAAAAAAAAAAAAAAGGCCAGGCGCGGTGGCTCATGCTTGTAATCCTAGCACTTTGGGGAGGCCAAGGTGGGTGGATCAGGAAGTCAGGAGTTCGAGATTAGCCTGGCCAACATGGTGAAACCCCGTCTCTACTAAAAATACAAAAATTAGCCGGGCATGGTGGCGAGCACCTGTAATCCCAGCTACTCGGGAGGCTGAGGCAGGAGAATCGTTTGAATCCAGGAGGTGGAGGTTGTGGTGAGCCGAGGTTGCACCATTGCACTCTAGCCTGGTCAACAGGGAGAGACCCTGTCTCAAAAAAAAAAAAAAAAATCCCCCCGTGTGGCGTCTGCCTCCTGGGTGTGCTTCGGGGACGGGGTGAACACACGTACCGTGCTCAGTTACAGCAGTGCCTGGGCGCACTCACCCTCACTGTCCTCCCAGCCATTCCCCAGGCACACCCAGTCTACACCACCTTCCACAGAAGGAAAACTGTGATCCTGAAAGACACAAAAGGAAAAGACAGACCTACCCAGGATACGCAGATCCTTGCATTCAAGCACTCATCCGCAACACAAAAGACATCGCCTGCCTGGAAGTCGCCCCGCCAGGAAGTCCGAAGCTGCGGTGAGGCGTGGTTTCTAGGCGCTGATCCATCCTAGCATGACACCAGGCCTTCTAGTTTAGGTAGCAACAGGCACAACAGCCTTCACAGAAACTGTCGCCTTTGTGCCCAGCTCTAGCCAGAACCTGTGCAAGCTGTCATCCTTCCACTCCGTAAGGAGAAACAGAGGCCAACCCTCAGCTCCTGTCCTGCTTCAGCATCAATTCCGAAAAGGAGCCATTTCTTTCTTCAGGTACACGCTTCTACAGAACTCAGGCTAACAAGTGAAAACTAATCTTGTGTGCTCATCTCAAGGACTGTGCAAGCTTATCCAGGGTTTCAGGCGACAACTGTTGGCATGAAGCCCTCTTGAATAAATAGGTGGAGGCCCAGGCTGTCCCTCCCTCCCTCCCAACCTCCCAGAGAGCTTCAGCCTCCTCCCTACACAACCAGCGAACTCAGCTCTGGGTAAAGGACCCAACTTGCTACAGTTGGCCAACTATCCGGCTGTATGGCCCCATGAGTCATCAGGCATCGTGGCTTACACCTAGCAGGGCGAGCAGATCCCACTCTGGGCACCCATCTTCAGTCCTGGACTGCCCTCCTCCCCAGATCTCACAAAGAATGTTATGACCAGTTTGGGATGGGTGGGTGGCGCCTCACTCGGCTAATTTGCCAGAAAAGGAATTCACACAAGTACTTTCCCTACAAAATAATTTATTCCAACACACAGCAACAGCAGAGACTCTATGTACAAGCACACTGACGCTCCTGACTACCCTCAACTAGGGGACCCTTTTCTTCCCCCTTGCCTTGCGGACCTCTTCTATCAAATCTTTCAGGTACTGGATCTCCTTGGCCAGGGAATCCGCCCTCTCTTTTAAAGCCTCATTCTTCTTTTCCAGCTCTTTGCACTCGCCAGTGAGGGCCTCCTGCTCCGCCCTCTTCTTCTGGCGGTACCTAGTGGCTGCTGTCTTGTTTTGCTCCATTTTTTTCAGCTTCTTATCCAGTTTCTCACCCTTTACTTTTGCTTCTACCATCTTCTCTCCAGGAGGGTCGTAAGGTTTGGGGCGGGCAGAGCCACAGAGAACACCTGGAGATGGGAGGCTCCTATTTGGAGAGCCCCTGGTGGACGGGCTATGCTGAGGAGAGCCCAGATAGGACTCCGGGCTCATACAGATGCCACTATCATTATCTGAGGGGGTGTCCTCCTCCTTTATGCACGGAGGGATCATGGCAACATAAGCAGTGGCATCTGGCTTCCTATCTCCTTCAGTGATATCCACTTCACTGCCCAGCTCTAAACTAAAGGAATGATCTGGAGTGGAGGACAGGACCCCTGGGGAAAGGGGAAGAGGTTGCAAGAAGGTGAAGGGGGCAACCTGGTCGGGTTTTGTTAAACTTTCTGGGAGATGGCCAATTGGGTTCACCGTCTGGGGGGGCTCCTTGTTAGTCTCCTGGACTAGGGGGGCAAAGAGATCACACGTGTCATCCAACGTGGTCAAAAGGTCATCTGGCATGGTTTCCAGGTCATCTATACCCAACAGGGCATCAAAGTCGAACTCCTTCAAATCCATTTTCTCCAACATCCAATCTGTCCCGGAGAAGGCATCCTCTGCAAAAAATTGGAATGACAGGGCCAAGTGAGTCAGATACAAAGATAACAGGCCCCTAACCCTAGATCCCACCCAGACGATGTGGTGGTGGCCCACTCACCCTTGCCGTTGTTGGAGGGACTGACCAACCCATCCACAGCCAGCCATTCGGAGGAGCCCGCCTTAGCCTTGTCGCTGGAGAACCCATGAGGTTTGAAGTGCTTGGCCACCTCCAGGTAGTCATCTAAGAGACCTAGGCTTTCTTCAGCCCCCAAACCCGACTGGTCGAAGGGGGACATCAAGTCCCCCACCAACACCTCGCTGCTCAGGAAGCTCATTTCGGTCATGTTGCGGTGCTTTGCTGGAATCGAGGAATGTGCTTAATTCGAAGATGTCTTTGTCGGTTACAGCAACGCTGCTGCTGAATGCCGTGAAAAGCCTGAATGGGAATCAGAAGCCAATTCCCATTAGAGGTTAGCTGGTCTGAGAATTTCATCTTTCCACTTACGAGGCAGGACTTCTCTAGACCAGCCATCTATAGAGTCGGCAACGGGGCAGTTGCATCCGCCCCTCCCTGCTGCGGCTCAGGTTCCACAAAATGGACGCTCACGGAGACCAGGCGATTCTTCCAGCGGCCACCAAGAGGAAGGCGCTCCGTCCCCGCGTCCAAATACGGCCAGGGCGGCCACGCCCCGCCCACCGCCCGCCCTTGACTCACGCCCGCGCCGCCGCCCTGCCGCCGCCATCTTGGTTCCTGCCACGTTTCGCGGGGGGGAAAGCCGAGACCCCTGGGACCCTTGGGGGACTCGGGGTCCGAGGGCGGCAGGGCCCATGTGGAAGCAGTCCTGGCACCCGAATGCGCCTTCCCGATCCCGGGCACGCGAGCATCTCGGGGACACCCAAGCAAAAACCACGCGTCCCGGGCGCTCGTAAACTCGCTTCCTCCTTGGCGGCACCGCCCCAGCCCCAGGCCGCACCCCACCAACCCAAAACCTGCGCCGGCCCACGGAGCACAGCTGGACGACCCGCCCTGGTACTCACGCCATGGCTTAAGCCGCTGGGGGGGGTGCCGCTGCAGAGCCTGGTGCTGCTGCCGCCGCTGCAAAGGCCAATGCTGCCGCAGGCACTGCTGCCCCTAATACGCCATGGTGGCCGTGGACCCTGCGGGCGGGGAGGAGGGAAGGCGCACACGTGCGAACCAAACTACATTTGTGGGCGGACGAAGTAGAAATGGCCGCAACGGCCGCCCGCCGGCCCTTTATAGACTTCGTCTCTAAGGGGACGCAGCACCGACGCATCCTTCCGCCACGGCCACGTGACCATCTCCTCCCGCCCGCTCGTTTCCCTCCCTTTGACGCCCCAACCGTTTATGCCCAGCGCGTAGCTGTGACGAGAAAAGGTGTTTGTTCTTATGACCTCACGAAACGAGAGAGGTGCACTACTTTACTAGACTTCTATGATCAGAGTCCGTTCTTTCCTTCGCCGCCGGAGCGCGGAGTGATCTCGCAGACACGCCTCACTTCCGGTGTCGGCGCGGTGGGCGGGGAGAGGTCGTTTTCCGGCGGAGAGTTTTTATTGTGAAGGCCGAGGACGCCAGGTTATCGCGCGAGCTGCTGGCGAAGAGCGCGCGTCAAGTTGATTGGCCCAGGCACGGTGAGTCATATATACCTCGAGCTCTTATTGGCTCAGGGCCCCAGGTGGGCGGCTGCTGGGAGAGGGATCACGGAGTCCGCGTGGGAAGGGTCGGGGTCTCGGGTCTCTGCCAGGCCTCAGCGCGGCCAGCCTCCTGGCCAGCTACAATCGCACTGGCTCCTGCCCCCAGGAGACCTTAGCCTAGCGCACCCCATAGTGGCCTCAGGGCCCAGCCCCTGCGGTCGGGTCCCGCCGCCCTCAGTGGAGGTCCGCCACTGGCGGCCCCGCCGCCACTCCCAGCCTGCGCGTCTTTCGGTTGCGGGGGCTGATTTCTGGCCTGCGGAAACCGGGGGGTTACCTGTTCCAAGACTGAGTTTTCCAGAGACGCCATTCATAGCCGACACGGTGTTGCTGCCCCCAGGAGGTTGAAGGGGTCTCGAGAGGGCGCCTCGGGCCTGCCCACCTACACCCAAAGGCCGGCTGAGTCTGCATGGCTCCGCCTAAACTCTGGAAAGGAGCCGGGAAAACGCGCCGTCCTGTCGCCCAACCTGGGTTTTTACAATTCTCATCCGGCTCAAGTGCGAGGCTGCCACAGAATAGCATCATAGGGGAACTTCTGGTGTCCGAAGATTGCGTTCCCCTAAGAACAGAATTTTCTTCGCTGCCATCTACCTGGGGTAGTTTCGATTCACTCCGGGTTCTGAACTCCCCGGCCTAACCCGCTTTTCAGTGGTCATGCCCATGGCCCTGGGAGGAGAGGCGCTTGGGAACCCACGGCCACTTGCTCGGGGTTGTGCGTTGGGAAGGGGGGGGATAGTCTGTTTTAATACAGGAAACCTCCGCATCGTCCTCAGCCCCCTCCAGTCAGGCCCTGTGAAGGTGGAAACTGAGTTTCCGCCTCCATTTCACCGGGCCACACAAGTATTTCTATGATCGCTGTGATACCAAACAACCAGAGAAGCACTGCTCTAAATAACCACAGGCCATCTGCTGCGCTCATTCAACCTCGCCCACAAGTCCTTTCCAATGGTAAACCGAGGCCCAATGGGATGAAGCTTCTTGCTCAAAGTCGCACAGCTCCCAGTGGAGGGAGTATAGGGTAGGAGTTAGAAGACAGATTTTGGGGAGCTCACCCAAAAGAATCCTGGCTGGGACATTTTGGCTAAGTGACTTATCCTCTTTGAGCCTCGGTTTCCTCATTTGTAAAATGAGACTACTGATGAGTATCCTTGCCCCATGAAGTGAAGTCATACATGTAAAGCACTTAGCATAGCGCCTGGTACATGTAAGCACCCAATAATAGTTGCTATTGCTGCTACCCTTCATAGAACTCAGGTCACCTGACCCTGACCTGTGCCACTCTCCACATCCTCCTGCTGCCTCAGAGGACTCTTAACTATTATTTAATGAGATGAAACCAACAACTTTAAAACTTGTATACAGGTATACACAAGGCATACTGGATGCTGGAATAAAAGTATAGTTTTTCTTTCTCTTTGGGGAATCATGAGTGTTGAGATATACAGAATTGGTGCCAGGAGCAGTGGCTCCAGCCTGTAGTCCCACCTACTCAGGCAGAGGTGGGAGGATTCCTGGAGAGGTGCCAGGAATTCCAAGCTGCAGTGAGCTGTAATCACAACACTGCAACTCTGCCTGGGCAACAGGGCAAGACCCTGTCTTAATAATAATAAATACAGGAGTTGTCTAGCCTTTCCATGCAGAGGCAGTAAGAATCCCTGAGCCATTAGCCATGTCTTCCAAAGGCCGAACTAGGGACCCACAGGACGTGTTCTCCTTTTGCTATAGACAGTACCTCCTGACAGATGATGGTGCAAATGGTTGAGTATTAAAGTAACACTGCCCCAGTTTTGACACTGAAAAGGTCATGAAAGAATGACTCTCATGGCAGCCTGTCCCATCCATTCTTTTATAGAGACCTAGCTCAAACACTTCAAAGGTTACTCTAGCTGAAAATGGAGACCCAGTACCACTCCCACAGGAAGAGGTTCCATGCAACACACACAAGTCAACACTGGTGGAAAGGAGACTTTTATTTTCTTCTTCCTATGCTATGGAAGGACACTGTGTTCCCCAGTTTTATTTCCTCCCGCAAGGAGAAAAAGGATAGCAGCTCTCTGGGTCTCAGGGTTAAGCTGCCTCTACTTATACAGACCTAACCAAGACAGTACAGAAAGACTGGTGACTGATTCCAAATCTACCAGCTAACACATCCACCACCACTGATGGGCAGGCAAGTGACTAGAAGGCAAGCTGTGGGACTTGGCCTCAGGGACCAATAATTAAAGACTACAAGGTGATCCAAATGTAAAGGTAAACACTTAGTGTGCAGCTGACCATGGAACCCACATCTCTGGTATTCTGGCCACTTATAGTAAGTGGCATCTACAAGGGCTGGAGCCTCCCAGCCTAGTGCAGGGGTCAGCTCTATGCTAAGTCTCCTTGGCCTTGAGCTTCAGACAAAAGGGCAGAGTTCTAACAAATCCTCTGACAGCACAAGTTGTCAGCCAAGTCAGAGTCCCAAGGAAGTACCATGGCACAGAGCTCTGCACACTCGCAGTAGTCTGTATTTACAGAATCCCCCCTCGGGGCCTCTCCTGGGTCCTTCCATCCTGAAGCTGATTCCCCTTCAAGACTATCTGCACTCTCACCTTGAGTGGAGTGCAGGGAGCACCGTCAGCGAATGTGGAATATGGACAGGTGCGCCTCCACCGGCCGGGACCCAGGAGACCGTGGGCCTCTGCAATGCTTTCTTTAAACTGGAGCTTCAACATTTATTTAAATAAAACTTTAAAACTCACAACCAAGCATGTAAAGAAAAATACTGTCATCTTGAACTCATTTTTTAGGAAGGGCAACAGAAGAGAACCAAAATAAACTCTGGAATTTATTAGGTTTAAGATAATGAGTGCATTTTTTAAGTGTTAGGCGAAGTATAAAGTTTGCTAACCTTGATGGCACACACACAAAAATCTCTAGATGGAGAAGTAGATGCTGCTATTACTTCAGGCAAAAGTAAGAGTTACTGAACAGGAAGGCAGAGTAGCGGGGAAAATTACTCATCTTTTCCCAAAGATTTAAAAAAGGGGGCAGGTGCAGAATGTCTTCTTCTATCTAAAAATCTCAAAGCGAGTGCCTATGTTCCACATTTTATGAAGAGGAAGATGGCAGCAAAAAGAATGGCTTGCCCAGTCATGGTCAGCAAACCCACCAGGACCAACGCTGAGAGTTCACACTGCTTCTAGTTCTGAGGACTTCTTAAGAGGTTCTTGCTTGTAAAATGACAAAGTTATGGTTTTGTCAAACAGTTAAAAGAGATGGTCTTTAAGAAGAATGATAAACTCATTTGCCTTCCTCAAGTGACAATTACACTAAAATAACTTGGAACTCTTAAAATCTTATCTTTTTTAAGCTCTCCTTCCAATTTTTATTTTTTAAAATTTTTTGAAACAGGGTCTCACTCTGTCACCCAGGCTGGAGTGCAGTGGTGTGATCTCAGCTCACTGTAACCTCCACTCTCCAGGTTTAAGTGATTCTCCTGCCTCAGCCTCCTGAGTACCTGGGATTACAGGCACCTGCTACCACGCCCAGCTTATTTTTATCTTTTTGGTAGAGATGGGGTTTCACCATGTCGGCCAGGCTGGTCTCAAACTCCTGACCTCAAGTGATCCACCCGCCTTAGCCTCCCAGTGCTGGGATTACAAGCGTGAGTCACTGTGCCCAGCCTCCTTCCAATGTTTTATGTGAAATTTGGTCAGAGATGCAAGGTTGGAAAAACTTAAAATTTTTTAATACTCATGGCAGGGAAACCAAATCCTTTATCTCAATGAAGAATAATCTATACTTTTGCAACACTCTATCAATCCTCTCCTCTCCCTTCCCTGTAATGGAAACCCAATGGGTACACTGGAACCCTCACTGTTAGGCTCTACTCCATACCTTCTAGATTCATCCAGGATGGTACTCAGGTATACAGATTTTTTTTTTTTTTTTTTAACTCTCATTCGAGTCTTACCAACAGACAGGTAGATAAGCTCTCTCACGATTCTCAGCTTTATCGTTTTTTGTTCCCTCTTAATACTTTTATGCAAATGAAATTGAAACCACCATAAGAAATCCTTGTTAAGGGGAAAAGAGCCCTCTAAATATAGTCAAGGTTAAGCCTAGTTGTCAACTTCCTAATCTGTGACAAAACAGGGGCAGGAATCTCTACCCTAAATTGCTGCTGAGGTATCAATGCTAAAGAGTTATTTCCTGTTACTATCATTGGAAAGGAATGAGACAGCTGCAGAGAGCTTCACCAGAACCTCACTGATGGAGAGGTAGTCATCGAAAAAATAAGACAACTTGACGGGAGGAAAACAAAATACTGAATAGGCAGATGAGAAACAGAATTATCATCAGAGTCTTGCCACAAACAGGGAAAAACACAAACCAAGACGACACACGGACGTGGTGGATTAAACATTCCTCCTCACCTTCAGCATACATTTACATTGCAATAAATACTGCAATCTCAGCAGCAGGAAACAATGAGGAACGTAAGAAATGCCCATCTCCTCCCCTCTGCCTTATCTGTGTGCTCTCTTCCTTGGTAGCACCAATCTCCCCAGGTGCTGGGTGAGAACAGGACAGGGGAAAGAGGTCTGTGCATGCTCACTTGCCCTCTGGCCGTACCCCGAGCGCTCAGCAAACAGCCCTCTCACGTTCCTATGGCAGACACTGGAGGATGAAGGGCTGGCTGTTGGGTCTGTTCTTGCCTAAGGCCACATCCTAGAAAAGCAGGGCCTGTCTGGGGAGAAAACATGGCCACCAAACCCCAACTAGTGACCGGATTTTCCAACTGACATTCAGTTACCTGTCTACCTCCCTCATCCTCAACTGATGGCTAAGGCTGCATTCCTTCAAGGCCTTGTCCTGATTGGCAATAAAATAAGGAAAAGGGGTGAAAACCAGCATTCATGATGAGGTGGTGTCCTGGCAGCCCCCATCCTTGTCTGTCTGACCCCTGCAGCCACAGATGAGGAGCAGACACTGGGCACACAAACCCTCCACTAGGCCCTTAACCAGCTCTGGTTCCCTACTCTGCACTTCTGCTGATAGCCACCCAGAAATTCAATCTGCAAATAACTTAGAATCCAGCTTGTCCTGTGGGGATCACTAACAGTGTTTCCGTGAGAGACGTTCTCAGCATTTAGGAATGGGTCAGGAGATGGCGGGGAGGGCAGACTTTACTCCAGGAACCGGGGTCAAGGCCAGCTCTCCTACCAGCCTCACTCCCAGAAACCCTAAATACTGTCCCAGCACTCACTCTGTAGAGTTCAGCTTTGAAACATGCTATCACAGCTCTTCAGTCGCATTCAACTAAAAGGCAACATCTTAATTAGGCAGATATGCTCCAGGGACAAGAGCAAAACAGAAGGCATGAACAAGAAAGGAAAAAATAGAAAAGACACTGAATAGGAACAGGCAAACAGGCAAGGCAGACCAGAGGCCGCAAACATGGGCTGAAATGCAAAACAAGTGGTCCATCAGCTCAGGCCAGCACACCACCTTCTCAATTCATTCCAGAAAAATTAGCCTGGAGCCAGGGGGAGCAGGGAGCACAGTGATTGGTAACAAAAATAGGAAGAGTTGGGTAAGAAAATAGGAGACGGAAGAGATGTCATTCTAATCAGTATGAAGTGACCAGGTTGATGATCAGCAAGACAGCAGGCACCAGGAACCCTGTGAGGCACCAACTACGTAGCCAAGTGTATCTAACGGAGAATCCAGGGCCTGACCACCAACACCCGCTTTGGCCTTCACCTGCCCTACGTCTGCAGCAGCACCTCTGGCTCGGACAATGAGCAGTACAGAGTGTATCCTAATTCGTCTATTTCTTCAGGGGTGAGCTCTGCAAATAAGTTCACCTTGGGGTTTAGAGCACTAGGCAGGATTCCAGCCTCTAAGTAGCTGATAAGTCCCCTCAGGGCCTGCAGGAAACGGTCGGCCAGCATATCTGGAGACCAGTCAGCCTCCTCCTGGGCCAAGAGGAGGATGACATTGGTTAGCTGGCTGGCAGTGAGGTGGCCCAGAGACGGGGTGGACTTGCATATGGCCTTGAGGATCTTGAGGCACAGAGATCGGCAGCCCGAGTCAGCCTGGTCCAGAGCCCGCAGGCGTGCCGTCTCTGCGGGACGCAGGCTCAGCCGCCACAGGTTGTCATACTGGGCTAGCCGGTGTGGTTTGGCCACCAAGACTGTGTCACCGAGGGTCACTGATGGCAGGAAGTCAATGAAGAGATGTTTGTCACGCTCGTACTGTACCTCCAGTGTGAGGGCCTCTGGGGGTGGTGCCGGGCGGATCACATAGTCCAAGAGGGACCCTATGGCTGGCCAATTGATGGAGCCAGCCACCACCTTCTCAAATGTATCTGCGACTGTCTTTGGGGAGAGGTAGCCCCCTACTACACAGCGGTCCCAGTAACTGCTCCCACGAGGAAAGTACTCTGGATTCTCACGACGAACCAGGAAGAAGCCAGGAACATTCATGATGGTGTCTTCACCAGGAATACACGACCACAGGTTCTGCTCCAGCACAAGGGGCACAATCAGCTGGATGTGGTCAGCTGCCACCACCTGTCAGAGCAGAATTTAAAACGTTTGGAGGGTTTACTCTGTTCAAAAGACACGCTTCCTCCAACACGGTTCCCACCATCTTACATTTCCCCAGCAAGAATGGGAACTCTAGGCCAGGCGCGGTGGCTCACGCCTGTAATCCCGGCACTGTGGGAGGCCGAGGCGGCCAGCTCACTTGAGGTCAGGAGTTTAAGACCAGCCTAGCCAACATGGTGAAACCCTGTCTCTACTAAAAATACAAAAAAATTAGCCAGGCATGGTGGCGGGTGCCTGTAGTCCCAGCTACTCGGGAGGCTGAGGCAGGAGAATTGCTTGAATGCAGGAGGCAGAGGTTGCAGTGAGCCAAGATCGTGCCACTGTACTCCAGCTTGGGCGACAGAACAAGACTACATCTCAAAAAAAAAAAAAAAAAGAATTCTTTCATGTCACCATATCAATCTACACAGACTGAGAAAACTAGAAAGGAGAGATGGATACAAGAACATAGAAAGGAGGAAGCCTCTTATAGCTTCTTAAAAGTTGTAAGTAGGACTAAAACATGAGAAAGGATTAAAGACACAAGAATTTTGAAAGAATAACATGCCAGGCGTGGTGGCTCACACCTGTAATCCCAGCATTTTGGGAGACCAAGGTGGGTGGATCACCTGAGGTCAGGAGTTCGAGACCAGCCTGGCCAACATGGCAAAACCCTGTCTCTACTAAAAATACAAAAAAATTAGCTGGGAGTGATGGCACACACCTGTAATCCCAGTTACTCAGAAGGCTGAGGCAGGAGAATCGCTTGAACTCGGGAGGTGGAGCTTGCAGTGAGTCGAGATCACGCCACTGCACCACTCCAGCCTGGGCGACAGAGCGAGACTCCGTCTCAAAAACAAAACAAAACAAAACAAAAAAAGAATAACAAGTATGGCTCTCCAAATGCTGCTGCAGTACACAGGATTCGGAAGCTGTAAGACCTCAGTCTTTCTAGCAAGCCTGGACACTGATCTGTGCCAACAACACTACTGTGCTTAGCACCCAAACCCCACCCACCATGAGAACCACCTTGTTACCTGCAGGTCATCATAGAGGCTGCCACTCAAGTACATGTCCCGAAGCGGCATGTCAGGCAACTTGGCCCGCAGGAAGCTCCGGAGCTCGGCACATATGTCCACAGCAGCTTGCTTGGCCCGAGCCTGCTCTCCAGCAGGGATGGCTGCCCGGTTCCGGTAGTAAGTAAGAAGTTTCTCCTGCAGGGACATGCGGAGTCGTGACTTCTTCAAGTCTACCTGGCCCTTCCTGGCCACTGGCTTGGGCCGGGGCGGGCAGAATGTATCTGCCAAGGCAAGAGAGAGAGGCACGTGAGCTCTGCCCATGCCTGCTCAGTCCACAGCTGCCTCAGCCCCAGAAAGAAGGGCCTGGCATGGAGGGCAAGTGCTGGCACAGTGCCTGGCACAGATGTGCTCAGGAAACATCTGTTGAGTGCAGGAGTGGTACTGAAAGTCCAGAGAGGTCCCAGGAGGGGCAGCAGCCCTTCTCACCTGTGTCAAAGGCAGAGGAGTCTGTGGGAAGGGTCTGCAGGGACCGGCTCAGGCCCGTCTTCATGTCCCTGTTCAGCAGTCGGGGGGAGCCCATCCAGTTTGGTTCTTCCCAGCTCCTTTTCCCTGAATGGCTCAGGCGGGTGGGGCTGGTAGGGGCACTGATCGCCCGATCGTACATCTGAAATAGCAGAGAGGACACAGGACATAAACCTGCCCTCTTTCCCTATTTCCTTCCAATTTACTTCCTCTCCAGAAGCTCTGTCCTAGTAAGGTCAACTACTATCTTTTAGTAATTTTGTTTTTATTCTAGATTATAGAATACTTTGCTCCATGCAGAAAATCTCAGGGAAGACTAAATAAGACATAGATAATCCATATGTCATGACCCTCAAAGAAATCTGTTTGTAATATCTGGTATGTTTCTTTCTAGATGCATGTAATGAGGACCACTCTATACGTACTTTTGAAACCTGTTTTTTTCACTTAACATCATTGCGATCATTTCCTCCTATTACTAGAATGCTTCGACATTTTCTTTCTATAAAATATTACATGTTATGACCATACTACTACATCCCACCCCTAACCCTGGCTGCATGCACTTACCCGCTTAACTGCCAGCGTGGCGATGCCCAGCATGGCCGCTCCACCCACCCCCAGCACCAGCCGGGCATTGGAGAGCACAAAGTCAATGGCCGTGCCAATGCCATTGTCATCCTTCTTGCCTTTGCGCTCACCAGCGCCTGCCATTGCTCATCTGAGAATGAAGACAGAACACGGCCATAAGTACTGGGACCCCAAGAACCTCCCTCCCCCAACAAGCCAAACCCCAACAAGTATAGGGTACTCTGTGAGTTCCAGCAACCCAAATCCTCTTGCCTCCAGCACTGTATGCTTTAGGGTCTAGAAGGAGCTACAGTGTCCCATGATAGATCAGCATGCAAGGAGAAGGGATGGATCCTGGGTACTGTAGGAAAACCTTCCCCAAGCTAGTGAGATTAAGAAAGCATTAAGCTCAGTGTCAATCCTTTTTTATATTACAATGAAGTACCCCACATGCAAAACAACCCTCTCTCTACCCCTTCCCAATGTGATAACGCAGGTCTCTCTACCCCTTCACAGGGGTGATAACGCAGGTCTCTCTACCCCTTCCCAATGTGATAACGCAGGTCTCTCTACCCCTTCCCAATGTGATAACGCAGGTCTCTCTACCCCTTCCCAATGTGATAACGCAGGTCTCTCTACCCCTTCCCAATGTGATAACGCAGGTCCCCATCTCTTAAAAATAAAAACAAAAAACAAAATGGGCCGGGCACGGTGGCTCACACCTGTAATCCCAGCACTTTGGGAGGCCGAAGTGAGCGGATCACCTGAGGTCAGCAGTTCAAGACAAGCCTAGTCAACATGGAGAAACCCCGTCACTACTAAAAATACAAAATTAGCCGGATGTGATGGCACACTCCTGTAATCACAGCTTCTCAGGAGGCTGAGGCAGGAGAATCCCTTGAACCTGGAAGGCGGAGTTGCAGTGAACCAAGATCACACTATTGCACTCTAGCCTGGGCAACAAGAGCGAAACTCCACCTCAAAAACAAAAACAAAATGACACAGTCATCTCCAGAACTCAGGACTCCCCACTCCTTGTATGATGCTTTTTCTACTGTACCATGCTCACCCTTACCCAAATCAAATCGGCCCTTATTCTATCTACTTTCTGCAAACCAAACACAAAACAACATGTACCAAACACCCTGCACATGGAACTGGAACTACACATCCATATGTGAGAAAGGTCCCTCCATGGACCCTCCTACTTGACAAATGCTTTGTTTCTTGAGAAAAGTGGGCAGCGGGGACTATAAAAGCTTAGGTGAGACTGGTATCCTGGGAGATAAAAACACAAAGGACACTGCAGACTTGACTGCTAACTGGAAAACAAAACACCCATCTGCTCGATTACACTTGGAAGAGGAACTAAAAATGTGGTCACCTGAAAGGAGTACTTGGGCACCACAGCGAAGAGGCTGGCCTCCAGTGCAGTGCTCAGGCCAGTGCTGCTCCCGGCTAGAGGGGAGTCTTCCTGACTGCGGCTGCAGCAGCAGTCCCCAGATAAGCCCATTCCCGTGGAGTTAGAACCCTGGGCCTGAGCCGGGTAAAGGATGACAGCGTGGTTCAGATTGGAATACCTGCCACTCTCCTCTATAATATCCCGTGTCCTTCACACCAGGAATGACATAAGGGAAACCAAAGTCGGATACCATTTAGTGTCCCAGAATGGGAGGACATCAAGAGACAGGATCCGCTGGGCACGGTGGCTCACACCTGTAATCCCAGCACTTTGGGAGGCCAAGGCGGGTGGATCACAAGGTCAGAAGTTCGAGACCAGCCTGGCCAACATAGTGAAACCCCATCTCTACTAAAAATACAAAAAATTAGCCGGGCATGGTGGCCGAGGCAGGAGAATCGCCATTGCACTCCATCCTGGGCAACAGAGCAGGACTCTGTCTCGAGGAAAAAAAAAAAGGATCACTAAGGATTATCTTCCATGTAAAATAACATTCCTTCTAATACCATGTTACAACTGGGTATTGCCAGCTTCCGCATATTATGCTCCTGCCTCTACCTCCCTGAAAAACAAAGAAATATTTCTGACTCTATTATTCCAGCAATTGAGTTAACTAAGAGTCACTGTCAAGCCCAAAAATATTTTTTCCCTAACTAGAGTTCACACCTTGGGGGTACTTTCCTTCTCTCTACCATTTACAGTCAACAGAAGCTTCAGGTTTAGGGACATGAGAGACTATCTGGCCAAACCAAGTACATTCTTACCTCAAATGTACAGAGCAAGGCCAGGGAGAAGAGTTAACGTTTGTATTTACAGGTGGAGTCAGGGAAGAGCACCAGACACCCTCCCTCCAGACAGTGAGACACTGAGACAGAGACGAGCCATACCAAACTTAGCAGAGCAGAGTAACCCAATCAGGAAAAAAGCAGAACATTATACACTTCCCCACACATAACAATGTCTCTTGTTTTAACTCTTTACTGAAATATTTACAATAGGGAGAGCCACTGGACACAAGGGCCCTCTAAATGATCCTTCAGTGTGATGCAGCAAGGCCAGAAGGGCACCTCCTCGCTCCGGGCAGAAGCAGCCTCCCTGGACCATTTTAGTCCTTGGTGCCCTTCTGTTGACTGCAAGGTGGTGCTACAGATGACAAAACAGAGCGTGGGTTTTAGAGTCAGAAATCCTGAGATACGGAACTTGCCTTAAGCCCTGACTTATTACCTGGGTGACCTCAAATGAGTTACTTAACACCTCAGCTACCAAAAGGGGATAATGGTCCCTGCATGGGACCAAATCACAGGGTTGTAGTGAGGAAATACCACCCACTGCAATACTGTATGTGAACGGTATAAACTGTATTGCAGTGGATGGTCTATAAACTGTAAAAGTGCTCCACAAATGAGTTATCATCTAGTCTTTTAAGATTTCCATCCACAGGACAAAGGTCAGCTTCCAGAATTCAGTCAGCAACCCAGACTGTCCTCTGAGTGATATTTCACCTTTTGAGACTGCTCTAAAACGGCCTTTAAAATTCGCAGTGATACCGTCTTGAGTATCACTATTTTTTAGATCAAAACTATTTTTTCTTTCTTTCTTTTTTTTTTTTTTGAGACTGAGTATCGCTCTGTCACCCAGGCTGGAGTGTAGTGGGGCGATCCCGGCTCACTGCAACCTCCGCCTCCTGGGTTCAAGCAGTTCTCCTGCTTCAGCCTCCCTAGTAGCTGGGATTACAGGCATGTGCCACCACACCCTGCTAATTTTTTGTATTTTTAGTAGAGCGGGGGTTTCACCATGTTAGCCAGGCTGGTCTCGAACTCCTGACCTCAGGTGATCCACCTACCTCAGCCTCCCAAAGTGTTGGGATTACAGGCGTGAGCCACCAGCTAAGATCAAAACTATTAAGTTGGGCCAGCTTGTTAAAGCCTTTTCCGCCGGACGCAGTGCCTCACACCTGTAATCCCAACACTTTGGAAGGCCAAGGTGGGCGGATCATGAGGTCAGGAGATCGAGACCATCCTGGCTAACAGGTGAAACCCTGTCTCTACTAAAAATACAAAACATTAGCTGGATGTGGTGGTGGGCGCTTGTAGTCCCAGCTACTCGGGAGGCTGAGGCAGGAGAATCACTTGAACCTGCGAGGCGGAGGTTGCAGTGAGCCAAGACTGCACTGCACCCACTGTACTACAGCCTGGGCGACAGAGCAAGACTCTGTTTCAAACAAAAAAAAAAAAAAAAGGCTTTTCCTGCTGTAGTGCAATATACACCCCCCACCCACCATCCAAGGACCAACTGACATCACAGACCTGGTGACCTGGAATAGAAGAGAGCGTCCACAAGCTCAACAGACAGGCATGGACCTTACTTGAAGAGTTAATTCAACTTGTTCCAGTTTAAACTGCTTCTCCACGACACATTCTCCGCTTGGGTTCTGCTACATAACCTTACAGCCTACTAGCAGGTAAGAACTGCACCTCCAATCAGGACTGTCATGAAGGAACTCCATTGTTTAATGGGTATAGAGTTTCAGATGTGCCAGATGAAAAAAGTTCTGGGGCTCTGTTACACAACAATGTGAACATACTTACTGCTCCTGAACTGTATACTTTAAAATGGTTAAGATGGTTAAAATAAAAAACAAAAAAGGAACACAGACCTGGTGGGCAGAACTAGGGATAGAGAATTTGAGCTCTGCCAACATTGCAGGCAAGTTATTTAACCTGTCTCCCTAGATACAAAAATGGGAACAGAAATGCTCATTACCCTAATAAAGTAAGGATGATGAATAATGGAGGCCTTGTGGCTTCCTAGGATGACAGCACAGAATTGTTAAAGTTCCAACTTATTTTAATTGAAAAAGCCATAGGCCTTTTTATAAACCTATCTTGCTTGAGTACGTACGAGACTAGGTAACATATATTGAGTGTGCATTATGTGCTGGGAATTTTACACTTATTATTAATTCCCTCAATCCTCACAACAACAATCCCATGAGATCAGTAATATTATTCCAAATTTACAGGATTTAGAAACTGAGTAGTTTCTGTAACCGACCCAAGGTCACTGTGTCAGTAAATTACATGGCCAAGATTTGAACCCTGAGCTCAAGCTGGTGGGGAGAACTAATCTACAGGGGTCCTAGGTACTTGCTCCCCACCTTGTTCCCATCTCCACTCCATTAACCCCCGACCATACGCTTCTGGGGGACACCTGGGCTCATTCACTGCTGCATCCCCAGGGTGTGCAGTGTTTGATGCATACTAAGTATCTCCTGTGGGAATGAAGTATTAACCCTACAGCGTTTTGTTTCTTGGTTTTTTTGAGGGGGTGGTGATAGCAGCGTGTAGCCCAACTCACAGCCAAAATATATTAGGAACACAAAGATTTCAAGGAACGCCCTAATGCCCTCCCAGATCTGCTAGCCAACCCTCCCTGTGCAGACAGGCTCCCATGGGCATCACCCCACCCCGGCCCTGTACTGCCAAAGGCTGGTGTGCCAATCCTAAGTGGCTGAGAAGAACCAAAAGCCATTATGTAAGGCTCCTCCTCCAGCTTTCCCTCCTCCAGTTAAAAGCAGCACCCTCCACCCAGCTGGCAGGCCTTACACCCAGTTACCCAGTTACTCTTCATCTTTCTCTCTCCTCCTCCTGCCTCAGTCAACTGATCACCAAGTCCCACTGCTGTACACACTGTGTTTATATGCGGCCACCCCCACCCCTCGGTCCCTCAATCTCATCCGGCTACATCCACTACCTCTAGTATCTCTCATCAATTTATTCTTCACACTGCCACTGGTACGCTCCCTCTACGATACAAATGTGGCTATGTCATTCCTCTGCTTACAGAGCTGTGATGGTCCCCGCATAATAAGATATACATTACCATCTCAACTTGGAGTCAATGTCCTTCCAGATCTGGCCCAGCCTCAACTCTGGCTATCTGCCTTACAGAGGTACCATTCTGGCCACACCAGACTTAAGTTTCCAGACTACAAAGTGCAGTTTCTGGACAGGCAGAGCTGTTTGCCCCTATAATCCCAATGCTCTGGGAGGCAAGGATGGGAGGATCGCTTGAGGCTAAGAGTTTGAGAGCAGCCTGGGCAACATAGCAAGACTATCTCTACAAAAAAAATAAAAATAAAAAATTAGCTGGGCACATTGGTACATGCCTGGCGTCCCAGCTACTCAGGAGGCTGAAAAGGGAAGACTGCTTGAGGCCAGGCATTCAAGGTTCCCGAGAGCTATGATCTTGCCACCGTACTGCAGCTGGGGTGAGAGTGAGACCTTGTCTCTTTAAAAAAAAAAAATTGCAGTTCCCACTTCCCTGCCCCGCTGCTGATAAGCCTCCATTTCTCATTTGAGGCAGACCTCAAATGTCCTTTTTTTTCTTTTTTCCAAGATGGAGTCTTGCTCAGTTGCCCAGGCTGGAGTGCGGTGGCGCGATCTGGGTTCACTGCAAGCTCCGCCTCCCGGGTTCACGCCATTCTCCTGCCTCAGCCTCCCGAGTAGCTGGGACTACAGGTGCCCACCACTACGCCCCGCTAATTTTTTTTTTGTATTTTTAGTAGAGACGGGGTTTCACCATGTTAGCCAGGATGGTCTCCATCTCCTGACCTCATGATCCGCCCGTCTCGGCCTCCCAAAATGCTGGGATTACAGGCGTGAGCCACCACGCCCGGCCTTTTTTTTTTCTCTCCCAGAGATAGGGTCCCATTCTGTCACCCAGCCTGGAGTGCAGTGATGCAATCATAGTTCAATGCAGCCTCAACCTCCTGGGCTCAAGCCATCCTCCTGCCTCAGCCTCCTGCAGAGCTGGGACTATAGATGCACACCAGCGCACTGGCTCTCCACTGATTTCTAATGACTAAAAGGACGACTTTCATCCTTTTCTTGGTCCCTTGCAACAAAAAATAACGAAACCTACAGGAATAAGGGCCTACATACCTGAGGCTTCTTAATGCATCTGTAAGGTGGGGATGGGAGAGAGCAGGAGTGTCTACAGAAGGCACCTGTGTCCTCTTTCCCTTGGAGGATCCTAAATGATCCTCCCCAATTTGCCGTTGAGAAAGACCAGGCCCTTCTCCAGCTGCCTCTCCCGGGCCTCAGGGTCCTCTAGCTTCTGATGTTTTCGGAATTCACGGCGGATGGAGGCAAAGTAGAAGTCTCGATCAGTGTAGCGAAGCTGTCGGCCCTGGCGCAACAGAGCCCGATAGAGACTCAGCACCGCCGCTCGGCTCCACCGGGCCATGGGGGACTGGCAGGGGCTGGGTGTCACACTATAAACAGAAGGAAAGACATACAAGCCTAGTATCAGAATTAATAACAAAAGGACCTGTAGAGACTATAAGACGTTTTTAATCCAAGTTCCAGAGACCCCCTAGATCACCTTATGACTTAATGGCAAGACTAGGACTAGAGACCCCAGCCTCTGGATGCCCATTCTGGAAACATACAGGTTGTGGTTCACCAGGGTTCAAATCCTGGCCCTGCCACTTACGTGCCATATGATTTTGGGCAAAAGACTCAACCCCCACTGAGCACCAGCGTCCTCACTTACAAAATGGAGATTAGGATATTATGGCAATAGTACCTACCACATAGGGTTATATTTTGAGAACTGTGCATGTAAAGAACGGTAATACAACTTCACCACAGGGGGTGATCTAGGAGGGCTGAAGACAAGCACTCAGCCATACTTAAATCCTGGCACCAGCACTTGCGAGCTGCACTACCGTGGGCAAGTCTCCTAACCTCTCTGTGCCTGTCTCAGTTCCTCATCTATAAAGTGAGGATAAAAATTGTATTTTGCCCATATGGTTGGCATAAGCACTAAATGAATTTAATGTATGTGAACATGTTTAGAACAGCACTTGGCACACACTAAGCACTCTATCAACAGCAGCTGTTATTAGTACCACCTAGCCAGGTTTGTAGATGCTCAATAAACAATTACATTTAAGTATAAACTGCCACTGCCTTCCTTCAGTAACAATAAAGCCTTACACAAGCGTATCTGTAAAGTGCTTTGTTGCCCATTGTCACATTTACACTAACAATCTAGGAGGTGGTCAGGGTTCTTAGTAACAGTAAATGCTTATTGCACTATATTGCACTATACACAATGTGCAATGTTTGAAGCATGTCTCACGTAACAACTCATTCTGTCAGCTACCCTAGGGTCAACATTACCCCATTTTAAGTGGAGGAAACAATCTCCCAGAGGGAAGTAACTTGCCCGCGGGCCCACAACTGTCAAGGGGAGGGCTGCACTCCTGACCCCAACTCTGCCTGCCTCTGGAATGAGTTACCCTTTGCTGGAGCCGGACCATGTGTACAGCACTTCTGAGTGCTCCGCGAACTTTCCTAGCACAGCGCTTGGCACATACAAGGCGCTCAAAATTATGTTTAACGAAGGAGAGAATTTCACAACGTCCCTATGTGGAAAAAATGATCACCTCCGTTTCAGAAATAAAGAAATGACACTGAGTGGGGGAAGTATTTGGCTGGAAAAAAAGATTGGACTTTGGGCCCAAAGTCCGCTAGCCCTTAGCCTCCGGCCTTGCTAACTTCCTGCGCAAGCCTGAGCGAGCCACCATCCCTGTCCATTTTTCCTCAACTGTTTAAGAGCTCCCTCGGCCTTCCGATGTAGAAAATCAACAGAAGCGTTTGATGAGGCAAAAGGCGACTGTCACGGCGAGGGCTGTAACTACAAGGTCGCTGGGAGAGTGGGCGGTTGAGCCCCAGACAGTCTGCATTTCCCCAACCCTGGGGGCCGGGCCGGGGTGCGGAGGCCCAGAGGCCAGGGCAGGCCTGCTCCGGGACCCGGGAAGTCTCCGAGGTTGGGGCTGGGCGGGGCCGCCAAGGGGCCTCCCAGGGGAAAGCCCAGGGCGGCATGGGGCGAGACCACCGGCTGCAGGCCGGTATCCTGGGTCCGGGCCGCATGCGAGGCGCCGGCAGCAGCCTGAGAGGAGGCGCCGCAACCTCCCGGCCACCCAGCAGCCGCCGGTCCTCATTCCTCCCCTCACTCACCCGTAGGCCGCGCGCGCTACCACTCCGCAGGACTCGCCTCCGGCCGGGTACCTCTCCCCGGGTCACCCATCAACATGGCCCCTTCACTTCCGGGACACGACCTTGCGCACTGAGCTACGAAGGGGCTGAAGGGAGCACGAGGGCGGGCGGAGGCGGAGGGACTTCCGGTCTCCTCCAAGCTCTCTCTTGGGCCCCGCCCCCTGCGCATGATTCCGCCCCCCAATCCTGAGCCCCGCCTCCGTGTGTGACCTCACCAAGGGACGGGCCTGCAGAGGCCACTCGCGCCCTGCCCCTAGAGGATTCCGTTGTCCGGGTCCGGCTGTGGGTACTGGGGTGGTCCCGATGCTGGCAGAAGGTTAGAGGGCAGGAGGTACCCTCGCTGTCCAACGAGGCTGCCGCACCCGCTAGGCCCCTCACCTGCTGGCAGCCCCTTAGCTTGTCCGGGGTGCCTGGCCAGCCTCCTGTACCGTCTGCTGATCTCTGGCTGGGGTCCTGGGATACCTGAGGGAATTCTAACACTAATATTCAGAGCTCCTCCAAACCTATTTTCTCACATCGACTTCTTTTCGACTTCTTTCCTCCATGCTGTTCCTACTCCCCAGGCCTCGTGGCTTCTAGCAAACTCCTACCCTTCCTTCAAAGTGTACCTCAAATGTCCCCCTTCACTGGGAAATCTCTCCCAGCCCGTTCCTCGCTCCCTCTAATACACTCATGTGTCTTCTTTAGGCCCCACGGAAATGTCTGCACATCTTAAGGCTCATAATCTGTTCAACAACAAAACGTATTTATTGGCGCCTACCATTTGCCAGGCACTGTAATTTATCCATTTGCTTCTCTGTCTCTCACTAGATTTGAGGACCCGGGTGGTTTCTCTGTGGAAGTCCCCTCTCCCAAGTGCCTCCCTCCATACCTGGCTCAGCCAAGCCCAAGGCCTGGGGCTTTGGAGTCCGGGGCCACAGGGGCCACTGCTAGCTCCTAGTTCCAGTTCCACCACTTAGGGACAGCTGCCCTCTGCCAAGTTTCCTAACCTCTCCCAGCCTTGGGGCTGTGGTGAGGATTAAAAGGTAATATCTACCAGGAGAGGGGTGGGCAATTACAGAATAGTCAGGCTATCAAAAGGACAAGAATCAGGAGAAGTACATGGCAGGGAAGAGCATTTCAGGCCTGCCCCCAGGTATGCCCTTAAGCTCAATGTGTTCTAGGAGCAGCAGGACGAAGGCCAGTGCTTTCGCAGCCAGGTGAGCGGGAGCTGGGAAAGAGGCCCTTATCAGAACTGGGAGGGATATGGTGGGTGCAAAGGACCCACAGCAGGGTTCGGAGCCAAGAAGTGCTGGGATCTGACTTTCCTTTCAACAGGATCCGTCTGGCTTGAGAGTAATGGAATGGAACCAGGGCTGAGGCAGGGAGACCAATCAAAAGTCTGTTGCAGGGCCGGGCACAGTGGCTCATGCCTGTAATCCCAGCACTTTGGGAGGCTGAGGCAAGCGGATCACTTGACGTCAAGAGTTCGAGACCAACCTGACCAACATGGTGAAGCCCCCATCTCTACTAAAAATACAAAAATTAGCCGGGTGTGGTGGCGTAGCGCCTGTAATTCCAGTTACTCAGGAGGCTGAGGCAGGAGAATTGCTTGAGCCCAGGAGGCAGAGGTTGCAATGAGCCGAGATCACACTACTGTACTCCAGCCTGGGTGACAGATCAAGACTCCATCTCAAAAAAAAAAAAAACAAAAACAAAACAGAAAGAGAAGAAAGCCAAGATGGAGAGAGGCATAGTAATTTTTCTAAGACACTGGGCTAAGAAGGAAAGAAGCTTTTGGTGGAAGCCAAGTCTGTCTTACTCTGAAACGTGTGTTCTTGCCACTCTTTCCGGCTGCCCTAATTTGCTTTTTAAAGAATTTTGTGACCCAAATAAATTGGTGACATTTCCACCTGGCATACCAGGTGACCTCTTCCTATCTCTCCTGACTTTCTCGTTCTATGGAATGTTATTTTTCGGAGGGAAGACAGAGGGAGGTCGTTTGGAGGGGTCTCCCCTTCAGATCAGCCCCCCTAGATCCACTTGCTCTTTAGGGTCTTATCTTTACTTCGACTGACAAGGCCTCTCCCTGCCCCCAGTGCTCCCATGGCAATGGAGCATGGGCAGTGAGGTGGCATCTAGCACCTGCATGTACGTACCCATGGTGCCTTTGTAGGCCAGGGACCCACGGCAGGGGCACTGACCCAAACCTCTGGGCTCTGCCAGGTTTCACAGGGCAAGAGGCATTCCGGGATCTCTTGGATTGAGATTGCTGGGGGTGTGTGTGTGTATTTGCTTGTTTGTTTGTTTTGAGACGGAGTTTTGCTCTGACACCAGGTTGGAGTACAGTGGTGCGATCTTGGCTCACTGCAACCTCTGCCTCCTGGGTTCAAGTGATTCTCCTGCCTCAGCCTCCTGAGTAGCTGGGACTACAGGCGCCCACCACCATGCCTGGCTGATTTTTGTATTTTTAGACAGGATCTCACTATGTTGCCCAGATTGGACACGGCCAACTTTGGAAACCCAGGACTCCAGTTCCGGGGCAAGACCTCAGGGGAGGCCCTCTTTAGTAGAGACGGGGTTTCACCATGTTGATCAGGGTAGTCTCGGTCTCTTGACCTCGTGATTTGCCCGCCTTGGCTTCCCAAAGTGCTGGGATTACAGGTGTGAGCCACCGTGCCCGGCCAGATATTGCAGGTTTAACTGTAACCCCCCAGATCTCACATCTGGATGATGGCATCGGCCTCTTAATGGTGATCGTGGCTGGAGGGAGAGAGGGGAGCACTCGTTTACCCAGAACAGTGACTCACATGTAGTAGTGAATGGATTTAATTGTTGAATGAATGAATGTTTTGTGGAAAGACAGGAGAGATGGACCATTTCACCTGGTTCAGGGTGGTCAAGGCTGTCTCATTTGAAAGGGGCCTGTGGGTTGGTGGTGAGTGCAGGGCAAGTGCGTTGGGCTTCGTGAGCCTTGGTCCCTCCACCTGTGTTTTGGAGATGGTGAGGAAAGGACTAGCTCATCAGGCTGTTGAAGATTAATCAGAGAGGGCATGTGAGGCCTGACACATGAGGTGAGGGGTGGCTAATTATAAAATGTCATTGGAAGCCGGGTGCGGTGGCTCACGCCTATAATCCCCCCACTTTGGGAGGCCGAGGCGGGCGGATCACCTGAGGTCAGGAGTTCGAGACCAGCTTGACCAACATGGAGGAACCCCGTCTGTATTAAAAATACAAAAATTAGTGGCCGGGCGCGGTGGCTCAAGCCTGTAATCCCAGCACTTTGGGAGGCCGAGACGGGCGGATCACGAGGTCAGGAGATCGAGACCATCCTGGCTAACCCGGTGAAACCCCGTCTCTACTAAAAAATACAAAAATCTAGCCAGGCGAGGTGGCGGGCGCCTGTAGTCCCAGCTACTCGGGAGGCTGAGACAGGAGAATGGCGTAACCCTGGGAGGCGGAGCTTGCAGTGAGCTGAGATCCGGCCACTGCACTCCAGCCTGGGCAACAGAGCGAGACTCCGCCTCAAAAAAAAATAAAAATAAAAATAAAAATACAAAAATTAGCTGGGCCTGGCGGTGCATGCCTGTAATCCCAGCACTTTGGGAGGCCAAGGCGGAAGGATCACCTGAGGTCAGGAGTTCGAGACCAGCCTGGCTAACATGGTGAAATCCCGTCTCTACTAAAAAAACAAAAATTAGCTGGGCATGGTGGCGCGTGCCTATAACCCCAGCTACTCGGGAGGCTGAGAGGCTTAGGAGGCTACTCGGGAAGCAGGAGAATCGCTTGAACCCAGAAGGTGGAGGTTGCAGTGAGCCGAGATCGTGCCACCGCACTCCAGCCTGGCAACAAGAGCAAAACTCTGTCTCAAAAAATAAATATGTAAAATGTCATCGTTCTTTCTCAGGCATGGATGGGCACATGGAAATATTGGCCCATAGCAGACTGTTTTTTTGTTTTTGTTTTTGTTTTGTCTTGAGACAAGGTCTTGCTGTGTCACCCAGGATGGAGTGCAGTGGTACGATCATAGCTCCCCATAACCTTAAACTCCTGAGCTCAAATGATCCTCCAACCTAGCCTCCCGAGTAGCTGAGACCACAGGTGCATGCCACCATGCCTGGCTAATTTTTCATTTTTCGTAGAGACAGGATCTCACTATGTTGCCCAGATTGGACATGGCCAACTTTGGAAACCCAGGACTCCAGTTCCGGGGCAAGACCTCAGGGGAGTCATAGGCTGTGGGCCCCCGGGCCCTGGAGAGCCTTAGTGGTCAAAGGTCTGGGCCCAGGTGCCTGAGGTGGGATGCCGGAACAAATACCAACAAAACTTTTTTGCTGAATGACTCGTAAGAACCAACATTGTTGTGTCCAATGCGTTAGCCAAGCAGTCAGTCGTTCAGCATTTACTGAGCAGCTAGTAGAAGCCGGGACTAGAGGCAGGAATGTAGAAATAAAATGCTCAGCTTCTGTCCTCATGAAGGTCAGGGTCAAAGTGGGAGATAGACAAACGCACACGTTGCCGGGGTCGAAGACTTGGCAGGTGCCATGGGAAACCAACAGAGCCTGTGATCGGCGCAGAAGCTGGGGCTGGGACCCAACAGACTGGAGCACAGGGTGGGAAGATGAAGGTTGAGACACAAGGCTGGACAGGAGAGCACCTTGGCCTCAGACACACCTGCCTGGCCTGAGGCTGCCCAGGGAGGAAGTGGTGGCCAGCAAGGTGTGCTTAAGGCCATTCCACCTGTACCACTGGTCTGGAGTCAGCCGTGGGTTTGAACTCGACCACCTGACGGGAGACTTCAGCAAGGTTCTCAACAGCTCTGGGCCTCAGTGTCCACACCTGTAAATGAGGATTAGGTCAAGTTCCCAAGGAATCAGACCTTGAAATTGACTCATGCTAACCAAGATAGAGGGAGGGATAAGCAGATCAAGTGACTTGTTTGCAGTGAGAATTCCAGTCTCCTTGAGGTCTTAGGGAGTCCCCAGGTGAGGATGCAGGGCAGCAGAGGTCCAGGCAGAAGACATGGTATGGCCTTTGAATGTAGAAGTTCAAAGGACTGGAGCCCAGGGGATTCAGGAAAGAGAGGCCCAAGATGAAACTGGTGAAGAAGGTGAGGGTTGACCACACAGGGCCTGGCAGGCCACAGCCAGGAATCCAGCCCTGATCCTTCTAGCAATGGGAGATGCATGCTATGATCAGACTTGCATCTGGGAAACATAACCTGGCTGCTTTGTGGGAACTAGACAGGCGGGCCGAGATCCGAAGATCAGTGCCAAGCCACTGCAGTATCCACTTGAGGCTCTCATCAGCTGAGAGGAAGAGTTAACACTTAGTAAGCTCTGCCTGTGTGCTAGCACTTACATTCACCGATTTCCCTAATCCTCAGCCAGATCTGCAAATATAAGAATTGCTGGCCGGGCGCGGTGGCTCAAGCCTGTAATCCCAGCACTTTGGGAGGCCGAGACGGGCGGATCACGAGGTCAGGAGATCGAGACCATCCTGGCTAACACGGTGAAACCCCGTCTCAGGCCGGGCGCGGTGGCTCAAGCCTGTAATCCCAGCACTTTGGGAGGCCGAGGCGGGTGGATCACGAGGTCAGGAGATCGAGACTATCCTGGCTAACATGGTGAAACCCCGTCTCTACTAAAAATACAAAAAACTAGCCGGGCGTGGTGGTGGGCGCCTGTAGTCTCAGCTACTTGGGAGGCTGAGGTGGGAGAATGGCGTGAACCCGGGAGGCGGAGCTTGCAGTGAGCCGAGATCACACCACTGCACTCCAGCCTGGGAGCACAGCGAGACTCCATCTCAAAAAAAAAAAAAAAAAAAAAAAAAAAAA
>NC_037678.1:11070699-11117301 GCF_003255815.1 Theropithecus gelada
GGGGGGGTTTGCGGGGCGGAGAGCCCCGCCCCCCCCCCCCCCCCCGGGGCAAAAGGGGGGCCCCCCGTCAAAAAAAAAAAAAAAAAAAAAAAAAGAAACCCCGTCTCTACTAAAAAATGCAAAAAATTAGCCGGGCGAGGTGGCGGGCGCCTGTAGTCCCAGCTACTCAGGAGGCTGAGGCAGGAGAATGGCGTGAACCCGGGAGGCGGAGCTTGCAGTGAGCTGAGATCCAGCCACTGCACTCCAGCCTGGGCGACAGAGCGAGACTCCATCTCAAAAAGAATTGCTATTGCCTCAGTTACATCCAACAAAATCGGATCTTAAGAGCCCTAAGCGGCAAGATTAGGAACTGTACTGAGGCCTGGAGCTCTGAATCGTCTATGGAACAGATGAAGTCACTCAGGACCAGGATGGAGAAAGAGGACAAGGGGCCAGGCTCGGTGGCTCACAACTGTAATCCCAGCACTTGAGAGTCTGAGGCGGCTGGATCACTTGAAGCCAGGAGTTCGAGACCAGCCTGGCCAACATGGTAAAACCCCACCTCTACTAAAATCATCTGGGCATGGTGGCGCGTGCCTGTAACCCCAACTACTCGGGAGGCTGAGGCAGGAGAATCACTTGAACCTAGGAGGCAGAAGTTGCAGTGAACCGAGATCGCGCCACTGCACTCCAGCCTCAGTGACAGAGCAAAACTCCATCTCGGAAAGAAAAAAAAAACAAAGAGGAAAAGGAGGGGAAACTTGAGGACACCGAAATCTAAGGAATCCGAAGGACAATGAAGAGCCCTTCGGAGGAACCATCAGAAGCTCAGCGCGGTGGCTCATGCCTGTAACCCCAACACTTTGGGAGGAGGCAGAAGTGGGAGGATTCCTTGAGGTCAGGAGTTCGAGACCAGCCTGGGCAACGTAGCATGACCCTGTCTCTATAAAATAATTTTTCAAAAAAAAATATATCTAGGAAAAGAATAAAAAGGGAAGGAGGGTGTGGTCATAGGGCCAATGCCACAGCGAGTGCCACCTTGTCCTTCCCCAGGGAGGAGCTGGCCTGTGACTGGCTGGTTCAGCAAAAGGAGGGGTCAGAAACCCAGGACCTGAAGAGTGAGTGGGAACTAAAAAAAAGAGACAGTGGGCCAGGCATGGTGGTTCACGCCTGTAATCTCAGCACTTTGGAAGGCTGAGGCGGGTGGATCACCTGAGGTCAGGAGTTCGAGACCAGCCTGGCCAACATGGTGAAACCACTTCTCTACTAAAAATACAAAACTTAGCCAGACATGGCAGCAGGCACCTGTAATCCTAGTTACTCATGAGACTGAGGCAGGATAATCACTGGAACTCAGGAGGCGCAGGCTGCAGTGAGCCGAGATCACGCCACTGCACTCCAGCCTGGGCAACAGAGTAAGACTCTGTCTCCAAAAAAAAAGAAAAGAAAAGAAAAGAAAAAATGGAGACAGTGATTTTGCTGGAAAGGGAAAGAGAAGATGAAAGGACCGCTACAGGGACAAAAGCCGATTGTATGTGTTGCGTCTGGGTTGGTTTGAGAGTTGGCTGGTATTTTATTCTAGCCTTGATGCAGGGAGGGGCGGCCAGAAGAGGGGGAGAGATTGAAAAAGGCAGAGAGGGGGAGACCTCAATGGTGTGATGTCACAGAGGAGACAGGGAACAGTGAGAGAAGCCAGGTGCCCCTTAGCTGCAGGGGGAGCAGGGAGGGACAGCCCAGGCTTCCCAGCAAAAGGGCAGAGCCTGTTTCTTACCAGTCTCATTCCCTTTACTTTGCCAGGTAGGATGCCTTATAAAATTGAGACCCTGTGTAAATGCTTGGAGGGAATTGAAGGAAAATTGTCACTGGGTGATAAAACAGAAACCTCAGTCCAGCTTACACCCTCCTCCCCACCCCCTCCCAGGGGTTAGCCCAGGCTGATGGAGGAACAGAGGAATCAGGAGTTCCTGGTTCCTGTAACCAGATCAGGAAGGCTCTGGGAAGTCAGCCAGCCAGCAACCTGGAAATTACTGTCAAGAGAGAGCCTCCTCCCTCTTAATGGGTTTTGCTGTCATCAGATGTCATTATTCCTGTATTCACCAGATAAGAACCTTATATCCCCAGGCAGAAGGGCCGGTCCCCCATTCATCTGTAAAATCTCCACTGCCCACATTGTGCCAGTTGGTGTTGAAAAGGACAAAGGGAATGTAAGCTTGCTCACCGAACACCCTCCCTTTGCAGATGGATTGGCTGCCTTTAAATTAGATGTCACTGCAGTCCAAGGGGATGGGACAAGGTAGTAGGATAGGGCAACAGGGGCTCCCTAAAGCTATAGCAGAAATTTGACTTGGCGCTGCTGTGACTATTTAAAATAGTCATAGACTATTTTAAAGTTGGGGTGTAGTGGCCAGGTGCGATGGCTCACACCTGTAATCCCAGCACTTTGGGAGGCCGAGGCAGGTGGATCACTTGAGGACAGGAGTTTGAGACCAGCCTGGCCAACATGGTGAAACCCTGTCTCTACTAAAAATACAAAAATTAGTTGGGCGTGGCCAGACGCCGTGGCTCACGCCTGAAATCCTAGCACTTTGGGAGGCTGAGGAGGGCAGATCACGAGTTCAGGAGATCGAGACCATCCTGGCTAACATGGTGAAACACCGTCTCTACTTAAAAATACAAAAAATGAGCCGGGTGTGGTGGCGGGCACCTGTAGTCCCAGCTACTTGGGAGGCTGAGGCAGGAGAATGACGTGAACCCGGGAGGCAGAGCTTGCAGTGAGCCGAGGTCGTGCCACTGCACTCCAGTCTCAGCGACAGAGCAAGACACTGTCTCAAAAAAAAAAAAAAAAAAAAAGCTGGGTGTGGTGGTGCGTGCCTGTAATACCAGCTACTCAGGAGGCTGAGTTGAGTCATGAGAGTTGCTTGAACCTGGGAGGCAGAGGTTGCTGTGAGCCGAGATCACGCCACTGCACTCCAGCCTGGGCAACAGAGCAAGACTCTGTCTCAAAAAACAAAAAAAAGTTGGGGGTAGTGATAGAATCAGATCTAGGATGTGAGGCAAGGCAGGGTTGCTGGGTGTAATTGTTCATGTCAAACACTGCACAAAGGCACTACATCAAGACCTTGTAGAATTGTATGTTTCTTACGACATTTCTTTGGCAGAAGGCAGCCTATCATTCTAACAAAAATCAGTGCATGTTGGCAATTTCCCAATAAATGGAAGTAAGATGTCTGAAGGAAGGGATGCCCTTGCCAATGAGTACAAAGGCCCATATGGGCTGGTGTCAGCCCTTTTCCTCGTGGAGAATGCATTGGTCAAGACTGGAAGAGTCTCTCGGCCTTGGCACCATCTCCTTGGAAACCTCTGTGCCATGAGAGCCAAGTGGAGGAAGAAGCAAATGTACAAGCTGAAGCGCAAAAGAAGAAAGATGAAGCCTGGTACGGTGCCTCACGCCTGTAATCCCAGCACTTTGGGAGGTCAAAGCGGGCAGATCCATTTGAGGTCATGAGTTCGAGACCAGCCTGGCCAACATGGCGAAACCCCATCTCTACTAAAAATACAAAATTAGCCAGGTGTGGTGGCACATGCCTGTAATCCCAGCTACTTGGAAGGCTGAGGCAGAAGAATCATTTGAACCCAGGCAAAGGTTGCAGTGAGCTGAGATTGTGCCATTGCACTCCAGCCTTGGCAACAAGAGCAAAACTCTGTCTCAAAAAAAAAAAAAAGGCTGGGCACGGTTGCTCATGCCTGTAATCCCAGCACTTCGGGAGGCTGAGGCGGGCAGATCACGAGGTCAGGAGTTCAAGACCAGCATGACCAACATAGAGAAACCCCGTCTCTACTAAAAAATACAAAAATTAGCCGGGCGTGGTGGGAGGCACCTGTAATCCCAGCTACTCAGGAGGTTGAGGCAGGAGAATCACTTGAACCCAGGAAGCAGAGGTGTCACTGAGCCGAGATCGTGCCATTGCACTCCAGCCTGGGTGACAGAGCAAGATTCTGTCTCAAAAAAAAAAAAAAAGAAAGAAAGAAAGAAAAGAAAGAAAGATGTGGCAGAGGTCCAAGTAAACCACCAGCTTGTGCACCTCTGGCAGCCACAGGAGCAGAAATGTGGGATGCCGGAGCCTGGAGATGCTGGCACAAGTTGTTGGACTGCATGCTGCTGTCTAGAACTTGTCTCTCATGGATCTAGAACTTCTGTCGCCATCTGATCACGAAGACCACCTTTGAGGAACCCACCTTGCTCATAGCAGAGCAGTTCCTGTAAGAGCTGGAATTACAGGTGTGAGCCACGGCACCCGGCCTGAGGCTTCTTCTTCTCAGACCAGTGAGGTGAAACCCAGAACCACGCCTGGCCCGTGTACGCTCATTTCTACAGGTATTGACAACACCACTGGCAAAGCCTCCATTGACACACAAGCGTGAAGCCCTCTCTCCTCAGTGAGGCAGATGGGGGCAAGTGAACCCTAGCTAATGAGAGTGGCTGCCCTGGGTCTGCCAGAGTGCAGGGGTTCTTGGGCACGATGGTTTGGGGACAAGCCAGTGGGGCAGCGTGTACTACTATTACTGATAATGCAAGTTAGGGGCCTGAGGGACAGGTCACCCAAAGAAAGGTGGGTTATGACATGCACATCACATCAGCACAATGCAGCGAGAATTTAGTGCATACTGTTGGGCCCCAGGCATCGTGGTAGGGACACAGAGGTGAGGAAGGCACCCCCACCCCTGCCGAGGAGAGAAGGCAGATGTTCCAGAGGCGCCCTCCGTTAGTGACCATCCTCAAAGTTCGGCTGCCTCCTGTGCTGATTTTGGAACCTCCATTTCCTGATCTGCAAAGGAGAGAAGAGGACACACCCTTTCCTTCGAGTGCCTTGAATACTTGCTAAAGTGTTCCCCTAGCACTGCCCACTTCATTTTATTTCCTAGGCTTCGTTTTCTTTCATCTTTATAATGTTCCATGATTCTTTTTTTTTTTTTTTTTTTTTTTTTGAGACGGAGTATCGCTCTATCGCCCAGGCTGAAGTACAGTGGCATGATCTCAGCTCACTGCAACCTCCACCTCCCGGGTTCAAGCGATGCTCCTGCCTCAGCCTCCTGAGTAGTTGGGACTACAGGTGCGCACCACCACACCTGGCTAATTTTTGTATTTTTAGTAGAGACAGGGTTTCGCTATGTTGGCCAGGATAGTCTCGATCTCTTGACCTCGTGATCCGCCCGTCTGGGCCTCCCAAAGTGTTGGTATTACAGGCATGAGCCACTACGCACGGCCGATTCTAATTTTTAGACATTTGCTTTTCCATTTTGTGCTATGTATTTGTATAAAATGCCTCAAATCCTGCGTGGTGTGGAGTGAGAAGAAAGAAAGAGGAAAGACAGGAAAGAAAGAAAGCCATCCAACCCCAATGGAAACAAGAAGACCAAAATATTAAGAAGAAAGAAAAAGAAAACGGCAGAGAGAAAGGAAGGGAGGAAGGGAGGGAGGGCAGGGCACGGTGGCTCACGTCTGTAATCCCAGCACTTTGGGAGGCCAAAGTGGGCGTATTGCTTGAGGTCAAGAGGTCGAGACCAGTCTGGCCAACATAGTGAAACCCCATCTCTATTAAAAATACAAAAATTAGCCAGGCGTAGTGGTGGGTGTCTGTAATTCCAGCTACTCAGGAGACTGAGGCAGGAGAATCGCTTGAACCTGGGAGGCAGAGGTTGCAATGAGCCGAGATTGTGCCACTGCACTCCAGCCTGGGTGATAGCGTGAGACTCAAAAAAGGAAAAAAAAAAAAAAAAAAAAAGGAAAGAAAGAAAAGCAAGTGAGATCGGCCGGGCGCGGTGGCTCAAGCCTGTAATCCCAGCACTTTGGGAGGCCGAGACGGGCGGATCACGAGTTCAGGAGATCGAGACCATCCTGGCTAACACGGTGAAACCCCGTCTCTACTAAAATACAAAAAAAAAAAAAAGCCGGGCGAGGTGGCGGGCGCCTGTAGTCCCAGCTACTCGGGAGGCTGAGGCAGGAGAATGGCGTGAACCCGGGAGGCGGGGCTTGCAGTGAGCTGAGATCCAGCCACTGCACTCCAGCCTGGGCGACAGAGCCAGACTCCGTCTCAAAAAAAAGAAAAGCAAGTGAGATGGCAGTCACAGTCATGCCTGGCCCTCCCACTAGGAGGCAATGCAGCACAATGAGAAGGGTATTGGAGTCCCTGGTCCTAAATCCCGGTTAGGCGCTGTATGCCTTTGAGCAATTCATGCCCTTAATCTCCCTAAATACTGGGATTCCCCCCTTTAATCTTCCCAGGCTGGAAAATGGAAGGGCCCAGTTCTGAATATCACTCAGTTCCGAGGGAGAAAAGCTGACACTCCAGTGAGCGCTGGCAGCGCCCCCACAGGATTCCATGAGGCAATGTATGCAAAGTGCTGCCTTGTACAGGCTCCAGGCGCTTCTTCCTCCAGTGAGTTTGCACTCCAGGCAATATTTAGTAACGTCTGTAAACCTTTTTTGGTTGTCACACTTGCGGGGGTGGGTTCTACTGGCATCTAGCGGCTGGAGGCCAGGGACACTGCTTCAGCACCCTACACTGTACAGGACAGCCTCATAGCAAGGAATGAACTGGCCTGCAGTGTCGGCAGTGCCCAGCCTGGGAATCCCCGGCCTACTCTCAAACACTTTTGAGCTCCTAGAAAGCAGAAAAATGTGTCTCGTTTTGTTGTTGTTGTTGTCGTTCTTGTGTTTTGAGACAGGATCTCACTCTGTTGCCCAGGCTGGAGTGCAGTGGCACAATCACAGCTCACTGCAACCTCGACCTCCCAGACTCAAGCATTCCTCTTGCCTCAGCCTCCTGAGTAGCTGGGACCACATTGTGAGCCACCACGCCACCACGCCCAGCTACTTTAAAACATGGAGTACAATGGCACTATCTCGGCTCCCTACAACCTCCGCCTCCCAGGTTCAAGCAATTCTCCTGCCTCAGCCTCCCAAGTAGCTGGGATTACAGGCACCCACCACCACACCCTGCTAATTTTTGTATTTTTAGTAGAGACAGGGTTTCACCACGTTGGCCAGGCTATTCTCGAACTCCTGGCCTTAGGTGATCTGCCCACCTCGACCTCCCAAAGTGCTGGGATTACAGGCGTGATCCACTGAGCCCGGTTTAGGTTGTTACCTTTGAATACTTTGGGGACACTCATGTGGATGAGGGCCTGGCCTTGTCCCGTGTGGCCTTCTAGAAGGCCCAGTGCTCTAACGGGCCTGCTGTGAGGCATGCTGGGTCTTCAGAAGGCAGCCTGGCAGGACAAGTGGGAGGTTCTAATTACACTGTGGGGGCTCCTGTGTGACAGTTAACAGCAGTGCCAAGTCTGGGTCAGGTTGGGCCAATAACTGGGGGGCAACCTACCCTGTGGGCAAGGCCTTGCAGAGGAGGAAGTTTGGGCCAGAAAATACCTGCTGCCCTCTGGTGGTGTCTTTTTTAAAAAGGAATTTGGCTGGGCAGGGTGAGCCCACACCTGTAGTCCCAGCACTTTGGGAGGCCACGATGGGTGGATCATCTGAGGTCAGGAGTTCAAGACCAGACTGGCCAGCATGGCGAAACACCATCTTTACTAAAAATACAAAAATTAGCCAGGCTTGGTAGCAGGCACCTGTAATCCCAGCTACTTGGGAGACTGAGGCAAGAGAATCATTTGAACCTGGGAGGCGCAGGTTGCAGTGAGCCAAGATCATGCCACTGCACTCCAGCCTGGGTGACAGAGCGAGACTCCATCTCAAACAAACAACCAACCAAGCAAAGGAATTTATGGGCTCACATTTTTATAGGAAGCCGAGTTCCATTTTGGCCACATGGTATTTGAGGTGACATTGACACCTGGGGGCCTCGTCCAGCAGGCAGCAGGCTTCATGGGCTGGGTCCGTAGGAAAGAGGACTCCCTGGAGAGATGGAGCCAGTTCCACCTTGGTAAGCATGGAGAACTGCACGTAAGGGTGGATCCAGGACCAAGCCCCGGGATCCCCCTTATTAAAGGGGTGCACGGGGAAAAAGGAACCAGGAAGACAACCAGGAAGAAATGTCATGGAGGAGGAAGAGGAGAGCCACGAGACAGATGAGTCACGGAGACTAAGGGAAGCAGACCCAGGAAGGGATGCATGACCCACGTGTCACATGCAAGGAGATGGAGGGTGTGGTTGGGGCCACGATGCTGACTGCTCACGCTTATGGAGCTCTCACCATGCTCCAGGCTCTGCTCTAAGCTCTGAGCGTCCTCACAATCACCCCTGGAGGTCTGTCCTATGATGGTCCCGTGTTACAGATGAGGACACCAGCTGGTGGCTGGTGAAAGGCCTGTTGGAGGCAGCTGAGGCTGTGCCAAAGGTACCATCTGGGCCCCGGATTTCTGTTGGAGAACCACCTTCCCTTTTCCTCAGTCAATAGACACAGGGCTTTGACTGATCTACATGAATTGGCAGATTCCATCCCAAGTCCCACCAGTCTCACTGATGCATTCAGGGATGTTCACATGACCTAAATCAAGTCAGTGAGATCCACGCCCAAGACTTTGAGAGAGAAGAGCTCTATTTCTTTTGTGCTGAGCTTAAAGCTGAGATGGTGAAGCCTGGAGCTGCTGCAGCCATCTTGCAGGCACGAGGGGTAAACCTGTCTGAGACTCGGGACAGCACAAGTCGGGAAGTGCAGCTGTGTTCAGCCACAAGAGAGCTGGATGACAATGTGACTGTACCTGAAGCCGACATTACCCCTGAACTTTACCATTGGTAAACCAGTACGTTCCTTGCCTGCCTCACTAGTTTGGGTTGGTTTATCTAGTTTGCCTCACTGGTTTAGGTTGTCGTTTAATGAAAGCAAACTATACCAGTTATCTATGGCCACAATTAAGCTTTGTAAGAAACCACAGAGACTTTGCAGCAATTGAGCTCATGAGACTGGATCAGTGTTTAGGCTGGACTTGACTAGGCAGTTTTTCTGCTGTCAGCCGGGCTCACACACGCTGGTCAGCTGGGATGAGTGGGAAAAGCAGGCCACGTGTAGAGGCCACCATGGCAAACATTTGAGTCACTGTTGATGTTTTGCCTCTACAAGCTCTTGGCCATCTAGGATAGGAATTTGGAAAGTGGTTGGTGAAACTGATGCAGGGTTGGGCTTTTCTGCAAACACCTCAGAGAAACAGAATTACAAGAAATGCATACGTATGAGAGGCTAGTTTGTTGCAGATCGTCTCTCCCTTCCGGGGTTTGTGTGCTGTTTCCTTGGGATTAGGTCCAGGTGGTTAATTTTTGGCAGCAGACCTCACAGGTGCTGTGGGGTCCTTTTACAGACGTGGAAAATGGGTATAATGGGGAGCGACATCTTTTAGCTCAGAGTCTGGCACAAAATAGGCACTTAATCAATGTCTCTAAATACTAATGATGATGATGATGATGATGATGATGATGATGATGATTCACCATAGGAGGTGATTTAAGGGTTCTTAACTTGATCTTAAACGGCATGTGGGTCACTACTGCCCTCTTCTGGATAGGTAGGGTGTCTACATCTTCTCCACTTCCTCAAGCCTGTGGAATTCAGCCCCCACTCCATCCCCACTCCAAGTACCTGCAGCAGGTACCTTTATGGGCTTTGTGAGTGTGGTCAGAAGTCCAGGCAGTCCCAGCCCCCAGGTGTCAGACTGACGCATGTGTGACACTTTGCGAGTGTTCAGAAAACATGAGCCCTTGCTTTGGCCACCAGGACTGCAGTCACGCCTCCTCCCATCTCTGGGCCTCCATCCTCTCTAACATGGAGGTTGCACAGCCACCCCACAGGGGACCATGGCAGAGCTCAAAAAGCGTCTGTTGCCGGACGCGGTGGTTCACGCCTGTAATCCCAGCACTTTGGGAGGCCGAGACGGGCGGATCACGAGGTCAGGAGATCGAAACCATCCTGGCTAACACGGTGAAATCCTGTCTCTACTAAAAATACAAAAATTAGCCGGGCGTGGTGGCCGGCGCCTGTAGTGCCAGCTACACAGGAGGCTGAGGCAGGAGAATGGCGTGAACCCCGGAGGCGGAGCTTGCAGTGAGTGGAGATCGTGCCACTGAGCTCCAGCCTGGGCGACAGAGTGAGACTCCATCTCAAAAAAAAAAAAAAAATGTCTGTTCCCACCACCTCAGATTCTCTTTAGGACACACACAGGGGACTCCCAGGACAACTCCAGTGTCCACCTGGCCCAGAGGAAGCTCCTTGGAAGTGCCCACATCCCAAGGCTCCAGGCGCTGTCCAAGGTCGGCTCCACGGGACGGAGATACCTGCTCCTGGGAGTCCAGAGGACCTGGTGCTGAGAGTCCAGACCCAGAATCGACACGGCTGTGACCTTGGATGAGGCATTTAGAACTCAACAGGAGAAACTGCTGAGGCAGGAGCACTTATTTTGATGCTCCAGAGCAGAACTGGAGAGCCACTCCCTCTCTGCAGAGGCACCAGCGCCTTCATCCAGATCCCCAAAGGGGTCCCTGCCCACTGCAGGAGGGTGGGCGCCCCCAGTCCTAGGAGCCTGGCTCACTTCTGCTTCCTTTTGCCAGACCTCGGCCCAGCATCTTCCACTTCCCAGCTGCTTCCACCTGCGGCTGGGGGACACTTCGTCCCTAAGTGAGGGTGCTCCCTGCAGCCCCCGTCACCCCACTGGCCATCCAGTCCTCAGGAAGGTCTTGCACGCCATGGATCCAGAAGCAAGGGTGTCTTTAGCAAGACCAAAGACACCTCCTCTCACCCCTCCCTGCCCCAGAGCACCCACAAACCAGCCACATACGCACACAATTCAGACTTTGTAGCTGTTTTTATTATTAATATTATCTTCTCCTTTAAGCATCCCTTTAAGGGTGAAATGAAATCCAACCATTTACAGAGAAAATGATTTCAGAATGTACATATTGATTTTCCCTTACAAAAAAAAATAATACTATTATTGATGTCCTTAAATTATACATTTCCCAGGGTCCTGCCTTCTGCTTGGGCAAGTCCTGTCTCCCCACCCGGACTCTCCCTCTTGCCCCCAAAGCTCTCCCATGCTGCCCCGGGAATCGACGTGACCCATGGGTGGACAGGGCCGGCCATGCTTCCTGGATGCTTGGCATGGACAGGCCTCCTTGGGTCTAGGGGTCTCAGGGCCAGTTATTCCCGGGGAGAAGCGTGGACATGGGACATGGCAGCAGTGGTCACATTCAGCTTGGTTTCCCTTTGTACTGAGGGAGTGGCCCTGGGTTCCTCTACCTCCACCAGATTCCCAGTGTATGCTGTGATGATATGTGAAACTCTTCAACCCCACGCCCTGGCCTCCACCCCTCTAACAGCTGTCCTCTCCACCGATGGCCAGGCCTTCACTTCTGCTGTGAACAGGCCCTGCCCCACCAGATCTGCGAGGAAGGCAGGGACTGGCAGCTCTGAGCTGCTCCTGTCTTCCTTCCCTTAGCCCTGAGCTGGTGCCCTGGAGGGGCATCCCCACAGCAACTGAGGGTGCCAGGGGCGTGGGGTGAGGAAGCTGCCAAGGAGGGAGGCCCCAGGCTAGGGCCTGGGCATGATCAGGAGCCGTGAGACTCCCTGTCCGTGGGATGCAGCCTGGGCTGGATTGACCCAGAGCCACAGGGACCTTGACTTCTTGAGCCACCTCTTGGCCCCAAGAGGAAACAGAAAGGAAGGCTGCTGTGACTTCAAAGGAGGAGTTCCATGGGGGCAGTCCCCTAGATGGGAGTGAAGTGGCTCAGAGCCCCTCAGCCCACTTCATGCTTGCCCACCAGTGGCTGCTCTGAGGCCAGCCCCCCACACCATGCCCTCACTGGGCACTTAACCCAGACAGAGCTGTGGCAAGGAGATGCCCTCCTCTTCTGGCCCATTAGGAAACCCCCAACAATAAGACAACCGGAGATGGCCCCACTGGAGGTGGGGGAGGGGACGGGTGGGATCATGTGGCTGGGGCTGAGAGGGGCTGGGGAGGTAATGGGCTCTCAGCTGCACAGCCCTCAGGTCAGGAGGATTCTCATTCCTCAGACTGAAAGACAGACAGACGGACAGACCCTGCATCCCCTTTAGCTTTGCTTTCTAGGCTCCCCAAGGGCTTTCCGCCTCAGTCATTTTGGGGAGCTGCAGGAGGTGTGGCCACAGGCCTGACGAAGGACACCTGGGCCTGGCCTCCCCCATCCACACACAAGCATGTATTTACAGGGACACAGCAATACAGACATGTACAAATACACACCAAGCATGCACCCATGCCCATAAATATACACACACACACGCACAAACATGAGCCATTCCACAGGCCAGCTCTGCAAACCAGCATCACTGGGTAGCCTTTGAGGGGCCGAGGGGAGGGGGCGTTTCCCCTTCCCACAGAGCTGCAGGCTCCTCACTGCCCCCCGCCCTGGGCTGCACAGTGAGGGGAACAGGAACAAGCTATTCCGGAAACTCTGACAATGAGAGCGGGATCTGACGACTGAATTATTGCTGCCCCCTCCCCCTCTCCCAGAGATGCTACTGGTCCCCCATAACCATTCTCTTCTTCTCTATCAATAAGAGAACTCCCAAGGTGAGGCCAGACACATGGCGGCCGCACTGAAGACTACACTTCCCAGGTTCCCTTGCAGCTGCTTGTGGCCATGTGGCTGAGTCCCAGCCAATGAGAGGCCAGCAGAGGTGAGCCTGCCAATTCTGGCTCATGCCCTTAGCAAAAAGTGGGTGTGCCCCTCTTGCCTATTTCTGCTTCCCTCAGGCTTGGATGCTCACAGGAGGGTTGGCGCTGGAGCAGCCACTGTGTACCCAGAATTGGAAGGTGCCTATGAAGAAACACAGAGCTGCCCTACCAGCTCTGGGCCATCTCAATCTAGACTAATTAGAAACAAGCTTCTGTCTTGCTTAAACCACTGTATTTCAGGGTCTCTTAATCACAGCAGCTTAGACTCAATTCCAACAAAGACATCTCGACCAAGGCAAGCTATGAGAAATAGGAAGCATACAACTGGCCTTATTGTCCCTTCTTGGGCCCAAGGCAGCCTCATGGCCCCTTCCTGGCCCCCAGCCAGCCTGCCCCAAGGAGGGGCACAATAGTGACTGCAGCTGGGACTGGGTGTCAGAAGGAAGGGGTGATGGGGAGGGAGAGACGGATCCGTGCAGAGGCCTCATGTCAGTCTTCTCCTTCCCAATTCCCCCTCAAGGCCCCACTTACAACTGGACTCCTGGCCTTGCAAGGACTGAGTGCACAGTCCACAAGACAGCAATGTAAAAACGGGAGAAGGAACGTCAAGGCCCGGTTTGGAACCCAAAGGAAAGCTCCTCAGGATTCTCCAGGCCCCTGTGTTGGCTTACGACAACCTGAGGGGAGCAGAGAGACAGACTCAGGGCAGCCAGGTCCTGTCCTTTGTGGCAGGCGGTAGAGTTCTGTCTCCCTCCGGCCCAGCACTTGACAACACTGCAAAGCATCCCTCAGCACCTCCTCTTGGTAGGATGTGGTTTTTCATCTCTTCCCTCCCAGGCGTCCATGCTTCCCCCTGGACCCAAATGCATCTACTTACGGAGCCCTGGGTCCTCCTGGCAGGCGGGTCTCCCACACCTAGCCCAAGACCCAGGGATGCCAAATGGTGGGCTTTTTTCCTGGTCTGGCCACGCCCCAGAGGCTGCCTGGTGGGACCCTGCAGGCTGTTTTCCCCAGCCCTGCCTGCCGTCCCCCGCTACCCAGGGACCACCACACACACTCCAGTGGCACCTCCTGGCCACAGCCACAGCAGTCTTGGCAGTCAGAAGGGCCACCCAGCCATCACGGCCTGCGCCCTCTCCCAACAGGAGGGATGTTTTCTGAGCTCAAAGACCTGACCCTTGATTCACAAGGGTGAAGTAGGGAAACCCTACCCCCACTCCCACTCCCCACCCACTCCTGGTCCTCTCAAGAACCACGGAGCTGGCAGGAGGCAGGGAGATAGCGCTAGGGGCCGTTGCCACCCCCGCCCTGCCACGAGCCCTATCAGATCATGCAGCCTTAGCCTTCGGCCTCATCCAGTTTGCCCCGGGCGGGCAGCCTTCCCTCGGGACCCCTGTGGCGCCGCCCTCCCGCCGCCGTGCTCCTGGGCTCCTGGTAGGGGTTGTCCAGCAGGTAGCGGAACTGGTCGTAGTTCTTCAGCAGGTACTTGGGCGCATACATGTGCTCGCTGGGGTCAGCGGGCGGGTACTCCTGCTGCGTGCCATCGAACCAGCCCCCGGTGCGGATCAGGCCGCGGATGTAGTTCAGGTCCCGCTTGTCCTCGTAGTCACCCCAGCGCGGGAAGTCACCATTCTGGGCGGACACGAGCTTGAAGTAGATGCCCTCGGGCGTGAAGCACCAGGAGCAGTGCCAACCGGCGAAGTGCAGGGGGCTGCCCAGCGACCACTGCACCAGGATGTGGCCGGTGCGGTTCTCGTACTGCCTGAAGTTGGGCATGGTGTAGTACTGGCGGCGGCGCAGGCGGATGCCGTCCAGCCCGTACACTGCCTGCAGCATGTCCACCGTGCAGCCCGACACCACCTCCAGGGTGCCCGGCTGCTTCCAGAAAAAGCCGTAGAGTGACTTGCGCATGTGGAAGGCGAAGGGCTCGGTCCAGCCGTCGTAGAGCTTGAGGAAGAGGACGCCGTCCCGGGCCGGGATCTCGTCCGCGTCGTCAATGATGAAGACGTCGTCGGGCCGCAGGTTGCGCAGCCGCGAGACGCCGTCCTGGGTGAGGAAGGTGCGCAGGTAGTCGTCGGCGATCCAGCCGTCCTGCCGGCCGCCGGGCGGGAAGTGGTCCAGGAAGACATAGAGCACCTTGTGGCGGATGTACTCGAAGGTGCCGTTGGTCAGCATCTCCCGGAACTTCAGTGGCCGCGGCTCCCCGTAAGCTGTGAAGTTGGACTCACACACCACGAAGGCGTCCACCACGTCACCCAGCTCGTGGAAGCGCACGTCCAGCAGGTCGAACTCGTGGTTGACGTTGATGGCATTGATGACGCGGCGCGGCACCTCCCTGGGCACCAGCCGCTCCTTGGTGGGCAGGTTGGAGTACTGCACCACGGTGGGCACACCGCAGCTGGGTCCATGCCAGCCGGGCAGGCACACGCACTCCACCCACTTGCGCCGCGCGCCCCGGCCGCCCGTGCGCTCCCGGGCGCTCAGCAGGTACCGGGGTGGGCGCCGGGCCGAGGAGCCGTTGGCCCCCTCGGGCTTCTCCTCCGGCCGTCCTGGGGGCGGCCTCTCCAGCATCTTGGTGCCGGGTTTGAAGCAGACGCCGCCAGCCTTGGTGCGCACGAAATACTCGGTGGTGTCCTCGGGCAGCACGAAGTCCACCCGGTGGAGCTCCTCCGCCGCCTTGCTGGGCGGTAGCGGCTGCAGCAGGGGCGAGTGCGAGTAGAGCGGGGTGCGCAGCAGGTCGGGGTCTCCTGGCTCGGGGCTGGCCTGGGGCGTGACCGGCGCATTGTTCCAGAAGAAGCTGGACACCAGGTTAGGGCTGAGGGAGGCCAGTTCTCGGGGGAAGGTGACATAGGACAGGGTCTTGAAGAAGTGCAGGAAGGAGATGAGGCACAGGCCGGCCATACAGAACATGAGAAAGAGCTTGTAGCGTCTCATTTTCATCCTGTGGGAGAGAGAGACAGCAGACCCATCAGGGCAGCCCAGTCTCCCTTCCTAGGAAGGGGACCCTAGGAGGCCTCTGCTGTCACCTTGCTGGAGAATGTGGTGGCCAGCACCTGCTGCCCCTGCATGGAGTGACCTTCTGCCCCCAAGAGACAGCTCGCGGTACCAAGGCTCTGAAAGCTCTAGCACTGAGGACACCCCTGTGCTCCCACAGCCCTTCCCTGAGACCCCCAGGCCACCACCGTGCCCCCTTTGCAGCCTGCTCCTCCGCCTGGCCCACCCCACCCTGACTGTATGGCTGCTCTGCTAGACTTGGCTCCAGGAGCAAAATGCGCCCTGGGAAAAGCTCAACCCGCAGTGCAGACACTGCCGGAGGAAAGGACAGCGAGAGCAGGCTGCAGGTTGCCCTCCCAGGTCCTGTCCCTCCTCTCCTATCTTCGTTTTTATGGACATACTGACAAACCTTTTGAATACTTTTTCACTGAAAAAACTCACAGTTCTCAAGGGAAAACACTTATTCTAACATATTTAAGGAATAAAATTAGGCCAGGCATGGTGGCTCACGCCTGTAATCCTAACACCTTCCGAGGCTGAGGCAGGAGGATCGCTTGAGCCCAGGAGTTTGAGACCAGCTTGGACAACATAGTGAGACCCCATCTCTACAGAAAATTTAAAAATTAGCCAGGTGTGGTGCCATGTGCCTGTGGTTCTAGCTACTCAGGGGGCTGAGGTGGGAAGATCACTTAAGACTTCGAGGTTGAGGCTGCAGTGAGCCATGACTGCACCACTGCACCCCAGCCTGGACAACAGACTGAGCCACCGTCTCAAAAATAAAATAAAAGAAAAGAAAAGTTCCCCTTCATTATCCCATGCCCTTTACTAATCTCCAGGCATAAAAATTTGAGGTCGGCCAGTGCAGTAGTTAATGCCTATAATCCTAGCACTTTGGGAGGCCGAGGTCGGTGGATCACAAGGTCAAGAGTTTGAGACCAGCCTGGCCAACATGGTGAAACTCCGTCTCTACTAAAAATACAAAAATTAGTTGGCTGCAGTGGTGCATGTCTGTAATCCCAGCTATTAGGTAGGCTGAGGCAGGAGAATTACATGAACCCAGGAGGTGGAAGTTGCAGTAAGCCAATATTGCACCATTGCACTCCAACCTGGGCAACGAGAGCAAGACTCCACCTAAAAAAATTTAAAAAATAAAAAAAATTTGAGGTCTATCTCTGGCTTTATATGCAATTTTTCTATTCTGGGTTTAATATTTTTCACAAATATTACCATACAGGACACTAAGTCTAACGAAGTTGTTTTCCTCAATCAATGATAGATTTAAAAGATTTTGGTATCAGTAGAAATAAATGTACCAGTTCCTTTTAAATCCCACATATTACATGGCTATTGTGAATAAATCACTCTGTATCATGACTCATGATATAATCATTTGCTATACATTTATACAGTTTGATTTATCAATTCTTTTATGGTTGTGGGATGGAGATGCTTGTATATTCTTATTCTCCAATTTAAATAAGTTTGTTTTTTTTTTGAGACAGAGTCTTGCTGTCGCCCAGGCTGGAGTGCAGTGGCGTGATCTGGGCTCACTGCAAGCTCCGCCTCCTGGGTTCATGCCATTCTCCTGCCTCAGCCTCCCGAGTAGCTGGGACTACAGGCGCCCGCCACTATGCCTGGCTAATTTTTTGTATTTTTAGTAGAGATGGGGTTTCACTGTGTTAGCCAGGGTGGTCTCGATCTCCTGACCTCGTGATCCACCCGCCTTGGCCTCCCAAAGTGCTGGGATTATAGGCGTGAACCACCGCACCCGGCCTTTTTTTTTTTTTTTTTAAGACAGAGTCTTGCTCTGTCGCCCAGGCTGAAATGCAGTGGTGCGATCTCTGCTCACTGCAGCCTCTGCCTACCAGGATCAAGGAATTCTCCCGCCTCAGCCTCCCAAGTAGCTGGGATTACAGGCACACGCCAACACACCGAGTTAATTTTTATATTTTTAGTAGAGATGGGGTTTTGCCATGTTGGCTAGGCAGGTCTCGAACTCCTGACCTCAGGTGATCCGCCCATCTCGGCCTCCTAAAGTGCTGAGATTACAGGTGTGAGCCACTGTGCCTGGCCTAAAGAGACTTTTAATTTTAGAATATTTGTAGATTATCAGAAAAGGTGCAAAGATGACAGCACAGAGGCTTCCTCACGCACTTCACCCTATTGCTCCCAGCTGACACCACCATGGGACATTTGTCACAACTAGGAAACAGGCATTGGAATGTCACCATTAGCCAAACCCCACACTGGATTTGGATGCCTCGTTTTATGAATGAGCCGTGCAGCCACAGAGCACCTCCGACTGCAGCCATCTAGCTCATTTCACCCTTGAGTCTAGGCAGGTGGGCAGGCAGGCCAGGAGTTTACATTCATTTGACCAATGAAAATGCTGGGTGGGGCCAAGTGGGACCAGTGACCTGTCCGGGGGGACCCAGTGAGTCACAGAAAAGGCTGAGACAGAAACCTTGCCTTTGGCATCTGGCACTGTCCTACCTAGATATTCTTAAAATGTTCCCATCTGTGGCTTCTCTTTATTTTTGATTCTTTCTCTGGGTCATGCTCTCCCCTTCACTTTTTTTTTGAGATGGTGTTTCGTTCTGTCACCCAGGCTGGAGTGCAGTGGTGAGATCCCGGCTCACTGCAACTTCCACCTCTCAGGTTCAAGCAATTCTCTTGCCTCAGCCTCCCAAGTAGCTGGAATCACAGGCATGTACCACCATGTCCCGCTAATTTTTATATTTTTAGTAGAGATGTGGTTTCACATTGGCCAGACTGGTCTTGAACTCCTGACCTCAAGTGATCTGCCCGCCTCAGCTTTTGAAAGTGCCGGGATTACACGCATGAACCACCGTGGCCAGCCTCTCTACTTTTTAACTCTGAGGACAGCAAGGTAGGGTGGAAAGATAGGCACTTGGGTTAGGCACGGTGGCTCACACCTGTAATTCCAGCACTTTGGGAAGCCGAGGCAGGGGGATCACCTGAGGTCAGGAGTTGGAGACCAGCCTGGCCAATATGGTGAGGCCAACCGTCACTACTAAAAATACAAAAATTAGCCGGGCATGGTGGTGGGCACCTGTAATCCCAGCTACTCGGGAGGCTGAGGCAGGAGAATCGCTTGAACCCAGGAGGTGGAGGTTGCAGTGAACCGAGATTGCACCATTGCACTCCAGCCTGGGTGACAGAGCAAGAGAGCGAGGCTCCGTCTCAAAAAAAAAAAAAAAAAAAAAAATTCAAGACTCCTCATCATTCTGAACCTTAGTTTCTCCATCTGTGAAACAGGCACAGAGTTCCTGGCATGCAGCATGTGCTCCATAAGCTCTTGTTCCTTTCAATGCTCAAGGCTGGATGCCCCCAATGTAATTTTCTCTAAGCCACATGGTCATAAGGCACAGAATCATAACACGATTGATCTGGAAATTTTAAGGACCATCTCCTCCAACTCTTTCATTTTATAGAGGAGGAAACCAGGACTTAGGGGCCTTCAGGGACCTGCCCAAAGTCACAACAGAGCTGGAGTGTGAACCAGGCAGCTGGGCTCTGCACCAGGTGCCCCTCATGGCCTCAGCTTGGCGAGAAGTCCTGAGAAGGCTGGTAAGAAGCAGTCAAGCTGCTGATCCTGACAGGGCAGTGCTTGCCCCATTCGAGCTCAGATATCCCTCCTCTAGTAAACACCTGCCCCCTGGAGCTGCCCACACGGAGTGGGCACAGTTGACTGCAGGCAGGTAGAACAATCTGGGATAGGGGCCTGACCTCTGGTAAATGGTAGATGTCCCACGGCGGAGCTGGGGCTGTTCTCCACTGGCGTTTGGAAGGAGGGGCTGCCCCTTGATAACATTTTGAAGTGGGTCTTCTGCACTTCATTCTCCATTTTGGATTCCAGCCCTTGTCTGGCAAAGTGAGACCAGTTGGGCTGGACCAGCAGGGTGAGCAAAAGGGGCTAGGAGTTCCTGCTGCAGCCAGGACCAGGCACAAGGCAATACTGCAGCCAGGGTTAGCATGGCGGAAACTTCCAGAGCAAACTACTCATGGGGTTTCAGGACATGGAAAGGCAGCCTGGATCCTTCTGGTGGGCTATTTTTCTTTTCTCTTTTTTTTTTTTGAGACGGAGTTTTGCTCTTGTTGCCCAGGCTGGAGCGCAATGGTGCAATCTCGGCTCACCGCAACCTCTGCCTCAAGCAATTCTCCTGCCTCAGCCTCCTGAGTAGCTGGGATTACAGATACGCACCACCATACTGGCTAATTTTGTATTTTTAGTAGAGGTGGGGTTTCACCATGTTGGTTAGGCTGGTTTTGAACTCCTGACCTCAGGTGATCTGCCTGCTGGGATTACAGGTGTGAGCCACTGTGCCTGGCCTTAGTGGGCCATTTTTCTCTACTTGGGACCTGCCTCTGTGGGGGACACTCCAAGTTACACAACTGGTGTAAGCTATGTGGAGGGCATGGCCTGGGGCTGCCATTCAGACTCTAAATCCCCTGGCAGCACGAACAAAGGCTTTAGCAAAGCAAGGTAAGAGGAACTCAGAGAGGCAAGGAAACAGCTTGCTTGGCGTAAAGGGCTTCCGTGGACCTGCTAAGGTCGGATTGACCCAGCTGCCCCTTGGCTGGCTTTCAGGATCTGGTTACTCGCGGCCAGCTGTGCCCTTCTGAGCACGGACTCACCAGTGCTTAGGAGCTCCCCTCTGAGTCACTGGAGCCTTCAGGGCAGGGCCCCTTAATAAGGCCTTAGTCTGGCTTGCTGCTGAGAATCAAGGATCTGAGCATGTTTCCCTCATCACTCAGGCTGCTAGGAGGCTCAGAAGCACACAGCCTCAGAAGCACACAGTGGTTAGCCCCGAGCATGTCAACAGCGCCTCACAGACAGCATTTTCTTGGACTCCTTCACTTGCAGCTGCCCGCACAGTTTCAATCCTTTTCAGCTCAATTCCTTTTTGTCTTTTCGTTTTTTGATTGAGACAGCATATAAATAAAATGGAACAAATAAGCACTGGCACTCAGGGTCTCATTTAAATCTCTCAACCACTCTGGTACTTCATTTAAACTGCCCTGTTTTAACAGATGGAGAAAACGAGACTCAGAAAGATGGCAAGATTTTCCCAAAAGGACAATTAAGGAGGTGGCCGAGTCAGGACTTGAACATAGTTCTGGTTCTCAAGCCAGCGCCTCTCTCCCTCATGACAGCTGAGACCACCAGATCCCTCTGTAGTGCAGGTGGCCCAGCTGTGGGCTAAAGCCATGGAACCAAACTGGGCCCCAGTTGGTGGCATCTCAGCTTCCATTACAAAGCTTCATCAAGGCTGGGCACAGTGGCTCATGCCCCTGTAATCCCTGCACTTTGGGAGGCCGAGGTGGGCAGACTGCTTGAGTCCAGGAGTTTAAGACCAGCCTGGGCAACATGGCTAAACCCCGTCTGTACAAAACAAAACAAAAATTAGCAGGGCGTGGTGGCACGTGCCTGTAGTTCTAGCTACTTGGGAAGCTGAGGTGGGAAGACTGCTTGAGCCTTGCAGGTCAAGGCTGCAGTGAGCTGAGATCGCAATACTGTACTCCAGCCTGGGCACGGTAGTGAGACTCTTATCTCAAAAGCAAAAACAACAAAGCATTGACACACCATCAGGTGTAACAATAAAACTGTCACTGAGGCTCACTGAGGCTGACATGCCAGACACTGTCCTAAGCATGTTATACGTGACTGCACTGAATCCTCCCAACATGAAACAGGTCCCCTTCTATAAGGAAACCGAGGCCATGGAGATGATGTCACTTGCACAGCATTGCACAATAGAAGGATCATACTGGACCCTGTAGGGTCAATCACGGGGTTGTGTCCAGGGCTAAAGCTGTCCTGAGCCCCTTCCAGCTGCCAAGTTCGATCCAAGTAGAGTGACAGGGCCCCTGAGGAGTCCACCTATGACCAGTGAAGACAACCCAGTGGATGGTGCAGCCCCTGTGGCATCTGATCCATACAACATGCCACAGGGTGCTCACCCAACCCATGTCACTCATTCACTCAGCAACAATTCTGCAAGAGCCCCGTGTGCCAGGCACCTCGGTGAGCACTGGGAACATGGGGAGACAGGACGGACCAAAATCCCTGCCCTCAGGGAGCCTGTTCAGCACCCAGCAGTGTAGGGAGGCTGCCTAAACCGCAAACACAAGAGTCAGGTCGGAAAACTGCGCGCCCAAAGAGGCTGTGCTCTGGAGAAAGACAAAGCGCGTAACGGGCAGGAGCGAGTGTGTCGTATGTCCAGCAATGAATGGGGCGGGCAGGGCAGGCTCACCGAGGAGGTGCCATGAGCAGAGACTCCATGGCACCTGGGAGAGGGCGCCAGGGAAGAATGTTCCAGGCGGAAGACACAACCGGTGCCCTGGCAGGAGTGCGTGTGCACGAGTGAAGAACAGCAAGGCGGGTGGGACGGAGCAAGCAAGGGGACATGGGGGGAAGGGAGCGAACCCAGATCACACAGGGCCTGGAGCCACGGTTGGAAATGTGGCTTTCACTGGAGGATTCAGAGAAGGGAGGCCATGGCCTGACCTTGGTGTGAATGGCTCACTTTGGCAGCTCTGCTGAGAATGGATGGGCACTTCAAGGGCAGGGCAGGGGAAGCCAGGAGGCCACAGGGAACTGCCCAGGCGAGTCAGGGTGGCTTCCACCAGGGTGGAGGGTGTAGAGTGTGCTCAGAGGCTGCTGGATCTGCTGAAGAGCTAGATGTGAGCAAGGCAGCACACTGGGTGGCCCCAGGCACTGGAAGAACAGACCAGCCCTTGACTGGCATGGAGGAGGCCGGCCCTATCCGGCAGACCTGGGGCTTGCAGCCAGCATCTGTCTCTGCAGGGCCTTGCCCTAACCACTACTTCTCCTGCAGACACCAACAGTGAGGTTGGGCGTGAAGGACATGGCCAAGGTCAAACAGTGGCTAGCAGCAGGTCCTGGGCTAACCTTCATCTCTAGATCTAAACCTCAGGTTCTTTCTGCAGCATGCTTTCTAGAAGCTTCACCTGAGAGATGGGTGGGGTGGGAGATGCTTTATGTCTGTGGTCCCCCTGTGGCCTCAAAGCAGTGCGGGGGACATCGTCCAGCCCACTGTTCCGCTCCCGCCCACTTCCCTGGATGTATATGGCTTGAGGTTCTCCAGCAGCTCAGGAAGCCAGGAGGCTCACTGTGGTCAGGACCTGCCTGGAGAATAAGATTAGCCGAGTGAGGGCTTGGGGCCTCCCCTGGGCCAGGTCATTGCCCTCTGTGACCCAGGCAGGCAGCTCTCTGAGGACAAAACCCCTCTCCAGCTCCTTCCCACTGCCAAGGCTAATCTCTGATAGCGCAGATGCCATACTCTGGCCCTTACTCAGTTCGTTAAAATTCACCTAGTATTTCTTAGATGCCTGCTCTGTGCCAAGATCAGCCTCCCTGGAAGCAAAGCACCCGCCTCTGCCCAAGCCAGAGCCCATCTCGAACTCTCCCAACCTCCTCCCTGCTCCTCAGCATCGTCGACGTTCCTATAGTCACTATGAACAGAGCAGATCACCTGACCTCTCTCAGCCTCAACTCCTCCATCTATAAAATGGGTATCATTATCTCTGCCCTGCTTATTTCAAGTGAGAATCAGAGAGACCTGTCCACAGCCCCAGCCCGTCAACACGAGGCTCATTTCCCCCTATGTCTGTCTTCCCAGCTGGCACACAAGCTCCCTGCAGCAGGGAATGTACACAGCAGGTGCTCAATGAGACCACCCCGCACTGCCCTGGGCCTCCACAATGCCCTCACCGTCACTTCTATGTGCTTGGACTCCCCAGTTCAAATCCCAGCTCTGCCACTCCTATCTGTGTGGCCTTGTGCAGGTTAACCACTTTTCTGTACCTCTGTTTCCTCATCGATGAGATGCTTAGCACATAGTAAGCACTCAATGATAAGTGATAACTCTTCTCCCTATTATTATTCCCCAGCCTGGCAGAGAAGAGTGAGCGAGCCTTTGGGTGGGGGCACACCAGAAGTAGAGGCTTGGACGTGAGTCCCTGGCAGGGCCTCAGCCTTGGCAGGTGGTGTCCTATCTCAGGGCACCAGGGAGCAAAACCTAAACCTGCTGTGAGGAGGGGCCACGGGCTGGGAAGCCACGCCTCCTGAGACTCCAAGAAAAGGGGGGCTTGAGGCTCCACCCCCATCCCGCTGCCAGACACCCTGTGAGTTGCACCCAGCTCCAGGGGCCTGCGCCTTTTAAATTTTTTTTTAAGACAGGGTCTTGTCTCATTCTGTCACCCAGGCAGGCTGGAGTACAGTGGCATGGTCAAGGCTCACTGCAGCCTCAAACTCCTGGGTTCAAGTGATCCTCCCACCTCAGCCTCCTAAGTAGCTGGGACCACAGGTGTGCGCCACCACTCGGCTGATTTTTTAAACATTTTTTTGTAGAGATGAGGTCTCCCTACATTACCAGGCTGGTCTCGACCTCATGGGCTCAAGTGATGCTCCTACCTCGGCCCCCCAGTGTTGGGACTGCAGGTGTGGGCCACCGCCTCTGGCCAGGCCTGGGTCTGTTGGGATAGGTGGTAGAGCATGGGCCAGGTGCTTCCTGGCAGCCAGGTGATCCTGGAAGAGGGAGGCCGAGGCTGACCCAGGATGGCAGCAGGAACGCCTCAGGCAGTGGCCATAGCCCGGAGGGTCTGAGCTGGACAGATTTCCTTCCTTCCCTCCCTCTTCCCACTTCTTGTGCCATTTTTCTCTGGCTCTGCTTGGAAGCCTGACGGGCTGTGAGGGAGGGAAGCTGATGAGCCCAAACTCCATGACCCAGCCATGACTTCATAGGACTCAGGTGGAGCCCAGCCAGGGGCTTCTGGCCAGGGAGAAGGGAGGTGCTCCCCGGAGGCCCCTGGCTGTGACGGTGGGAGCTGGTCAGGCAGGTAGCAGCCTCCCAGGCGCAGACTCACACTGACAGCTGTCACTTGGTGATGGGCAGCTCCTGTGGAGCTCTCCGTGGTCCTGAGCTTGCCTGTGCTGGCCAGGGTCCTAGCTCAGCCCCCAGGGTGCCCTTGGCTGGCCTCACCCTGCCCCTGCCACCCTCCTCCATGGTTCAGTCGGCTTATGTCTTAACAGCCACTTCCCCTGTCCACCACCCTCTGGCCCCTTCTCTGCCTTCCCCTCAACACCTGATCTCTGGTGTCTTCAGCTGGGGGACAGTCACTGGGCACTCAATTCCTCCAACTGGGAGAAGGGGCCAGCTGTCACGTGTCCAGCAGTGGGCAGGCCCAACACCCAGTGGGCACTCAGGGCATCCCTGGAATGTCCATGAGGGGCATTTTGGAGGCTGCCAGGCACAACCTCCAGTCTCCAATTCTGGGCAGGAAGTGGCCCATTATGGCCCCCAGCCCTGGTACACCTCAGGGTGGACCCACACTACCTCTCCAGGAGTTAGTTCATCTGCATGAAAGGGCTTCGCGCTGAAGCCCGCCTCCCTGTGCCCAGCTTACACCTGGCCTGGTCCTGCCCCATGCGACCTGAGGGCTCTGCCACCTCCAAAAGGAAGGTAGGAGGCACATCTTTGCGGCAATCCCTGCCATATACAGCAGCTCCTGGGGCACAGGTTAGGCCAGTGACCACAGTGGCCAGATCCGAACACTGCTTGTGACCTTGGCAAGTCACTCTGCCTCCCCCTGCCTCAGTTTCCCCCTCCATGATATGCAGGTATAACCATTTCTATCTCACAGGGTTGTTGTGAGAGTTGAGTGAGTTAATCCCCACAAAAACCTAGGGACCACACCTAAGCACACAACAGATGCTCAGGACACACCGGCTCCTCTGTTACTGTAAGTCTGGAGGATTTGGTTTGAATCCCAGTGCCATGACTTACTTGCTGTGTGCCCTTTGGCAAGTTATTTAGCCTCTCTGGTCCTCAGTCTTCTCCAATGTAAAAGGAAGATGTCACCCTCTGTTTTGCAGTCCTGTGGGAGACCTGGCTGAGCCATGGTGTCAAAGCATTCTGCATGGAACCTGGCCATTGGCAGAGGTTCTATAAATGCATTTTTTTTTTCTTTCCTTCCATTTGGGTTTCCTGCTGGATGACCAAATGCAGATGACCCCCTGAACGTGCCAGGCTTTGCTCCTGACCGGCTTTATTACCTTTAAGAAAGGTAACAAAGACACCTTTGTTAAGGTACAAAGGGAGGTGGGCCAATTGGGGGGCTGCTTAATCCTGACTGGCACCCTCAGCCTGCGGGGCCTTTCTCAGTAACTCACCAGGCATTCAGGACCTAAGGCCAGAATCTGGGGAATGTGGCCCAGCCGAGGCCTGCAGACTCCTCTCCTGGCTCCAGAGGGCCTGTGAGTAAGAATTTGGTCCAAGCCTTCACCCCAGGCCAGTGCCTCTGCATGTCCACTCCCACGGGCCACCCATTCCAATCCCTTTGGGCTGCTAGAAATTCCTCCTTCTGTTGACCTTCATCAGTTTCCCTGGAGCTTCTGCTACTGGTTCCTTCCCTGGGGTAAGGCAGAGGGAGTCGGCATCTGAGGGGTCAGAAGACAGTGAGCACCTCCCCTGGACTCTGAGACTAAATGCAGCTTGAGGTTTCAGGATCCCACATGGGGAGACAGATAGAGACGGTGGCTGCAGAACATGGCCAATCCTGGAGTCCCGGCAAGACTGGAGAGACAACTGCTGCTCTGCTGTCCTCCCCTCTCATCATCTGACTCACTCCTTTGACTGACACCCACCCACAGGGAAGCCTACACAAAGTGGTCACTCTGTAGTCAACATATCATTCCAGCTACCAGTGGACACTGGGGATGCAACTATGTGTGTCTCCATTTTGCAGATGAGGACATGGAGGCCTCGAGGTTAAGTGACTTGCTCAGCCACACACAGCTGATGGGAACGAAACAGATGGAAACTGAGACTCCCCAAGCTGACAGAAGGACTACAGATGTGGGGGTTCTGCTCCAGGCTCAACACAAGTGGCCTGGACGAGGGAGGGCCTAGTGGACCATGACACTTAGCCCCGGGAAATTCTGCTTCCCTAGCACGCTCAGAGGGAAGAAGTCTGCTTCAGGGGCCAGGCCTGGTCAAAAACTCCATCTACCCTGGATGGCCAGAGTCAAATCCTGGCAAATCCCGTTCACCAGGGGCCAGGTCAGACAGCTTCTGCTGTGCCCACCCACGGATGAAGAAACTAGGCCAAGAGAGGAGAGACAGAGCTACAAAGGGAGCAGTTATTAGATTAGGCAGGCAGGGTTCAGGGAAGACAGGGTGCCCAGGCCACCAGAATACCCACAAAAGTCTGGGCCTCACGGAGTCAGCCCCACTCTCTGCTGGTTCAGCTCCAGGGTGGAGGCCTTGCCAAAGGCTCAGCCCAAGACCCATCCCACGAGCCCTTTCCATGGCAACCCCACCCCTCCCCCACCTCCAGTCCCTGTGCACCACTCTCTCCCCTCCAAACCCATCCCCATCAGCTGATCCCAGCTCCCTACAGGCTGCCTGAGGACTTTCCCACGGAGGAGCCGGCAAGTGCCTGGGAAAGCTGGTTCCCAAAGCTGGGCTCTACCCCTGCTAGGACTCCACCCCTCCTGCACTGGTCACTGGTCCACTCAGGACAACAGCTCCTCGTCCCCAGAGGCTCCTTCCATAATGTTTCTGTTTTTGTTTTTTAGAGACGAGACGTATGTTACTCAGGCTGGATGTGAACTCCTGGACTCAAGCAATCCTCCCATCTCAGCCTCGCGAGTAGTTGGGACTAGTCTCGTACCACCATACCCGGCTTAATTTAATTTAATTTGAATTTGAATAGCTGCATGCTCTAGTGGCTCCTACACTAGACTGTGCCGTTTAGACTGAACAGGGAAGCAGGAGGCAGGGAGCCAATCGGGTTCACCGCGCCAGCACCACTGGAGCGATGGGGTTGCACTGAGGGAGGACCCTCACGGGGACAGCCACGGAGCTGCAGCAAAGGAGCATCCCAGAGGCGCCCAACCTGATGCCCGTGATGAAGGGGAGTGCTGGGGGCAGGGCAGTGGTGAGCCGATGCTGAGGTCCCGGCTGAGAGGGGTTCATAGAGCACTGGGTAACTACAGGAGGGAGGGATGCAGCTCTGGGGGGCTGCCTGACACCAGGGTGCAGGGGCACTAAGCAGGTGACTGGCAGAAGGAGACCTCGGGAGGGGAGGTGGGCTAAAGGCGGGCCTCAGGGCCCGATATACAGATGTACAGACACATCCCATGAACTGGTCCTGTGGGCACTGAGGACAGTTGCTTCCCAGCCAGGTCCCTGGAACTCCCCTCCCGGTTCCCTGGGACCAGAGAGAGACGTGGAGTGAAGGGGGAGAAAAAACAAAGCCCAGGGACCCGCCCCAAAAAACACAATCAAGAAGATGCTCCCAGCTTTTCAATTTCAGACACTGAGTTCCTTGCAAGATTCTGCTTTGAAGGAAAATTTCTATAGTTAAAAAAAAAAAAAAAGCTTGGCAAGCCCTGCTGTGAATTCATCCCTCACTCCACCGGCAAGGAGACGGAGGCCCTGAGGAGGGGGTGATTGGTAGGGGCTGCAGCACAAGCAGAACCCAGGTCTCTCTGACTCCAGAGAGGCAGGGGCGCTGGGCTGGGGCTTTTCCGTCTTGGATCTTCAGCCCCTAGTCCAGGCAGAGAGGGACCGTGTGGACATCAGGGAGCAGAGGGCGGATGTCCCACCCGGGGCTAGTGGTGCATGTGCACATTTCAGAGGGCCCGAGGGCTCTGACTGCCTCTTACACACAGAGCCTGGAATGGAGAGGCGTAAACTTGGCCTGGGGGAACAGGCCAGGCCAGAAGTGGGCAGTAGCTCCTGCCCGAAGAGCCCAGAGCAAACATTCAGTGAATGTTTGGGATTAGCCAAAGGAATGAGTACTGCTGGCAGCATTTCGGGCATAGGGCTCTTTATCTCTCAGGCAGAGGACCACCCTCATGAGGAGAGCCCCCTCTGCAGGGCCACACATGACCATGGACCTGCTGTGTGCAGAGCCAGGAGGCAGTGGGAGCCTGTGGGGGCTGGGCCAGTGTGCAGGGAAGGTGCTCGGTGCTGAGAGGGTTGGGGGCGATGTGAAGACTGTAGCGCTACTGGCCTCGCTTCATTCCACCTCCACAGGCACACAGGGCCTCAAACTCACAGCTGGCAAGTGACAGCAGCAAGGTCCACACCCATCTGAGGCCTCAGAGCTTCTCAGAGTTTCAGGGGCAAAGTCCAGGCTGCTGCCTTCAGCCTTGCCCCAGGCAAGGGCCCCTCTCACCCCAGCTGCCATCAGGACCCCATGGGCCTGCCATTTTCAGGTCACAGGGCTCTCCAGCTCTGGCAGATGATCCGATCCGCTGCCCAGGAAAGCTGCATCTGCCCATCCTGCCAACCTCCTGAGCCCCTCTCACCAGCCTAAAACCATGTGAGCATCCCCGTGGCACACTGCAAGGCCAGGCTGGAATTACGTTTCCCAGAGGCCAGAGTTCCTTGAAAGGCCAAGGGGACCCAGGACAGCCCTTCCCACCACTACCCAACTCCAACAGGAACGGGTCACCCTGGACAGTGTGCCATGTCGGGGTCGCCTGCAGCTTAAAGGAGGCTCAAGGTCCAAAAAGTCAGGAAACCTCCAAGGTAAGGCCCCGACTCCAGGAGGCTCCGGGGGCCCTGGCTCCTGACCCACACTGCAGACCCCTGCCCCGATCTACCCTGGAGCTGGCACTCCACATCCGTCTGCCCCCTGCCCACACCATGCCAGCCCATCTCCAACCAGGCCACCCTCCTCGTCCATCCACCCTCCTCCCCTTAACTTCCATCCCCCCACCCCCATTATTTTCCCCTAGCCCCGATCACTCAGAACTTGGAGACAAGCAAGGGAGGGGTCCCATGCCACCTGCACCACCTCCTTGGGGAGTTTGTTTGCTGCTGTCTGCCTGATTCTGACCTCCAGCTAGCCTGGACTGACCACAGACCCAGGGATCCCCAAGCCCCTGTGTCCACAGCTTCCCCTTGCCAGCCTGTAATCATGTAGGGGGTGCTATGGTCTGAAAAATGTGTCCCCCAACGTTCACGTGTACGAAATTTAATCCCCAGTGCAGCGGTGTTGACAGGTGTGGACTTTAAGAGGTGATTAGGCCATGAGGGCTCCACCCTCATGGAGGGACTTGTGCTGTTACTGTAGGAGTGGGTTAGTTATCATTCCTGATAACAGCATGGGCTCGAAGTGGGTTAGTTATCATTTTCCTGACAACTGCATGGGGTCAGCCCTGCCCCTCTCCATGTGTGGATACTTCTGCCCTTCTGCCACGGGATGACGCAGCATGAAGGCCCTCGCCATATGGCAGCTCCTCGACCCTGGACTTCCCAGCCTCCAGATTCGTGAGAAAGTTCTGCTGTTTACAAACTACCCAGTCTCAAGTATTCTGTGATAGCAGCACACACAGGACTAAGAGGGGGAATGAGAGGACAGCACATCTGAGGCCTTCCCCAGAGCCGCCCTCTGACCAGGCTGTGCTCAGTACCTTAGCTGTTCTCTAACCTCACGTGGACATCTGCCTCCCACTGCTATTTCACAGAGGAGAAAACCGAAGTTCAGTGAGTCAAAGTGATAAGCCCTGGCACTCCCTATGAGTGACATGCATCAGACCCTCCCTTGTGGCCCACACTCCCCAAGACTCCAGCCCACATCGCAGCTGCCTGACCCCTGCCTGGGGCCCTCCCAGGCATTGCCACCTCCTTCCCCTTACCGGCGGGTACCTGCCTTGAGGCACAGTATCTAGTCCCCTCTGCGGCCACCTGCTCCCAACTCTGCCTGCCTCCCAACTCACCCTTAGCTCTGTGGCAGCAGTTTCCTCCCTAGAAGCTGAGCCCAGGTGTCAGTTAGGTGACTGCAGGAGGAACTGACCTTGTCCCACCAGATGCCTGCCCCGCCCTCCATCTGGGCTGGTTTTGTGGCTCCACCTCTTTCCAGCTAGGTCACCTCACCTCTCCAGCCTCAGTCTCCTCCTTTGTAAAACAGGTAACCAGGCAGCAGTGAGAGGCAGCCCCACCCTCCCAGAGCCACTCCTAGGTGCCAGGTGCTCGAGGAGGTAGGGGCATTGTGGTTTTACAGGTGTAGAGCCTGTTAGGACCAAGTGTTCAGTAAAATGTAAGTCCATCTCTTGTGAGCCTCGCCTTGCTCCCTCTCTGGGTGGGAGGGTCCCCGAGAACTGCGCCCCGACTCCCAGAGGGGCTGCTGGATCTTCTCAGTGGGACAAGGATAGGGAACCAAGGAACACCCTATGCCTGGAAGAGCTCAGAAATAAACTCTCGGCATGCAGAACCCCGAGTCTCTGACAAAGTACCGGGCAGGGACAGGGCAGGGGCCAGGGAGCCTGAACCCATGCTGCCTCCCCTGCAAGGGGGCCCAGGAGTCCACAGCCTTTTGGAGGGAGTTGGGTCTCTCTGGGAGTGGGGGCAGAGGCTCGATTCTGCCCAGAGGAGACAGCCAGACAGCTATTGTACTGCTGGCTCCAAGCCCAAGGGTCCGCCCTTAGCAAGGCATTCATTCCCCAGTGTGGAGAACACCCCTCTTGAGGGTGAAGACAGAAATCACACCCTACCCTGGAAGGAGGCTGAGCCCAGAGCTTTGAGCATTCCTGCTGCTGGGGAGCTTTGCACACAAAGCCCCACCCTCCAATACCTCGCCCTCCGGGGACTCCTCCCTCTTCCTAGCCCTTGCCTTCCCTGGGGGGCTGCCCTCAGCCCAGCCTGTTCAGGAGTTCCCCCATGCTGTCCCCTAAGCCTGGAGAGGAATTTCCTGTTTGCTTGCCTTGCTCACAGTGGTGGCTGACGCGCAGAGAAGAGCGCAATAGCATCCAGTGAAAGAATGAGTGAATGAGTACGGTGTGACTCTGCCCCTCGCCCCTCTGCCCCTCTGCCCCTGTGCCTCGTTTGTCAGATTGTGTGGCGCCTGCACTGGAGGGCTGCCGAAAGGCCCTCATGGGAAGAACAGAACCGATGCCCTGCGTAGTGTCGGGGACAGGGGGACTCCGAAGGGCACAGGGGCCTCTCTGCAGAGGAAGGCTGGCAGGGACTGATGGCCGGAAGGGCGGGGGTAGGAGTGGGGGCTGGGAAGGTAAAGGAAGGAAGAACAGAGACGAGGCTGGAGTGGGGCGAGGGCATGGGAAGGGGCTGCTCAAGCCTGTAATTATTAATTGGGCAGATAATTAATTATTAACAAAGCTTCGGGTTAGAGGAAGGAAGGAACACAGCTTCTTCTAATTCATCAACAGGCCCGTATTGCCAGCCCCTCCACAAAGATTTAAAGTTCCCATGCTTACAGGACCCACTGAGGCCCGTAAGATAAATCCTCGAGATCCCCGTATTTCGGGCTTTCAGCTCCCTACCCACCTCCCAGCCCACTCAGCCTTCCTTACAGGCCCGAATAAACTGCCCCAGTCCATCTGGACAAGAGAAGGGAGAGAGGCCAGCTCTGCCCTGCCCTGGCTTCCAAGGTCAGAATGCCCCCACTCCCACCCCCAGGACTCCCAGAGATGTGGTGCCTCCCAGGCAGAGGGGCAGCCAGGGCCTTTGATCTGAGCGGGGGTGGCCATGGCCAGATAACAAAGGAGGCCCAGGAAAAGCCGGGCAGGAGGGGCCGGGCTGAGTGTTTCTGCCTCTGTGAGAGGGCTCTCCTGGACCCTGAGCTAGTCCCCTCTGCGGCCAATCTCTCAGGAGTCAGCGTGGGGCGGGGGCTGCTTTAGGGCCATAGCTCTCTGGAGTTTAGCCTCAAAAGGGGCTGGATTCAAATCCTGCCCCTTCCAAACCCTCCTCCGTGATCTTGGGCAGGTCACTGAATACCCTGGGCCTCAGTGCCCCTATCAGCAATGTGAGGCCATCCCAACCCCGAGGAGATCAGAACGGATAACATCCGAACAGTCTTGACACAGGCCAGTCCTCTGAGCTGGGTGCGGCCTCACCTGGCAGAGATGCAGCAAGGCCTGCAGGCCCTGTTCTCCTAAATGCTCCCAGGATGGACCTCTCTCTGCCTCCCTGCTGCCCCGAGGTTCTCACTAGCTTCCCTCCTGCCTCTGCAGCAGCCCCTCACCGCAAATTCTCCATCAGGCCACATCTCCCTGCAAGCCCTCCCATGGCCCCGTCACGCTCAGAATTAAAACCCCAACTCCTCTGTGCTCCATGGACCCTGGCCATCTGATGCCTGCGTCTCTGCTGACCTTGCCTCCCTTGTCCCCCAGGCCCCAGCCACGCTCCCCACCTTCCTGTCTCCTACACTCTTCAGGTGTGGCCCCATTCCAGGGCCCTCGCACAGGCTGATCCCTCCACCTGGAACTCCCTTCCTCAGATCCCTGCATGCTCTGATGCCATGCGTCAGACAGGCGCCCCGTCAGACAGGCGCCCCGAGCGGCCGGCTGAAGTGCTGCCCCTGCCCGCAAGCCCTCTCTCCAGACCGCCCCCCAGCACTCATCGCTGTGGAGGTGATCCTGCTTTGTTGTTTATGTCTCCCCCACCCTCATCCTGCTGGCGCGGCCACAGGAGAGCAGGGTCACCACAGGCCTCGGTCACCACTGTTCCCCACCCCGCAGGACAGAGCCTGCCCAGGAGCAGGCACTGCACAGACGCTGGATGATGATGGAACAGTCCAAAGACACAGGAGCCCGGATGAGAAGCAGCAACAGACTTGGAGGGACAAGTATTCTCTGGTTTGGGGGTGCAGGCCCAGCCTGCGAGTTCCCACGCCTGACAGGCGCTCCTCCCCTGCCCAATGGCCCCAGAGAAAGCCCCTGCCCTGCTGAGATCAGCGCTGCCCTGCCCTGCAGCCCCGGCAGTGCCAGCCCCTCCCGCCCAGACTCGTCATCCTCTGGGGAAAACGTACAAAGGGCCACTTCAGTACAGAGTCTCAGCTCCATCTCCAGGCTGGCGGGCTGAGCGAATGGGGGGTGGGGGGAAATGAAGGGAAGGGCGCGCCCCACGCTTGCGCATTCTCTGGGGCCTTCTCTAGCATTGGGGACTTTGTCCCAGGCGTTGTACCCTGGGTGCCAGTGGAGGGTTGTTGGCTGGCAGAGGCCCTCACGCACCAGGTGGCAGGTAAAGGTCTCGTCCAAGAGTCCTAGGCAGCAGGAGTGGATGCTGCTCCCCCGGTACCCATCCATGTGTACAGGGCAGCAGGTGGCGGGCACGCTTGCATGCTCAGGTGGCCCGGTGCCAGCTGGAGTGAGGGACTGAGAGGTGCAGACCTGCTGGGAACGATCTGGGCTGGGCAGCGAGGAGGGCAGTGGGCATGGGCTTTGGGTCACACCAGGCCTGGTTTTTTGGCCTGAGACCCTCTGTGACAAACAAGGTAAAAATCAAACGGCTGTCCCAACAACCTGCACTGGTAACCTGTGACTCAAGCCTGGCACCAAGGGACTGACACTGTGACAACTTCGGCGTTCTCAATGCTCCCCCTTCTGGGCCCCTCTCCACCCACCACCAAGGCTTGTCCGTCCCACTGCCTGCACTTCCCAAATCTCCCATTCCCGAGCCCACCACTCACGGGAATGGCAGCAGCTTCCTCAACGGGCCCCCCGACCCGGCCCTGATGAGCCAAGCGAAAGCCACATGTGACGCTGCCCTCCCCAGCTTGGAGTGGGCAGGAGTCTGCCCCCAGGAGAAAGTCCAAGTCCCTCAAGGAGGCACACAAGTTTCTATGTAATCTCACCCTTCCATCTCCATGCCTGTTCCCGGAGGGTTCGGCTGAGCTGCACTTCTCCAGGCCTCCCTGACCCCGGCCTACTTCCCAGAACCCCTTGCCCCACACAAGGGCAGTGCTGTCTGACACCCCTGGGTCCCCAGCCTCAAGCACTGAGCCCCACACAAAAAAGGTGTTCACCCTCAGTTTGTTGAATGAATAAATGACCACCCCAAATTCACACACCCACACTTTCCAGTCAATGCTGCAGGGCTCTCAGGCCTGTCTGGGGCTCACACAAGTGGCCAATGATCCTAGTCCTGCCTGTTTTGCCAACTTGGGCTTGTCACACCTCAATGAGGCAGCTTAGCTACGTAATCCTGAGGGCCCCTTCCAATGGGGTAGTGGTGGCGGAGGGGAGATACAGGAAATGACCAGAGCCTTCATGGCCAGGAGGAGTTATGGGAAGAAGGTGGGAAAGGAAGAGCAGCTCAGCACTTAGGATCCTCCCGGTTAGCGTCTGAACCGCAGCTCACGGCTGTGTGTTCACTGCCTCATGCCTGGTGCTGCAGGTGCGCTGCCGAGCAAGCGAATGGGCTTGAACGTGGCTCTGCCACCGTGGGGACCTGGTGAGCTGACAAGGCCACACCTGCCTGCAGCCTGCAGCTCCTGGGTGGGAGGGTGGCAGCGTTGCCCTGGGATCTGGGAACCTGAGCGTCACAGTTAGCTTCCTGCTGGGGGTGGTCCTGACAGAGCAAGCGCACAGCTGGCTGGGGCTCTGGGCACCCAAGGAGCCTCCCCTCAGCTGGAACAAGGCACCCTGTCTCTTTTCCTCTCCCAATTACTCTCCCTCCACCTCTGCTTGGAGAGGGGATGTGCCCAAGGTCAGGAACCCAGCAGGCTGTGGCGGGGGTCCTCATCCCAGTCCAGCTCAGCAGAGCCGCCAGTGTGCCCACTGCTGCTCATCAAGGCTCACGATCTCCCATGCCCTGGACCTCAGTTTCCCCACTGACCACTGAGGGTGGTGGCCTCTGAGCTCCATATTCTGGAAGACCCACATTCTAGGTTTGCTGCTCCAGGTTTCTTCCTCTAAATTCCAGATTCCAGGTTCTCTGTCTGCATCTGGAGGTTCTACTTCTTTTTTTTTGCTTTTTGAGACTGAGCTGAGATTGCCACTGCACTGTAGCCTGGGCAACAGATCCAGACTCCGTCAAAAAAAAAAAAAAAAAAAAAAGGAAGGGAGGGAGGGAGGGAGGGAGGAAGGAAGGAAGGAAGGAAGGAAGGAAGGAAGGAAGGATGGATCTCCATCACAGGTCCCGTGTCCATGAGTCTCCTCTTTGGGACACTGTACTTCGTATTCTCTTCGAGGTGCCCAGCAGCAGGGCTCCTGCCCACACCTACCTTCTTAGCCTCATCACCCTTTGGGGCTCTTGAGAGCAGTGGAACCAAAGAGATGGGGCTACCTGCACTCCCAAAGTGAGAAGGTCCGGCCCAGCTTTCCTAGACCTGGGATGCCCCCAGGGCCGCAGAGCAGATCCCAGAGCATACCCCAGCTGGCAGAAATGCCCTTCCTCACCCCTTTCCCATCTCTCCAGGACGCTGCCCCAACCCCCTGCCCTTCACCCTCTGCACCAGCTCTCACTGCAATGGCTCCACAAGACAGGTGCTTCCCAAGGACAAAGACTTCAGGTCAGGGCCTGGCACCTGCTTGGTGGGCACTCTGTCAACGCTCGCTGAATGAATTAACCAGGAATGCCCAAGGTACCTATAGGACTGCACAGCCTAAGAGATGCTAGTTTATATGTGATACAGATGTTCATACTCTGTGCATATACATGTGGTGTGCACAAAACACACGCAGCGTGCACAAAACACATGCAGCGTGCACAAAACACATGCATGCAAACTGCAAGCTGTCACACCCTGATGTCAGCAGAGCTGTGCCCCTGCCACCTAGCTCAGTCACCGGCGCACAATAGGCACTTAGGGAGTAATTGCTGAAAGAACGGATGGACGGATGAGTGCTCTGTACTGGGTACAAAGCATACTGTGTACAGAGTCAGAAGCCAGGAGAGAAACAGAAACTGACCCCACCCAGGATCAAGGCTCAGACGTGATGACAAATAACGCTACCGCAAGGCAGAACTTGACCTGTGTGTAGGAGGATAGTGGGAAAGGCACTTTGAGGCCTGGGACTGTAACGACAACAGCTAACAGGGATGACCACGCCCACTGGGCTTCAGCATGGAAGTGAAACAAGCAGCCCTGGCTCCTGCCCTGGGGGCACCTCTGTCTAGAAGGGGCAGGAGGGGCTTCCTAAGGAGTAGGGGCTCTGGCAGCAGCTGGGCTGGAGGGGACAGGCTCTTCAGGAGGGCAGGGGACCAGTATCAGCAAAGGCCAGGAAGTAGGAAGGTGAGGCTCACATATGGAGCATGACAACTGCCCAAGAGACTGGAGCATGGGGGACGCAGGGGAAGAAAGAGGCTGGACCAGCTCCGGAGGAAGGAGGTCAGAGGTGTTTGGACAAAATTCTCAGAGCACTACATTCCAGGAGCTCCAGGCCTGGGCTCCCATGACCCAATTTCCAGGAATAAGAACAACACAGGCCTCCTGCTGCAGGTTCACTTGCTCTGGGGGATGTGCCTGGTGCTAGGCAAACCCCACGGTGAGACCCCACAGCCAGTCACTGCCTGCAAGGGGTGGCCTCAGAATCAGACAAAGCAAGAGCCGGCTGTCTCCGGGGCTCCTTTTCTTCTCACTTACTGTTAGAATACAACTGCATTTTTCTGGTTTAAAGGTTTCTCATTCGTTCTAGAACATCAGGAAAGCACAGAGGAAGCAGGACAGTGTTCCCACCATCCTGCCACCCCTGGGCCTGGCTGGCTTCTGGCCGGGCCTTCCTCGCGGGCCTTTCTCTTCCCCATGCACCTTTTGCTGGAACCAACATCAACATGGGTTTCCTGTCACCTTCGGGCAGTGCGCATTTTGCTCTATCAGGCTTTCTTTCTTTTTTTTCTTTTAAGACGGAGTCTCGCTCTGTCGCCCAGGTTGGAGTGCAGTGGCATAATTTTGGCTCACTGTAACTTCTGCTGCCCGGGTTCAAGCGATTCTTCTGCCTGGGCCTGCCAAGTAGCTGGGATTACAGGCGCCTGCCACCACGCCCAGCTAATTTTTGTATTTTTAGTAGAGACGGGGCTTCACCATGTTGACCAGGCTGGTCTTGAACTCCTGACCACAGGTGATCCACCCACCTCGGCCTCCCAAAGTGCTGGAGTTTTTTGCATGATTTCATTTTCAAATCTCAGGAACCATGGGCCACAGTGCCAAAATAATCCTCATTTCACTATATGGAAATTGAGTGCTAAGCAGGGGAAGTGGTTTGCTCGTGTCTAGTGTCTGCAGTACAGAGCCTGCCCGACGGGTGAGGGACCTGATGAGCTTGTGCAGCGTTCTACAATTAACAAAGCATCTTACACACGTGGTTTCACTGAATGCCCACAATGGGTTGGAGGGTATGGCTCTACTTTTCACTTATGCCCATATCCCAAAGGAAAACCTTCCGAGGGGTGCAGCTGAGCCCAAGGGATCAGCCCAGAGAGGCCACGTGGCCAGCTGAACCCACCCATTTTTGCAGAGGGAACCTTAAGGTCTGGGGCCCTGGGAAACTTGCCCAGAGTGCCTCTGAGAGCTGAGGGTCCCCTGTGTGGTGTGAAGGAGGAGACAACAGGCCTGCGTGGGACTGCACGCCACCCTCTTCCCCTGTCCCCAGTACAGAGCATTTCTCAGCAGGAACCGGGTCAGATGCGGGCATAGATGAGCAGGAGCTGGGGAGAGCAAAGTGCTCCGGGCTCAGGGCTGAGCTCCGGTCCGGGAGTGGAGAAAGATAAAGCCTGATAGAGGCTGGGTGCAGTGGCTCATGCCTATAATCCCAGCACTTTGGGAGGCCGAGGTGCGTGGATCATGAGGTCAGGAGATCAAGACCATCCTGGCTAACACGGTGAAACCCCATCTCTACTAAAAATATGAAAAAGAAAAAAATTAGCTGGGTGTGGTGGCCGGTGCCTGTAGTCCCAGCTACTTGGGAGGCTGAGGCAGGAGAATGGTGTGAACTGGGAGGCAGAGCTTACAGTGAGCCGAGATCCTGCCACTGCACTCCAGCCTGGGCAACAGAGCAAGACTCTGTCTCAAAAAAAAAAAAAAAAGAAAAAGAAAAAAAAAAGAAATATGTATCAGGCCATCAGGCCAGGCTCAGAGGCTCACACTTGTAATATCAGCACTTTGGGAGGCCGAGGCAGGCAGATCACTTGAGGTCAGGAGTTCGAGACCAGCCTGGCCAACATGATGAAACCCCGTCTCTACTAAAAATATGAAAATTAGCTGGGCGTGGTGGTGGGCACCTGTAATCCCAGCTACTTGGGAGGCTGAGGCAGGAGAATTGCTTGAACCCAGAAGGCAGAGGTTGCACTGAGCTGAGATCACACCATTGCACTCCAGCCTGGGCGACATAGCGAGACTCTGTCTCAAAAAAAAAAAAAGAAAAAAATATGTATCAAATGCCTTCTACGTGCCAGGCACAGAGCCAGGCCCTAGTGCATGCCTGGTGCCAGCCCAGGGGCCCAACCCATCCCCAGTCACCTGCAGCTCTCCCTGTGCCCCTCTCCTGTGGCAGCTACCATCACTCACCCACCACAATTTGCCACAACCACGTGCCAGGCCCCAGGTAGCAAGCGGAGGATGCACCAAGAGAGATTTGCCCAGTGCATTAGGCAAGCTCTGGGCATCATGCCTGCCTGGGACTTGCTTCCAGGAAGAGGCAGAGGCAGCAAGTGCTAGGATGCAAGCACAGCGGGGGCAGTGGGACAGGGGCAAGCGTGATATTTTATGAAGAGCTGGTGGGGCAGAGGCTACGAACACAGGCAGGGCCTGGGTCACAGGATCTGAGTTACAAGGGTTGGGGATTGGGAAATCTAGCAGCCACTACAGATGCCAGGGAGCTGGGAACTGGCTTTTGGAGTGCACAGGCCTCCGTATCCTCAGGGCAGCATTTTTAAATTTTTCTTTTTTACTTTTTTTCTTTTATTTATTTATTTATTTATTTTTGAGACGGAGTCTTGCTCTGTCGCCCAGGCTGGAGTGCAGTGGCCGGATCTCAGCTCACTGCAAGCTCCGCCTACCGGGTTCACGCCATTCTCCTGCCTCAGCCTCCGGAGTAGGTGGGACTACAGGCACCCGCCACCTCACCTGGCTAATTTTTTGTATTTTTCAGTAGAGACGGGGTTTCACCGTGTTAGCCAGGATGGTCTCGATCTCCTGACCTCGTGATCCACCCGTCTTGGCCTCCCAAAGTGCTGGGATTACAGGCTTGAGCCACCGCGCCCGGCCACTTTTTTCTTTTTTTTTTTGAGATAGGGTCTTGCTCTGTTGCTTAGGCTGGAGTGCAGTGGTGCGATCTCAGCTAACTGCAGCCTTGACCTCCTGGGCTCAAGTGATCTTTCCCCTCAACCTTCCAGGAAGCTAGGCTATAGGCGTGTGCCACCACACCTGGCTAATTTTTTTAAATTTTTAAAAATTATTTGGTAGAGACAGGGTACCACTATGTTGCCCAGGCTGGTCTCGAACTCCTGGACTCAATTAATCCTCCTGCCTCAGCCTCCCAAAGTACTGGGATTACTTTGGGAGTCCAAGTCAGCATTTTTTAAACTGTGGGTTTCCAGCCTTCCCGTTGTGAGATGCTGACTCAGCAGGGCTGGCTAGGGTCTGGCATACAGGTACTTTATGCAGGCAGCCCAGGTGACATTGAGCGGGCCTTCCAGAGACAGGGCTGAGGATGGTGGCAGGAGGGCCTTGAAGGGGAAGCCTGGAGGCCAAGAGACTAAGTGATGGCTGTCTCAGGGCTCCAAGCCTCAGGGAGCAGGCCCTGCTGGGAGCCCACGGGAGAGAAGGAGCAGGTCTGGGTGACCCAGGGAGCCTGCTCTCTGAGGGTCCTACAGGCTGGAAACAATCCCAGTCCTGCCACTTCCCGGCTGTGGGCCCCTGACTCTGGGTACCCTCAAAGTGCCAAACAGGGATGATAACAGTGCTTGCGTCTCAGCAAGGTATGAGACATCTCTGGGAGAATGCATAGAAAGTGGTTGGTTGGCCCTGTGCCCAGCACATAGTAAGTGCTTGATAAAGGGCAGCAAATTGTGATAATCCGGAGGCCAAGGTGGGGAGGACAACTGTGGGAGACATCCACCACCAGGCCTGCCAGCCAGAGTCCCAGAATCCACTCGGGCCGGCCTCCCTCACTTAGAACCCTGTCTCTGGGCTGTTCCTTCTGGGAAGTTCCTGGCCTGCCCAGAGAGGGCAGCCGGAGGGCAGGCTCTGAAGAGATCCTGGTACGTGCACAGGTCTGTCTCCCTGGCCTGGCCCTGACCCACCCCTCCCAAGGGATTCCCACTTCGGTAAGAACCAAAGTTTCGAGCCAAATAAGCTTCATAAAACAATAGGGTAATTAGTGAATGTGAATGATTTCCATTGTTTCAATTTTACTTTTACAGAAAAGATGAAAATAAGTGAGCCAAAAGGGGGAATTCCACTTTAGGCAGCCCAAGGAGAAATACGTGAAGACTCGGTTAACTTCCTGACTTATGGGCAAGGCCATGGGTCCCCTTGTCAGCTCCATGCTGTGAGAGGGGGTTCCTGGCCTGCTTCCAGCCCGTGGGCAGCTCCACCCCTTCCCAAAGCCTCAGTGTCCCCTTCCTGGCGGTGGGGGCAATAGCGCCTCCCAAGCAGGTCCCTGTACCCTCCCTCTGTAGTGTGAGGCTGCTCTCTGGAGGGTCAGTCCCTTCCATCAGGGATGCAGAAGGAGAAATGAGCAGGACAGCAAGGCTGCTCACCTGGGCTGAGAATCATTCATTCATTCATTCATCCATCCATTCATCCATCCATCTGCACATTTAACTGAGGGCCTCCTCAGTATCTGTGTCGCTGGAAGTCTATCAGGAACACGTAACAAACACACCAAAGACATGGGCATGGTGCTCCGGGAGCTGACAGCAAGAACACCAGGAAGCGTGTGGACTTCCCTGAGCCAGAGACGCTGCAGCTAAGATGTAAAGAGTGGGTCAGTGTAGGCCGGGCGTGGTGGCTCAGGCTTGTAATCCCAGCAGTTTGGGAGGCCAAGGCAGGCGGATCACAAGGTCAGGAGATCGAGATCATCCTGGCCCACATGGTGAAACCCCATCTCTACTAAAAATACAAAAATTAGCTGGGCATGGTGGCGCGTGCCTGTAATCCCAGCTACTCGGAAGGCTGAGGGAGGAGAATCGCTTGAATCAGGGAGTCAGAGGTTGCAGTGAGCCGAGATCACGCCACTGCACTCCACCCTAGTCACAGAGCAAGACTTTGCTCAAAAAAAAAAAAAAAAAAAGAGTGGGTCACTGCAAACAAGAGACTGCACCCCAATTTCCCCATCTGTAGAGGGGATTATCCCAGAACCTCTGTCACTGGCTGCCATAGGAACACAATACGTGCTGGCTATTGATATTTTTATAGGCAGAAACGTGTACATGGGAGGGGGAAGAGCGGAAGGGGAGAAGGGTCTGTCTGACTTGGGTTGTGGGGCTGGTATCACAGAGGAAGGGGGTCATGAGGAAGCTTTTGATGGACGACAGAGTTACAGGGGACAGTGAATGGAACAGGAATTCAAGTCGAGGGAACAGCACAGCAAGGGAATGGAACATGAGGTTTAGGACCTGCTTGGGCCACATCTTGGAGCTCTCATTGGCTTAAGCTCGGGGCCCATTCTGTGCAGAACCCCAAGGCCAGACCAAGGTGGAGAGGAGCCCCTGGAAGGAGGGGCTAAAGCAAGTGTGCATCAGGGTCAGGGGTGCAGAGGGTCTCAGGATGGGCAGGACACCAGGAGCTTTCTGTTCCCTCAGGTCTCACCCCAGGGCTGGTGTAGGCTGGCCCCTCACCTCCAGCCTCCAGGCCTCCCATGCCTCCCCCTGCAAGTCCTTCTCACCTACAGTATCACCCGCAGCTCCCAAATCTAGCTGACCAACACTCTCTGCATCCTTTCCTCCTCATTCAACCATCATTTATTAAGCACCCACTGAAAGCCTGGGGACAAAAACTAGCACGTACCAGCTCCCATTATGACACTCCTGTTAGGCCATGGGTGGCTTAAAGTCAGCCAGATGGGGAGGATTTACACCATGGCGATCGGCCAACTCATCAGGGGTTTGTTTCCCAGAGAGTCAGTTGCCAGCCTACTATTGCCCCCGGTTGGAGCAATGGATCCGGAAAGGCAGGCCCCTGGGCAGGGGGACTCAGTGAGAAAAGGAAGACATCAGGGACGTAAACAACACATCTTGGAGGGCAGGCAGTTTAGTCTCTGAGGAGGCAGGGGTGAATCGGGAGACTCATTCTCGAAGGGAGCAGTAAATGGCCACTGGAAACTATGCCAAGCTGTTCAAATAGTAACAGTGCATCTCACCCCCATTTTATTTTATTTTATTTTATTTTATTTTTTTGAGATAGAGTCTCACTCTGTCGCCCAAGTGCAGTGGCACAATGTCAACTCACTGCAGCCTCTGCCTCCAGGTTCAAGCGATTATCTTGCCTCAGCCTCCCAAGTAGCTGGGATTACAGGTGCCCGCCACCACGCCCAGTTAATTTTTGTATTTTTAGTAGAGACAGGGTTTCACCATGTTGGCGAGGCTGGTCTTGAACTCCTGACCTCAGGTGATCCATCCACCTCAGCCTCCCAAAGTGTTGGGATTACAGGCATGAGCCACCCCACCTGGCCTCACCACCATTTTAGACACAAGAAAACTGAGGCACGGAGATGCAGAGTCACCAGCCCACAGTCACACAGTGAGATAGGGAGGGCCGGGATTTGAACCGGGCCACTAGATCTGGAATCCCTACTTTTAGTGACTCTTTCCTTGCCCTCAAGCAACCAGCATAGGGCTAGGCGGAGCATCTTGCCCAGGGGTATCTGCTCCCCAACGGATTCTAATTTCCTCAGGGCAAGGCCTATGTCCTCTCTGTCCAGCACAGTAAATTATTACCCCTACCTGAGGACATCGTGTTCCAAGACCTGGTCCCCCTGACATGAAGGGCTTGGGGGTGGCTGAGATGAGGGGCTGCATCACTGCACTCTGGGGAGCAAAGAGGCTCTGGCTCTTGGGGAGCACAGCAGGATATGCCAAATGCCTTGGCTGGGCGGGTGGGTGCCCACGAGGCAAAGAGGGCCTGTCTTTACAGACCACCCTGCCTCTGGCCACTCCTCACCGCTTATCTAGTCTCTTCCCAGAATTGTATGAGGACCACACAGTTCCCCCACCCTCAGCTCTCTGCTGTTCACGTCCAGCCCAGGCCTCTCGTGATTCTCATGGCCGCTGCCCAGTGAAGCTGGCCTGGCCCGCCAGCTGGCATTAGCAGCCTCGTTTTCCAGGTAATAATAGCGCAGCCAGTGATCTCTTGAGTGCTGCTCAGGTGCCAGGCACCCTGTGTGCATCCTCTCATTGAATCCTCTCTGCAACTCATTCCACAATCAAATTCTCCCCCATTTGATCACACCTGGAATCTGAGCACTTTGGGAGACAGAGACAGGAGGATCACTTGAGCCCAGGAGTTCAAGACTAGCCTGGCCAACATAGCAAGACCTCATCTCTATTAAGAAATGTTTTAGGCCGGGCGCGGTGGCTCAAGCCTGTAATCCCAGCACTTTGGGAGGCCGAGACGGGCGGATCATGAGGTCAGGAGATCGAGACCATCCTGGCTAACACGGTGAAACCCCGTCTCTACTAAAAAAAAAATACAAAAAAAACTAGCCGGGCACAGTGGTGGGTGCCTGTAGTCCCAGCTACTCAGGAGGCTGAGGCAGGAGAATGGCGTAAACCTGGGAGGTGGAGCTTGCAGTGAGCTGAGATCCGGCCACTGCACTCCAGCCTGGGTGACAGAGCGAGACTCCGTCTCAAAAAAAAAAAAAAAAAAAAAAAAAAAGAAATGTTTTAAAAATTAGCTGGGTGTGTTGGCTCACGCCTGTAGTTCTAGCTACCCAGGAGGTTGAGGCAGAAGGATCCCTTGAGCCCAGGAGGTCGAGGCTGCTGTGGGCTATGATCACACCACTGCACTCCAGCTTGGATGACAGAGTGAGATCCTGTCTCAAAACAAAAACAAAAACAAAACTTCCCCATTTCACAGATGTGGAAACTGAGGCTCAGAAAGTTGACTTCCTGAGGTGGTCCAGTTACTACAGAAAAAGAAATCATCAGGGTTGGGCGAGGTGGCTCACGCCTGTAATCCCAGCACTTTAGGAGGCCGAGATAGGTGGATCACCTGAGGTCAGGAGTTCGAGATCAGCCTGGCCAACCTGGTGAAACCCCATCTCTACTAAAAATACAAAAATTAGCTGGGTGTGGTGTCGGGCACCTGTAGTCCCAGCTACTCAGGAGGCTCAGATAGGAGAATCGCTTGAACCCAGGAGGTGGAGGTTGCAGTGAGCCGAGATGGCACCACTGCACCCCAGCCTGGGCAACAGAGTGAGACTCCACCAAAAAAAAAAAAAAAAAAGAAAGAAAGAAAAGAAAAAAGAATCACCAGTGCGCCTCAAGCAGCCGTGACCACACCAAGGGCACCAAGCAGACCCTTAGAAGGGGTCTGAGTAGCGGCATCCCCCCTGCTGTACTCAGGACCAAGTACCAGCTCCCTGCTGTGCCCTCCCACCTCACTTCCACCTGGACGCCCTGCCCAGCCTCTCCCCCGTCTTCACCTGACTTCTTCCAGGGGGCACCCACAGTGCCTGACTGTCCCCACTGCCACCTCTCAACACACGCCAGGCACTCATACCTCTGAGCCTTTGCTCATGCCATTCCCTCGGCCCACAACGCCCTTCCCACCTTTCTCTACCCAGAGAACTCTGGCAGCTTCCTGTCATCTTCTCTTCCAGTAAGCTCTCTCTTCCTCTTGGGCTGGCACCCCTCTTTCAAACTTTCCTAGGACCCAGAGCGGCTCCTCTTAGCACTCCTTAGACTGAAAATCCCCTCCGAGCTGCAGCTCCTAGGGGTGGGGACTCTCCCCTCCATCCTTCTGCTGGGCTCCATGTCTGGATCCCAGTGACACGCTTCCCAAGTGACATGCCAGTGCTCACAACTCCCCCATCAAGGCGAATCTGGACTGGTATGTCCCAGGAATGAAGTGGAGGACCAGGGAGGAATCCCACCGGGGTAGTGTGTCTGTCCACACCCCATCAGGAGCCTTCAGGGGCGTCTTCCGGGGCTGGGGGTCATCCGATCTCAGACCACTAGGTCTGGCTGTGCGGCATCCCTTCCTGCTGCACCCCAGCTCGGGCACCCCCCCATACACACACCCAGGCGCACTCCCCTCCCCACCCCCGGTTCCAGAACTCACTATTTGCAGATATTTATAGCGCCCTCCCTCAGCCAGGTTCCCTCCCCCGCCCTGGGCAGAGCAGTGCAAGGTAGCCGGGGGCCCCCACCCCGGTAAAAGGCCGGGGGCCCTCTCCACACTTGCCTCTGCCTGGTCCCCAAGGGTAGCTACGGCCGCAGCCCCCGCACCCGCCCAGCACCCCGACTGCGTCTGGGCCTCGGCCGCCGCCGCCGCAGTCCCGGGTCGGGGGTGGGGAAGGCGGGCGCGGAGGCCTCCCACCCCAGCCCCGCGCCGCGCCGGAGGTTGGGGGGCGCCGCCCCGGAGGCTGGGGGACGCCGCGCACAAAGCAGGGCTCGAGCCCCGCGCCTCGGGGACGTCCCCCGCCCGGCCGTGGGAGGGGGTCGGGCGCCGAGGTTCTGCCCTCCGGGGAAGAGCGAGCTCTGAGGAGCGGCGGGGAGGGGGAGGGGGCCCGCGCCGAGCGGCTTCCCCAGCATCCCGCCCCCACCGCGGCCCCCGAGCCCCCAGCCCCAGCGCGCCCGCGCCCGCGCCCGCCCCCTAAGGTCACGCTCGGGGAGGGGGGCGCGGAGCCGGGCGGGGGGCGCTAAGCGCGGCGCGGGAGGGCGGGCAGCGCGGGGATAGAGGGGCCGCGGCGCCCCCCAGGACGCCGGGGTCAACTCACCCATCGCCCGCTGGGTCTCAGCAGCGGCGGCAGCAGCGGCGGCGGCGGCTCCGCGGCCCCCGGGGTCCCCGGCGGGGAGATGCTGGCGTCCGCCGCAGCCTCTCGCCCCATCCCGGGCTCCGGCGGCGGCGGCTGCGGCGGGCGCCCGGCATCGCGGGCGGCGCGGCCCCGGCCCGGCCCCGATCCCCGCCCCCCACCCCCACTTCCACCCCGTCCCGCGGGCCCGGCGCGGCCGCTCGGCTGCACCCCCGGGCGCCGGCGGGGGCCCGGGGGGCCGACGGGGGCGGGGG
>NC_037678.1:11122231-11204212 GCF_003255815.1 Theropithecus gelada
GGGGGCGCGGAGGCGAGGCCGAGCGCGGCGCGCAGGGGTGCCCGCTCCCGCCGGCTCAAGCGGCTCCGGCCCCCACCCCGCCCCCACCGCAACCCCCTCCCCTCCCCCGCCAGCCGGGCTCCGCCGCCGCGCCGGGCGGGGGGCGCCTCGCACCGCAGACTCCGGCCGCCGCCGCCCCGCGCCGCCCGCGCGTGCTGGATCGAGTGTGTGCGTGTGCGAGCGAGTGTGTGTGAGTGCGAGTGTGCGCGCGCCCCTCCTGTGACCGTGCGTGCGCCGGCCCACGGCCCGGGGCGGCCTGCGCAGAGGCGTGTGCGGGGGACGCGGGTAGTTCGGGGTGGGGGCCTGGTGTGCGTGCGGGGCAGCGAGTCCCGTTCTGTGTATGCGTGGACGGGTGCGTTCCGCAGCGTGCCTGGGTCGGTGTGACTCCGTGTGCCCGGGTTTGTGCCTGTGTGCATGGACGTGCAGACCCGTGTTGCGGTGTGTGCGTGGGTTCGGCTGTGCCGGTGTGAACCTGGGCCGGGATTTCGGGCAGGCATCTGTGACCGTGTGCAGAGGCCTGGGCTTGTGATGTGTGCACGGTGCTGGGCCTGCTACGGTGTCTCCATAGTCTGTGTGACTGCTTGGGGTGTGGTGACCGCTGTACATCGGCCTGTGTCCTTCCGACCCCCTCAATCCCTCACATGCCCGAAGCCGCCCGAGCACTGGCCGGATAATTGGGGAGGCCCTCCGCTCCCCCGCCCCCGTCACCCGGCCAGCCCAGGCCTGGCCGGCCCTGCCCACCCTCTTGAGCCTACTCTCCTGCCACTTGCCCACCAGCGGTTCTCCGAGGGCCCACCGTGTCGTGCCCTGGCTCCTCGTGGCCTTGCTTGGGTCATCCCTCTCAGGGCTCGAAGGCGTCTCCACGTGTTTCCCGCCTTTCAAGTGGTTCCGCTCTGGGGCCAGCAGAGCAGCCACTTCCGCCTGCGGTGCGAGGCCCGAGGCATTGTGGGTACGCAGCAGACATCTCTGCGCCGCCATCGTCGAAGGTGCAGGGAGGCGCCGCCTATGCTAGATCCCAGTGAATGTGCCCCAGAGTGGTCCCAGAGGCCTTTGCTAAGCCATCCGGGCCGCCTAGGGCTGGTCTTCCTGCTCCAGGTGCCTCCGTGTACGGCTTCATCCATCCTTGCTGAGGAAGCAGAGTGATCCTACTCCAGCATTCATCTGAGCAAGTCATTCTCCTGCCTGCACCCTCAATGGCTCCCACTTGCCCTCAGCTTAAGTTCAGTGCCTGGGCGGGGCACAAGGAGCCCCTGGTGACCTAGTGTGGCCCCCTTCTTCAACATCACCCTCACTGCTCTCTTCTTCCTGGAGGCTGCCTCTAACCAAGGGTGGGCAAACCATTTGCTGTAAAAGCCTGATTGTAAATATTTTAGGCTTTGCCAGCCATACGGTCTCTGTCCCAACTACTCAACTCTGCCATAGTAGCATAAAATCAACCATAGACAATATGTAAAAGAATGAACATGGCTGTGTTCCAATAAAACTTTATTTAGGGACACAAAAATTTGAATTTCATATCATTTTCACGTGTCCAGAAACATTTTTTGATGTTTTCCCAACCATTTGAAAGTGTAAGATCCATTCCTAGTTCCCATCACTCTAAGCACATTCCATTATAACATCTCCATGGGCTGGGCACGGTGGCTCATGCCTGTAATCCCAGCACTTTGGGAGGCCGAGGCTGGCAGATCATGAGGTCAGGAGTTCAGGACCAGCCTGACAACATGATGAAACTCCATCTCTACTAAAAATACAAAAATGGCCGGGCGCGGTGGCTCAAGCCTGTAATCCCAGCACTTTGGGAGGCCGAGACGGGCGGATCACGAGGTCAGGAGATCGAGACCATCCTGGCTAACACGGTGAAACCCCGTCTCTACCAAAAAATACAAAAAACTAGCCAGGTGAGGTGGCGGGTGCCTGTAGTCCCACCTACTCCGGAGGCTGAGGCAGGAGAATAGCGTGAACCCGGTAGGCGGAGGTTGCAGTGAGCTGAGATCCGGCCACTGCACTCCACTCCAGCCTGGGTAACAGAGCGAGACTCCGTCTCAAAAAAAAAAAAAAATACAAAAATTAGCCGGGTGTGGTGGTACACGCCTGTAATCCCACCTACTCGGGAGGCTGAGGCAGGAGGATCGCGTGAACCCAGGAGGTAGAGGTTGCAGTTAGCCGAGATCATGCCACTGCACTCCAGCCTGGCCAACAGAGCGAGACTCTGTCTCAAAAAAAAAAAAAAAAAATCATCTCCATGACATCTGCCTAAGGTAGTTGTCACTCCCCCAAAATCCAGTCTATTCTGCCTTGCAAAAATGTCCTCCTCTTCTCCCCAGCCTGGCTGTTCAACCCTCTCTGCCCTTTCTTCTCCAGTTCCCAAAGAACCCTCGATTTCTGCTCAAATGTGTCCCCCTCTCCCAATTCCCCATGCCACAGCTCTCCCTGCCTGGGACTCATGCCCCTCTGGAAGGGACCACCTCATAGACACTATCCTTCCCCAGAACTTTCTCTCCCTCCCTTAGCCTTCGGCAGCAACTCTGGGCATCCCTCAGCCCATGAAAGAAGTGCTATTCCAAGTCTGGATTCTCCATTGGACTTGTTCTGTTGACACTGGCCCCCAAGCACCAACGCAGGCACAAAATACCACATTCCTCCATTTCCATTGCTCCTGGCAAAGGGGAGGAGGACCTGCCCAAGCCCCAGGCCCTGCCCTTGAGGTCGAGTGAGAAGTAAGGACATGCCCCACTCCCCAGGGAAGCTACCCTGCCCAGAGCTGGCCAGGGTCAGGGGACTCCCTCGCTCTCCATCTTCCCCCAACTTGGGTCTTTGTTCTCCTGACCTTTCCAGATTCCCAAGCTTCTTGGGAGGCCTAAGTGGAGTCAGCCTTGTTGGGTTCATACCAAAGTCCACCTCCATGTCCTCAATGCGGCTCTCAGTATGTTGGGCACTGTGTGGCAAGTACATCCTCCCCACGCCCAGCCCATCAGAGATAAGTGACTTGCTCGGTCACACGCACAGCCACAGCCGGGCACACCAGGCCCCACCCTCCACCCTCCCAGCTCAGGCCCTGTGGCACCAGAAGCCTCCCTCTGAGAGAGCAGGCCAGAAGGGGAAACATCCCCGAATTCCTTCCTCCCACATGGCCCCCGTCACTCTTTTCCCCTCCCACATTCACAGAGGCCTGGCACACAGTAGGCCCGGAGGTGCTCAGCAGATGGAGAAGCTGAATCCCAGCGTGCTTAAGACCTGGGTTCTATGCCAGCTCGCCAAGTGTTCCAGTCATTTCAATCCCTAAGCCTCAATTTCTTCATCTGCAGAATGGGACGAATCACTGCCCTGACATCGCATTGACATCAGTGGAATCTGGGTCTCTCCATCCTCTCCCAGCCGCCTCCAAGCCCCACGTCGATGTGGGGGAGGCTGGGGCTCCAAGCTCCATGGTGATATGGGGGAGGGTGGTTGGTGGCCCTCCTGCTCCACCGCTCCTCTGGGGTTGAGCTGCCTGACAAGGAGGCTATGGGAGCTGGAGGTGGGAAAAGCGCAGATACAAGATTAGCCAATCTCAGGCGGTGTCTCCTTACAGCCCTGCTGTCCCCTTTCACCCAGGCCTATTTGGCTCTGGGAACAATTGCTAGTTCTGTTACCCTTTCAGCAACTGCTGCCTGGCCTGTGGGAGCCGCATTCCACCCTGGCTGGGACATCTCACTCCTGGCCCTGGGTCTCCAGGTGAGGCAGCTCCTCACCCACGCCATGAAAACCAAGCCCTAGGCCAGGCGCAGTGGCTCACGCCTGTAATCCCAGCACTTTCAGAGGCCAAGGTAGGCGGATCACTTGAGGCCAGGAGTTTGAGACCAACCTGGCCAACATAGTGAAACCTCATCTCTACTAAAATACAAAAATTAGCTGTGCATGGTGGCGCATGCATGTAGTCCCAGCTACTGGGAAGGCTGAGGCACAAGAATCCCTTGAACTCGGGAGGTGGAGGTTGCAGTGAGCTGGGATCGCACCACTGCACTCCAGCCTGAGCAACACAGTGAGATTTTATCAAAAAAGAAAAAGAAAGAAAAGAAAGAAAAAAAGAGAGAACCAAGCCATCAAGCCCCTGCCAAGGCTCCAGGTGGTCAGGGAGCACGGCAGTGCAGTGGGCAGAGTGAGCTGGCTCTGGTCCGGGCCCTCCGAGCTGCGCCAGGGCTCCACACTCAAAGCCTAGGCCCAATGGTCTGCAGAGTAGGCATAAAGGCGGCCACCTGACAGCATGTGGGGAGGGTGAGGAAGGTGGGATGTGTGACAAGGTGGCGCTGGGCAGCACTGAAGGTATTTGATAAATGGTCTTTTGAGAAACTAAAATGAAATCCCAAGCCCCCCAACGGCCCCCCCTTGGCCAAAGGGACCCCAGAGAAACCATGAAAGCTGAGTTCTTCGCTACAACATAATGGGAGGTCAGACACTCCTCGATACAGCCCCCCCACCGTGAACCCCTTCCTTAGAGAAGAAAGCCTGCTGATGGTTAGGGCTAGCCAGAGACCAGCCCTTTTGAAAGACTTCACCGCTGATACCAACTGGCTGTCCGATGCTATCCCTCTTTTGCAGTTTTGACACAATAACCGACCATCATCCCTTCCTGATAAGAAACCATCGACCACGGAGACGGTCCACAGAGTCTACAGTGGATGCCCAGTGAAGTTGTTCGTCAGACATAAATGACTTGCTCAGTCACACACAGCCAGCCCTGGGCACAGCCAGGCACACCAGGCCCCACCTTCCACCCTCTACCCTCCCAGCTCAGGCCCTGTGGCACCAGGAGCCTCCCTCCGAGAGAGCTGGCCAGAAGGGGACACGGTCCCCAATTCCTTCCTCCCACATAGCCCCTGTCACTCTTTTCCCCTCCCGCATTCACAGAGGCCTGGCACACAGTAGGGTCCTGTGCTTCACCTTTTGACATCAGAGGGCTGAAACACACCCTGCGATCACACTAACGCCACCATTTTTTTGCACATGTGACTCATGAAGGGGCATGAAGCTCAACTGCACAGGTCCCTGTTTCTCCTTTCATGAATATTCATGACTCCTCCTATAGCTTATTAAATATGTCTATTCAGCCTCCCTGATCAGTATAAATTCCTGTTCCCTTTGCGCCTCCCCTGAGGCATGTGTTCCTGGCTTCTGGCTGGAAGCTATGCTTCCCAGCCTGTCAGAGTGGCTGCCCTGCAGCCTGCAACCCTTCATGAGAAATAAAGCTATCCTTTCCAAATGTGTGAACCTCCTTGTTCTTGTGTTAATGACTTCCTTCCCCATCACTTGCCAGGTGAAGTCAGACCTGTCCCCTTTCTACCCTCCCCCACATGTACTCCATTCATTCTTTAATTCATTCATTACTGAGCTTGTCCCATCCACAGGCAGTCCTCTGAAATGCTTGCAATTTCTCTGCCCTTTTTTTTTTTTTTTTTTTTGAGACAGAGTCTCACTCTGTTACCAGGCTGGGGTGCAATGTCGCGATCTTGTCTTACTGCAACCTCCGCCTCCCGGGTTCAAGCGATTCTTCTGACTCAGCCTCCCAAGTAGGTGGGACGACAGGTGTGCACCACAACGCCCAGCTAATTTTTTGTATTTTTAGTAGAGACAGAGTTTCACCAACTTGGCCAGGATGGTCTTGATCTCTTGACCTCATGATCCGCCAGCCTCGGCCTCACAAAGTGCTGGGATTACAGGCGTGAGCCAGTTTTCCCCGCCAGTTCTCTGGCTTTTTAAAATCTCCGTACCTGGCATATCTGTGTTCTGCCCAAAAAGCCTTTCTGGAAAAACTCCTACTCATCCTTAAAGACCCAGCCCAGGTGTCTCCTCCCCTTGAAGGCCCCTGAAGGGGGCCTTCTTGCCTCCATTTGGAGAATTCTCACCTCAAGGACTTTGCAGCTACTGGGCTCTGCCTGGAGTGCCCTTCCCAGCCCAGCCCAAAGAGCTCAGCTCAAATGCCACGTCTCCAGAGTCTCCTCTCACTCCTCTTCTTGGGACCTGAGCACTTCTTGTCTGCTGTCCTGGGCTCCTCACCTGGCCTTGCTGTGACCTCTTGGGCAACTAGAATGAGAGAAGTTTCCCCTGGTCCCTGGCTGATGCTGAGAACAGAGGGCCCTAAGGCAGGGGCCCCTGCTGGTCCAGGTAGGGTGTTGGGGCCAAGTCTTGCTGGTCAAGCCCTCTAGGCTTGTGTGGCCTTGAACAAGTCTCTTCCTTTCTACAAGCCTTACTTTCTACACTTGCCAAGTAGGGGTAATGGATTAGATAGGGATCCATTACCTGGGGGAGTCGAGGGATCCAGTAATCTCCTAAAATTCCCAGTAGCATGGTGTGTGTGACTGTGAGCATGTATGAGTATGTGCATGCATGTGAACACGGGTGTGTGTACACCTGTGGAAGTGTGTGCATGCGTGTGAACACGCGTGCATGTACACGTGTGGAAGTGCATACGTGCATGTGAATACAGGTGCATGTACACGTGTGGAAGTGTGTGTGCATGTGTGTGAACACAGGTGCGTGTATACAAGTGCAGAAGTGTGTGCATGCATGTGTACATGGGTGTGTGCCCCTGCCCATCTGTGTGTGTGTATGAGTGCACGTGCACATTCGTGTTTTCAGGGGACCGTCCATGGCTATTATCAGATTCTCAAAGGGAGCGGGCCCCGGGTGGGAAACCTGGCCTGTCCCGCAGGAGAGACGGCTGTGGGCACCAGGAGCACCTCTTCCACCTCCCCCTTCCACTGCCCTTGCCTGACCTGCGTTCTTGCAGCCGCCTCCCCACCGGTGGGCAAAGTCAGCTCACCTCCTTGCTCTGTGCAGATTCTGTGGTGGCTGCCGCCTCCACTCAGAGGGAAGTCAGAGACCTGTCGGTCAGGTACCTCCCTGGCCTCCTCCCCTCTACTCTCGTCCACTGGCACACTGGCTTCGTTGGTGCTTGTGGTGCCCTCTGCCTGAATGCTCCAGCCTCAGGTACCCACAGCTCCTCCTCCTTCCAGACTGGGCTCTGATCTGGGCCTTTGGGACCACCACAACTCAGGGCAGCCCCCTATCCCTTTGCTTGCCCTTCTTTCTTCCATAGCACGTTTCCCTTTCCAGCATACTAGGTAATTGACCCATTGATTAAATTTCTTGTGTATTTTGCCTGTCTCCTCACTGTCTCCTGCTGCTGTCTCCCCAGCATCTGGCCCAGCCTGGCACATGGTAGGTGCCCAGTCGGTACCGTTGCAGGGACGGAAACTGCAGACAACCCCTCCCTGGCCTGTGTGTGTGCATTTTGGGGGTTGCCCCATCTGTGTCTACCACTGGCCGGGGGGCATGAGGGCTGGTGAGAGCCCAGGAAGAGAAGTGACAGCCTTCCAGGCAAGGGAACATTAGCACTGAAGTGCCCCATGAGGGCCAGGGCTGCCTCGGGATGTGGATGGGTGTGGCCCAGGGTGTGCACCGCTTTTCGTACCATAAACCTCACGCTTAGCTGGTCAAGCTCTCTAGGCTTGTGTGGCCTTGAATGAGTCCCTTCCTCTCTACAAGCCTTACTTTCTACACTTGCCAAGTAGGAGCAATGGATTAGACAGGGATCCATTACATGAGGGAGTCGAGGGGTCCAAGAGAACTCGGGAAGCTGCTCTACCTCTAGCCTCCACTGGGACGGCAGGCCCCTCTGCCTTCCCCAGGCAGCCCCGGAGGTGAGGAAACTGAGGCACAGCAAGAAGAAGTGAACCACACTCAACGGCTGAGTGCCAGAGCCAGGACTCAGATCCAGGTCTGGGACTCCAGAACCAGTGCTCCAGCCACGAGGGGCCAGGCCCCTCCCCACTCCCTGCCCAGTGGGTCCTGTCTCCCACAGTGGCTAACCCCACAGAGACAGAGGAACCCCATCTCCACTAAAAATACAAAAATTTGGTGGGCATGGTGGTGGGCGCCTGTAGTCCCAGCTACTTGGGAGGCTGAGGCAGGCGAATCGCTTGAACCCGGGAGGTGGAGGTAGCAGTGAGCCCAGATCGCATCATTACACTCCAGTCTGCTCAACAGAGTGAGACTTCATCTCAAAAAAAACCAAAAAAGATGGAATGGCATCCAGACTGAGGTGGGGGAACACGAGGGCGGCAGGGAGGGTGCAGAAGGGAGTGCCTGGTGCACTTGAGGGAGGGGCTAGGCATAGCCAGAAAGTGTTGGGGGTGACTGTGAAGAAGGGAGTTCAAGCCAAGGACGCCTCTAAGCTGCATGAATGCCACAGATGCTGAAAGTCAGAGTGAGTGACCTGGTGAAGCTGAGCAGGTGAACCCACTGTACCCTGTGGCCGGCCCAGGAGGGTGGCCTGGCAGAGTGAGGTTTGGAGGCTGGAGACCTCAGGGGAACACACTGAGCCACACCAGTGTCACCAGCTGGCTTCTCCTTGCTCGGGGCCCTTGAGGGAAGCAGACATGTCCACACCTGTGTGCACAGGCCTGGCACATGGAGACCCAGGCCCTCCGTGCACACAGAGCAAGTCCCCATCTGCCTGTGTGTGTACCCACTAGAAGGCTCCCCACCCTAGTGTCACATACATGCATGCACTCTCAGACACACCCCACATGCATACACAGGGTGCATCCCTGAACCCACAAGCCCTGCCAGGCACTCCCCACAAACTCACAGGACAACATTCCACAGGGTCACCGAAGGGAGGGCAGGGCTGGGAACCACGAGGCCCAGAAAGGGGTGGTATCGGGCCACACAGAGCCCCTCTCCTGACTCCAGCACACCCTCCTCCTCCCATCCACACCCAGCACTTACCTTGGTGAAGAGGCCTTGAAACTTGGAGGTGGAGGTATGGGCCCAGCCACACTGACTCTTGGCCTGTCCATCCTACAGCAACTTCAGGTCCCCAGGCCTGTCAGGGAATTTCAACCTCTGTCCTCACGGCCACTGGGCCGAGTCATCACTCGGCAGCCACACAGCCACAGGAAGGTGGGCAGGGGCTGGGCCTGGGAGGCGACCTTGGGAACACCCAGTCTATTTTTGATTGTCGGAACCCAAAAAACCACAGGCCCCAGGTGGCCGGCTAGAGGCGAACAGTTCCTCTGGTCCTTTCGATGGCCTGAAACTTAAATAAACCAGGGTGCTGCTGGAAGCCCTGTTCAGAGGTCCAGGCTGTCCAGCTGGACCTGGGCCAGTGGGTAGAACTGGAAGAAGAGAGAAATTCACTCAGGAAATCTGGGATCGGCCACAGGGTCTCCACCTGGGGGCCTGAGCTGGTGGCAGGAGGCTTAGCCACTGATCTTTAGCTCAAGCATGCTCTGAGGCTGGGGAACTGGCCAAATGTGGTTCCACTGGGCCTCACACCTGTGACCTGGGCGGGGAGAGGGGCTTCAAGGTCATCTCCTGTGGCCCTGGTCCCAGGCCATTGCTTACACACGTCCTGTGACGTGGCGTTCACTCTCTCACTCACTCTACTGTGTGACCGCTTGGGCTGTTAGATACCCTAGACCCCACTGCTTGGAACTGGGCAGAGCAAGCCAGCTTCTTCATTGGCACGGCGGTCTTCCAGGCATTTGGCAAGAGTCCCTCCACTACTTCTCCCAGGTGTTTTTTTTTTTTTTTTTTGAGATGGAGTCTCACTCTGTCACCCAGGTTGGAGTGCAGTGGCTCGATCTCGGCTCACTGCAATCTCCACCTCCTGGGTTCAAGCAATTCTTCTGCCTCAGCCTCCCACGTAGCTGGGACTACAGGCATGTGCCTCCACGCTCGGCTAAAATTTGTTTTGGTATTTTTAGTAGAGATGGGGTTTCACCATATTGGTCAGGCTGGTTTTGAACTCCTGACCTCGTGATCCGCCAGCCTCGGCCTCCCAAAGTGCTGGGATTACAGGTGTGAGCCACCGCGCCTGGCCTCCTCCCAGGTTCTTTAGCGCCTCCTCCTATGACATGGTTTCCAGACCTTTCCATCCAAATTACTCTCCATTTGCCCTCGCCCAACATGCCCTGACTTGCATAGACGCACACAGAGGGCCTCTCACCTGCCTTGGCCGCCCTGCACTCTGTTAACATGGCCTGCATCTGCGGCGAGAGCTCCGGCCACCACACACACTTCCTGCCAGCTGCTTTGTGAAGTGCAACGAACTGCACCTAGAAAGCTCAGGGGCTCAAACAAATTCGGGTTTAAAACAACCTCAGTCACACTGTGGTATAGAAAAGGGAAGGAATAGGAGGCGGAGCACAGGCACTGGGGGAGCAGGTGCAGTTCGGGCTCCGGAAAGAGGACGGGGATGATAACCACAGAGGCAAACCCACATCACTAACCACGGGCTGGAAGCACCCTGCATTGTCACGCCAGCCAGTGATGTTGGGCCCAGCAGCTAACAAGACAGACTTGGGCTACCTGGACCCAACTCCGAGATTCACTGACTCACTGTGTGACCTCAGGCAAGTTGTTTGCCCTCTCTGTGCCTTCATTTCCTCATGTGTAAAGTGAGGAGTGTAATAACAGACCCCGACTCACAGGGCCGTTGGGAGGCTTGGATGAGTTGCTAGATGCAAAGTGCTTAGAACGGGGCCTGGCACAGAGCAATCATGTCTACCCTTCTTTTCTCCCCATTTTTCAGATAAGGAAACTGAGGCACGAAGCAGTGAAGTTAAGTTTCCCGAGATCAGGCAGCTAATGAGTGGCAGCACCTGTGCTGGGAGACCACTGAAAGGTTGGAGTGGCCTCTAGGGGTTGGAGGAGGGGAAGGATCCACCCTGGTTTCCACCCCGCCCCCTCCCTGCTACCCCCTGTGAACATCGTTGTCTGGGGATATTTGCTGAGAATCTGTGAGGCCCAGGAGGGGCCAGGGAGCAGCTGCTGTGTGGCACCCTCCGCCTTCCGCCTTCCGGAAACCCCAGGCAGGACCAAGTGTTATCACCTGCAGGAGGAGCAGGCCCGGCTCATTCCTGGGGAAACACCCTCAGGGGCGGGGACAGAGCCGGGGCCTCTGGAGGAAAAGGCCTTTGGTTCCCCTGGGGCCTGTCCAGAGCCAGCTTATCCTCCTCTAGTCGCCCCCAGCTGGGCCTCAAGCCTCCTGGGCCTCTTCCGCATGCATGGGGATCACCATACACTCCGCTGCCCTGCCCCACCAGAGGCTGCCAGCAGATAACGGCGGCTCTGAGGCTCAGGGTCCTTCGGTGGGAGGTGTCTGCCAAGAGGACTGCAGGGTCCCCTCCCTCCCCGGCCCTGGCAGCATGTCCACCATTTTCCCCTCCCTGCAATCTGGGCGGGCCTGTGACTTGCTTTGGCCACTAGGATGAGGTGGAAGGGACCAGGAAATGTCCAGGCTAGGCCTCAAGTGGCCTTGCAACGTCCTTTTCCTCCAGCTTGGAGGTCAGTGGCTATGGAGGGAAATCCGAGGGGAGAGTGGCCCTGGACTACACAGGGAGGAGAGGGGCCGCCTGTCCCGGCTGTTCCAGCCACCCCTGCCGGGCACCGGACCTGGGAGGGAGGCCGGGGGGACGCCCAGCCAATGCTGCAGAGACAGTGACATGGCAGGTGGACCAGGTACCAGGCCTGCTCCCACTGGAGGTCGGGGTGAGTTACATTGCCTCTCCTGGATTTGGTTCCCCCCAAAGAGGGACAGTAAAAGCACCAGCATGGTCTGGAGTGACGGTGCAGGGTGAGCGGGCCTTGTTAGTGGCGCTTGGGCTGGCCCAGGGGCTGTGTCAGAGAAACACGAGCCGTTTTCACTACTATTAGAGGCTTGGAGACGTGGCTGAATCCAGGCAGACCCTCCCTGGCTGGACAGGGAACGGGGCAGCGGGATTCTAACAAGGGCTGCTACTGTGGGGACACTTACCGTGGCCACGTCTGACCATGAACCACATCACTTTTGAGCCTTCCACCATCTCATGAGGGGCATGACGTAGCCCCCACTGACTGCAGCAGGCAGGAGAGGGACCGTTTCTAAATCAGGTGGGGATGACAGTCACTCCTTCGTCACTGGGCCAGCCCTCCAGCTCCTAGGAGGACTCAGGGCCCTGCTGATTCCTGCAGTGTTCTTGCCACCAAGCCCATCCTACAGGTGGACAGGCTGAGGCTCAGAACTGGAAAGTGACTCACCCAAGATCACACTGTGGTACCATGCAATGTGATGGCCATGTGGAGCTGGCGGCCTGGTCCGGGCTGGCCAGGCTAGGACCAGACTCACAACTCACAGCAGGCATGACAAGGCTAGAGGGGCTGGAGCTGTGGCCCTGAAGGCACAGAGAAGGCGCCCCATGGATCCCTTCCCAGAGTCCTCCTGTCTTCCCCCTAGCGCGCATTGCTACTGGCTGTCAGAGGACGCACTTAGGTTTCCTTGTTTATTGTCTGTCTCTCCACTGGGCAGGGCCTTTCTTTGGTTCCCAATCAGAGCTGAGCACACACTAAGTGCTCGATGCATATTCTCTGGAGTAAAGAGTGGATGTCGCTGGTCTGAGATGGATCAGATGGGGCCAGACTGGCAGTGGGGAGAGCTGGCAGAGGCACTGGGAAACAGGCGAGGTAACGGTGGCTGGGGTGGAGACGGGAGGCTGGAAAGAGGAGATGAGACCTACAGGACCAGGTGTTGTCTGGGATGTGGCATGGGGAGGGAGTTGTGGGGCTGACTCCCAGGGGTCTGATGGGGAAGGCTGCCCCTAGACTGCCCAACCCTGACAGCTGGGCTCAGAGGCTGGGTTCCAGGCATGACATCACCGGGCAGAGGCCCTCAACACCCTTCAGGCCGGGACTGGTGCCTCACCCTGGGATACGTCCATCCCCACCCCATCTCCTATTCCTCAAACTCTTGCTCCCACTTCTGGGCCCAGGATGCTTGGGCCTCATCCTGGAAGACTTCCCTGATCTTCCTGCTGCTTCCGCACCCTGCCCCCCCGGGATTTCTCCTTCTGCTAGCTCTTCCTTCACTCACTCACTCACTTCATGACTCGCTCACGAAACAATTTTGAGACTGGCCCTGTGTCCCCATGGGGACACAGAGATGACCCTGCTTCAAGGGAGACAGATTCAGAAGCCAAACCATAGCATGGTTCAAATCCCAATGCTCTTTGAAAGAAAAAAATTCTCATGGATTCTGGGGTTGTCGCCATTTTTATTATAGTGTTTTTTAAGTATGCGCAGACACTGAGCTAGGTGTAAAGCACTTGTGCTTATGTTTGCCTCCAACATTAAAAACAAAGCAATGCCAGGAACGGTGGCTCATGCCTGTGATCCCAGCACTTTGGGAGGCCAAGGCGGGAGGATCACTTGAGGCCAGGAGTTCCAGACCAGCCTGGCTAACACGGTGAAACCTTTGTCTCTACTAAAAAATACAAAAATTAGCCTGCCTTGGTGGCGGGCGCCTGTCATCCCAGGTACTCAGGAGGCTGGGGCCTGAGAATTGCTTGAACCTAGGAGACGGAGGTTGCGGTGAGCCTTAATCGTGCCACTGCACTCCTTCCACGGCAACAGAGTGAGACTCTGTTTCAAAAAACAAAACACAACCAAAGCAGATTTGCAAAATGAATATAAAAAACCTAGAGCCAATAAAAAATCAAATTAACAACAGGACGAAACCTTGCTGGCTGTCACCACAGACAGGGCAGTCAGCAGTCGAGGTGCCCAATGAGGGCCTGATTTTCTGGGGCCGGGTGGCTTTGACCAGTGTGGAGGCCAAGCAAGGCCTTGTTCCTCTCTGCACGCTCCTCTGTTCACGCCTACCCAGCCTGGGAGGCCTGGCTGAGGCAGTGCCTGGACAAAGCACCTGGCCAAAGTCTCCCCACATCCTTTCTCGTTAGCTCCAGTGACTATAAAGTCTCAACGCCCCGGTCAGCACAAATCCACACTCACTGGGTAGCCAACCTTTAAAAAAGAAAAACGTGGTAAAATCTACATACACAAAATTTACCACTTTAACCACTTTTCAGTGCACAGTGCGGTGGCATTAGGTACATTCACATTGGTGTGGTACCATCCCCAAGGTCCATCTCCAGAATGCTTTTTTTTTTTTTAGGACAGAGTCTTGCTCTGTTGCCCAGGGTGGAGTGCAATGGCATGATCTTGGCTCACTGCAACCTCTGCCTCGGGTGTTCAAGTGATTCTCGTGCCTCAGCCACCTAAGTAGCTCAGATTACAGGTGTAAGCCACCATGCCCCGCTAATTTTTTTTTTTTTTTCTTTTTGAGACAGAGTCTTGCTCTATCACCCAGGCTGGAGTGCAGTGGCGCAATCTCGGCTCACTGCAACATCCGCCTCCCGGGTTGACGCCATTCTCCTGCCTCAGCCTCCCGAGTAGCTGGGACTACAAGCCCCCGACACCACGTCCGACTATTTTTTTGTATTTTTAGTAGAGATGGGGTTTCACCGTGTTACCCAGGATGGTCTTGATCTCCTGACCTCATGATCCACCTGCCTTGGCCTCCCAAAGTGCTGGGATTACAGGCTTGAGCCACCGAGCCCGGCCTTTTTTTTTTTTTTTTTTTTTTGACAGGGAGTCTCCCTCTGTTGCCCAGGCTGGAGTGCAGTGGCACGATCTGGGCTCACTGCAAACTCCACCTTCTGGGTTCACGCCATTCTCCTGCCCCAGCCTCCCCAGTAGCTGGGACTACAGGCGTCCGCCACCACGCCTGGCTAATTTTTTGTATTTTTAGTAGAGATGGGGTTTCACTGTGTTAGCCAGGATGGTCTCAATCTCCTGATCTCATGATCCACCCACCTCAGCCTCTCAAAGTGCTGGGATTACAGGTGTGAGCCACTGCACCCGGCCCTGGCTAATTTTTGTATTTTTAGTAGAGGCAGGGTTTTGCCATGTTGGCCAGGCTGGTCTGGAACTCCTGACCTCAGCTGATCCACTCACCTTAGCCTCCCAAAGCACTGGGATTACAGGCATGAGCCACCAAGCCCGGCCCAGCATGATTTTCATCTTGCAAAACTGAAACTCTGTACCCATTAAATATTAACTCCCCATTCCCCTGCCCCCCGGCCCCTGGCAATCCCATTCTACTTTCTGTCTCTGAATTTGACTACCCTAAGTGCCTCATCTGAGTGAAACCATATAGTATTTGTCCTTTCGTGACTGCCTCATTTCACTTAGCATAATGTGCTTAAGATTCAGCCACATTGTAGCGTGTGTCAGAATTTCCTTTTTTTTTTTTTAAGGCTGAATAATATTTCATTGTATGGATACAACGCATTTTGTTTATCCATGGACATCTCATCCATTGATGAGTTGCCTCCACCTTTGGGCTGATTTTTATTTATTTTATTTTATTTTATTTTGAGACGGAGTCTTGCTCTGTCGCCCAGGCTGGAGCACAGTGGCGCAATCTCGGCTCACTGCAACCTCTGCCTCCCGGGTTCAAGTGATTCTCCTGCCTCAGCCTCCTGAGTAGCTGGGATTACAGGCGCGTGCCACCATGCCCGGCTAATTTTTGTATTTTTAGGAAAGATGGGGTTTCACCATGTTGGTCAGGCTGGTCTTGAACTCCTGACCTCGCGATCTGCCGGCTTCAGCCTCCCAAAGTGCTGGGATTACAGGCGTGAGCCACGGTGGCCTTGGCTGATTTTTATAATGTTGCTATGAACATTGCCACACAAGCATCTGAGACATTGCTTTCAGTTCTTTTAGGTGTACACCCAGAAGTGGAACTACTGGGTCGTATGGTAATTCTATGTTTAATTCAGAACTAATGTTCCTTTTTTTTTTTTTTTTTGAGACAGGGGCTTGCTCTGTCCCGCAGGCTGGAGTGCAGTGGCATGATCTTGGCTCACCAAAATCTCCACCTCCTGGGCTCAAGTGATCCTCCCACCTCAGCCTCCAGAGTAGCTAGGACCATAGGCATGTGCCACCACACACAGCTAATTTTTTTGTATTTTTGGTAGAGACGGTTTTTTGAGGGTTTTTTTAGACAGTCTCGCTCTGTTGCCCAGGCCAGAGTGCAGTGGCATGATCTCAGCTCACTGAAACCTCCGCCTGCCGGATTCAAGCGATTCTTCTGCCTCAGCCTCCCGAGTAGCCGGGATTACAGGCGCACGCCTACGCCCAGCTAATTTTTTTTTTTTTCCTTTAGTAGAGATGGTGTTTCACCATGTTGACCAGGCTAGTTTCGAACTCCTGACCTCAGGTGATCTGCCCGCCTCGGCCTCCCAAAGTGCTGGGATTACAGGCATGAGCCACCACACCCAACCTTTCTTTCTTTTGAGATGGAGTCTCCCTCTGTTGCCCAGGCTGGAGTGCAGTGCTCACTGCAACCTCCACCTCCCGGGTTTAAGCGAGTCTCCTTTGAGACGGAGTCTGGCTCTGTCTCCCAGGCTGGAGTGCAGTGGCCTGATCTCGGCCGGATCTCCACCTCTCGCGTTCACACCATTCTCCTGCCTCAGCCTCCCGAGTAGCTGGGACTACGGGTGCCCGCCACCTCGCCCGGCTAGTTTTTTGTATTTTTTAGTAGAGACGGGGTTTCACCATGTTAGCCAGGATGGTCTCGATCTCCTGACCTCGTGATCCGCCCGTCTCAGCCTCCCAAAGTGCTGGGATTACAGGCGTGAGCCACGCACTCGGCCTGAGGTGGGGTTTTGCCATCTGGGCTAAGCTGGTCTCAAACTCCTGGATTCAAGCAATCTAACCGCCTCAGCCTCCCAAAGTGCTGGGATTATAGTTGTAAGCCACTGAGCCCAGCTTAAACTTTTAAGTTCATGGGTACATGTGCAGGTTTGTTACATAGGTCAATATGGGTCATGGGGGTTTACTGTGCATATTAGTTCATCACTCAGGTATTAAGCCTAGTACCCATTAGTTATTTTTCCTGATCCTCTCCTTCCTCCCACCCTCCACCCTCTGAAAGGTCCCGGTGTGTGCTGTTCCCCTCTATGTGTTCATGTGTCCTCATCATTTAGCTCCCACTTAAAAGTGAAAACATGCGGTATTTGGTTTTCTGTTCCTGTGTTAGTTTGCTAAGGAGAACGGCTTCCAGTTCCATCCATGTCCCTGCAAATGACGTGATCTCATTCTTTTTTATAGTTGCTCAAGATTAATTTGGTTTTTTTTTTTTTTTGAGATGGAGTCTCGCAATGTTGCCCAGGCTGGAGTGCAGTGGCGCAATCTCGGCTCACTGCAAGCTCCGCCTTCCAGGTTCACACCATTCTCCTGCCTCAACCTCTCGAGTAGCTGGGACTACAGGCGCCTGCCACCATGCCTGGCTATTTTTTTGTATTTTTAGTAGAGGCAGGGTTTCACCGTGTTAGCCAGGCTGGTCTCGATCTCCTGACCTTGTGATCCGCCCATCTCAGCCTCCCAAAGTGCTGAGATTACAGGCGTGAGCCACTGCGCCCGGCTGCTCAAGACTAATTTTTAAGGTGGTTATTCAGATGATCCTAAAGAGTATGATGATAGCCTATTTGGGTTTGTTTTTTGAGATGGAGTCTTGCTCTTGTTGCTCAGGCTGGAGTGCAATGGCATGACCTCAGCTCACTGCAACCTCCGCCTCCCGGGTTCAAGCAAATTCTCCTGCCTCAGCCTCCCAGGTAGCTGGGATTACAGGCACCCACCACCACACCCCGCTAAGTTTTTGTATTTTAAGTAGAGATGGGGTTTCACCCCATCAGTCATCAGTCACCACGCCCGGCTGCCTATTTGTTTTTAATTCATAGACTCAAAATGCACTATAATTTAAAATTATCATCCTCTTCAGACTATACAGAGGCTCCAGTCTGAAACAATCTAGAACTGGACCATCCATTGGGGTGACCTCGAGCCGTGGCCATGAAGCCCGATCGTGCTGGCCTGCACAGAATTATTCTGTACGGGTAAAATACACCTGGATTTCGAACAAGGTTTTACCCCCATCACTCAGGCTGGAGTGCAGTGGCATGATCATGACCCACTGCAGGCTCGACTTCCCAGGCTCAGATGATCCTCCCACCTCAGCCTCCTCGGTAGCTGGGACTACAGGTGCGTGCCACCACCTCTGGCTAATTTTTTGTATTTTTCAGTAGAGACGAGGTTTCACCATGTTGCTCAGGCTGGTCTCAAACTCCTGGACTCAAGCGATCCACCTGCCCCTCTTTTTACTTTTTCAAATGTGATTATTAGAACATCTAAAATGGCATATGGGCCAGGAACAGTGGCTCATGCCTGTAATCCCGGCACTTTGGGAGGCTGAGGTGGGTGGACTGCCTGAGGTCAGGAGTTGGAGACCAACCTGGCCACCATAGTGAAACCCCATCTCTACTTAAAATACAAAAAATTAGCTGGGCGTGGTGGCAGGCACCTGTAATCCCAGCTACTAGGGAGGCTGAGGCAGGAGAATCGCTTGAACCTGGGAGGCAGAGGTTGCAGTGAGCCGAGATCATGCCATTGCACTCCAGCCTGGGCAACAAGAACGAAATTCTGTCTCTAAATAAATAAATAAACGGCATATGGGCCAGGAGCGGTGGCTCACGCCTGTAATCCCAGCACTTCGGGAGGCAGAGGTGGAACATGGCAAAACCCCAACTGTACTAAAAAATACAAAAACTTAGCTGGGTGTGGTGGCGTATGCCTGTGGTCCCAGCTATTTGGGAGGCTGTGGTGGGAGGATTGTTTTAGTCCAGGAGGTGGAGGCTGCAGTAAGTCGTGATCACGCCACTGCACTCCAGCCTGGGTGACAGAGTGAGACCCAGTCTTAAAAATAACATAAGGTGGAATGAAATGAAATAATACAATGGCACGTGAGGCTCACACTGTCTCTCTGGACTCTTCATCCTAGAGGACCAATTCAAGTGTTTTCTGAGTCCAGAGGAGTCACCTAGAGTTCTTCCTTCCAAGCAGAGGAAGCCTTGGGCTGGTTCCTCAGTTTCACTGGGGTGAAATTCACAGAGCATACAATTAACCATTTGAAAACGTGCAGGTCAGTGGCACTCAATGCCTTGACCATCACCTCACCCCAGAAAAACACGCTGGCTCTGTTATCAGTCTCTGCAGTTTCCCCATTTCCCCAAGCCCTGCTTTCTGTCTCTATGGATTTGCCTGTCACCGGCATCTCCAGGAGGAATCGTACATGTGACCTGTTATGACCAGCTTCTCTCATTAGCACAGTGATTTTGAGGCTCTTCCACGTGGTGGCCTGTCAGTGTCATTCCTTTTCATGGCTGAATACTATTCCGTGGCGTGGAGGCAGCACAGTCTGCTTCTCATCTTCGGATGGATATCTAGGTGGCTTGTGACGTTCGGCTATAATGAGTAACGCTGCCGTAAACACTTCCATACTGTTTCTGTATGTTTTTGTTTCCTCGGAGTGGAATTGCTGGCTCATCTGGTAATGGCTGGTTCCTTCTTTTAACATTCGCTTTGCTTATCAAAAGTTCTAGATACGGCTGGGCACGGTGGCTCACGCCTGTAATCCCAGCACTTTGGGAGGCTGAGGTGGGTTGGGAGGCCAAGGCAGGTGGATCAATTGAGGTCAGGAGTTCAAGACCAGTCTGGCCAACACAGTGAAACCCCGTCTCTAGTAAAAATACAAAAATGAGCTGGGCGTGCTGGTGGCTGTAATTACAGCTACTCCGGAGGCTGAGGCAGGAGAATCGCTTGAACCTGGGAGGCGGAGGTTGCAGTGAGCCGAGATTGAATCACTACACTCCAGCCTGGGTGACAGAGCAAGATCCCATCTCAAAAAAAAAAGAAAAAGAAAAAGAAAGTTCCAGATACACAGACTCTTGATTTCACTGAAGGGAGGTGGGGGTACTTGTTAGGCACCCCCCATGTCAGTATTTTCAGGACTTTGCTGTGGGTCAGATTCTGCAGCGAGGAGCCTCTGTGTCCTGCCTGGAGGGTGAAGACCGGGCTGTGTGCTGGGAGCCGGGCAGCGGACATGGGGGCCCAGCGCCCAGAAGCACCCTGCAGCTCTGCTTCCATGGCAGCGCCGCTACCTGGGTGGACTCTGGTGAGTGGAGGGGACTGCCTGCCCATTCTGGGTGGGAGTCCGGGGACCTGACTGCATCTCATTTTGCCCCCACCTGGGACTGCTAGCTCAGGCTGAGCTTTCGGTGGTTCTTCAGGGTAAACCACACTGGTGCTCAGCTGCCATCACACACCTGGGATGTAACTCCTGTGTCTCTTAAGTCAGTTGCCACTCTACATGGACTTTTCAGCTTCAAACCTGCGTGGATGTTGTCTCTATCCTGATTGCTACAACCTTGTGGGTTTATACCTGGAAGGAAGGAAGGGAGGGAGGGAGGAGGGGAGAGGAAGGGAAGGAGGGAGGGAAAGGAGGAAAGAAGAGAGGGAGGAAGAAGGGAGGGAAGGAGGGAGTGGGTTGGGGGGAGGTAGGGAGGGAAGGAGGAAAGGAGGAAGGGAGGCAGAGAAGGAGGAAGGGAGGGAGAGAAGGAGGAAGGGAGGGAGAGAAGGAGGAAGGGAGGCAGAGAAGAGGGAGGGGAGGGAGGGAACGGGGAAGGGAGGGAGGAGGGAGGGAAGGAAGGAGGAAGGGAAGGATGGGGGGAGCAGAGGGAGGGAGAAATCCCTCTCTGTTGTTTTAAGGGGGTTTCAGGAGGGGTAGAAAGTCGACAAATGTGTTTAGTCCGTCATCTTTAGCAAAGCCGCCAGCACAGGAGGAGCCTGGCAGTCAGTCCCAGGAAGCCCAGACCCCTCAGGAGCATTCCAGGGCCCGGTGCAGAGCCCACCTGCTCTGGGAAGGTTCCAGAACTCATCAGACAGAAGGGGTCTCCCCTTGGCCTGGGTCTCAGGGCCCATTCTGGCTGTTTTGGCCAGACTTCCAGATGTAGTTTTATCTTCCCCAAAGACAGCCACTGCAGGGCCAGAGTCTTAACCGAGACTTTCTGACTGCCTCCCCTCTCTCCACCCTGCCAGCCTCAGCCCCTACTTGGCTGCACACACGGTGTCTAGTGCCCGGCAGGCTTTGTTGCTGGCTGGGGTAAAGGGAGGGCGCACCGGGAAGCCGATGCAGCCACAGCAAAGGCTTGGAGGAAAGGAGCGGAGTACGAGGGGACATCCCTCTCTGTCATCTCCGGATTTCTTTCCACCTGTTACTGAAAGCTTCTTGGATTTTTGGAGACAGGGTCTCACTCTGTCACCCAAGCTGGAGTGCAGTGGCATGATCTCGGCTCACTGCAGCTCTGCCTCCCAGGCTCAAGCGATTCTCCCACCTCAGCACCTCCCCCTGCCGGTTCTCCCATCTTCTTCCTGGGTCTGAGGCCCCAGGGTGGCTGAAAATTCAGGAAGGCTGGAATGGGGATGTTAGCTGCACGTCACTGCACTGAAGAGGCTGGTTTAGGCCCCACTGGTCCCCCCGAGGCACGGCCAGCCTCCTGATGAGGTGCAGCAGGCATGAACCCTTGGGCCCACCATCCTTTCAGGGGGCTGTGGAAATATTTTATTTTATTTTTTTTTGAGACGGAGTCTCCCTCTGTTGACCAGGTTGGAGTGACGTGGCGCGATCTCGGCTCACTGCAAGCTCCACCTCCTGGCTTCACACCATTCTCCCGCCTCAGCCTCCCGAGTAGCTGGGAACACAGGCGTCCGCCACCACGCCTGGCTAATTTTTTGTATTTTGTTTAGTAGGGACAGGGTTTCACCATGTTAGCCAGGATGGTCTCAATCTCCTGACCTCGTGATCTGCCCACCTTGGCCTCCCAAAGTGCTGGGATTACAGGCATGAGCCACCTCACCCAGCAATATTTCCCTTTGTTTTTTTTTTTTTTTTGAGACGGAGTCTCGCTCTGTCGCCCAGGCTGGAGTGCAGTGGCCAGATCTCAGCTCACTGCAAGCTCCGCCTCCAGGGTTCCCGCCATTCTCCTGCCTCAGCCTCCCGAGTAGCTGGGACTACAGGCGCCACCACCTCGCCCGGCTAGTTTTTTGTATTTTTTAGTAGAGACGGGGTTTCGGCTGGGCACGGTGGCTCAAGCCTATAATCCCAGCACTTTGGGAGGCCGAGGCGGGCGGATCACAAGGTCAGGAGATCGAGACCATCCTGGCTAACACCGTGAAACCCCGTCTCTACTAAAAAAAATACAAAAAATTAGCCGGGCGTGGTGGCAGGTGCCTGTAGTCCCAGCTACTCGGGAGGCTGAGGCAGGAGAATGGCGTGAACCCGGAGGGTGGAGCTTGCAGTGAGCTGAGATCGCGCCACTGCACTCCAGCCTGGGGCACAGAGCAAGACTCCGTCTCAAAAAAAAAAAAAAAAAAAGAGAGACGGGGTTTCACCGTGTTAGCCAGGATGGTCTCGATCTCCTGACCTCGTGATCCGCCCGTCTCGGCCTCCCAAAGTGCTGGGATTACAGGCTTGAGCCATATTTTACCGTTAAAACAGAAGAAAATGTACTTTTACTCAAAGAGAAATTTTAATATATTTATCTATCAACAGTCATAAAGTATAATTTTAAATTTTTTTGCAGAAGAGGCCCACCAAAGTCGCAATGCATCCATGCCCCATGCCCAGGGCCACCCACATCTCGGGCCACGCCTGATGAAGGTTGGAGTCCTTCCCTCAGAACAGCTGGGCCCAATGTCACAAACACTGCCCCATGCAGGGTGCTAGGACCTAGAGAACATGGGTCCTAACCAGGAACCCCAGGGTCACTGCAGACCAAGTTCCAGGAGCCCTGAACTCACCAGAGCAGAGGACAGCCTTGTGGGGTGAGTTCCCGGAGAGAAGATGCGAGTGAGCTGGGTCCTGAAGGATGGGCCATTCTAGGTGAGGGAAGCCTCGGTGGACACAGACGCATGAGGGAGGGGGTCTGCCTAGTCCCAGGGGGGAGTGGGGCCTGGCCTGGTATGAGCAGATCCCAGTGCACAAGTCAGATCAGGTGACAAAACCCCAGGATGATCTCAGCTTCCAGAGGGTCCTGTGGTGTGAGCATTTCCTTCCTACTCTGGGGTCAGGCTCCCCAGCAGGTTTAACTGGCACAGAGGGATGGCTGTCAAATCTGTTTTCAGGCCTGCGTCTCTGAGAATCAAGAGGAAACTTCCTGGCACAAAGAGAAAAGTCCAGAGTTTAAATCTTTGCTCCTGTGTGATCTTGGGCAACTTGTTAAACCTCTCTGAGGCCTGGTTTCCTCATCTCTATAATAGGGTCACGGATACCAAATCTTTGCCAGGTTAAATGAGATTACATGTCAGCTACATGTCTGGAACATAGTCAGAACTTTTTTTTTTTTTTTTTTTTTTTGATTTGTAGTCTCGCTCTGTTGCCCAAGCTGGAGTACAGTGGCACAATCTCCACTCACTGCAAACTCCGCCTCCAGGGTGCAAGTGATTCTCCTGCCTCAGCCTCCTGAGTAGCTGGGACTACAGGCATGCACCACCATGCCTAGATACTTTTTTGTATTTTTAGTAGAGATGGGATTTTACCATGTTGGCCAGGCTGGTCTCGAACTCCTGACCTCAGGTGGTCCACCTGCCTTGGCCTCCCAAAGTGCTGGGATTACAGGCGTGAGCCACTGTACCCAGCTAGAACCCATAAGTTTTTTTTTTTTTTTTTTTTTTTTTTTTTTTTTTGAGACGGAGTCTGGCTCTGTCGCCCGGGCTGGAGTGCAGTGGCCGGATCTCAGCTCACTGCAAGCTCCGCCTCCCGGGTTTACGCCATTCTCCTGCCTCAGCCTCCCGAGTAGCTGGGACTACAGGCGCCCGCCACCTTGCCCGGCTAGTTTTTTGTATTTTTTTTTTTTTTTTAGTAGAGACGGGGTTTCACCGTGTTAGCCAGGATGGTCTCGATCTTCTGACCTCGTGATCCGCCCGTCTCGGCCTCCCAAAGTGCTAGGATTACAGGCTTGAGCCACCGCGCCCGGCCTTTTTTTTTTTTTTTAAAGCTGAGCTGTAAACCTTCATTTGAGGATGAGATGGGGATCAGAGAGATTTATGGGCCCAGGTCGCCCAGGGGCACCTGGGAGGTGGGACTTATAGAAGCACCAGGTCGGGGACGGTCACGTGGTCTTGGGGGCAGGCCAGAAGGAGGCTGTCAGCCCCACCTACCATTAAACCCCTGCAGCAGCATGTGGGTTTCCTTAGGTTCCAGATTGGCTGGCCTCCCTCTGGAAGCCCGGATTTGTGACTCTACAGTGAAGCCAAGGACTCTGTATCTTCACTGCCACCCCCTCTTCATGGCCAAAGGACTGGCTGTAGGGCCAGGCTCCCCAGCCCATGTGATGCCCAGTGTGTGCGGTGGCTACTCATACCTGTGATGTGCCCTCAACACCCACAGGGAGCCGCTCACATGTGACAGCACGCACGCTTAGAAAGGCCTTTCTGATACGGAGCTAAACTGTCTCCCAGTCACTCTGCCCAAGCTCCTTAACTGGTCTGTGCTTGCTTTTCCACATCTGTAAAATGGGTGCCAGCAGTAGGACCCAGCGAACCTTCAGACACAAATACCTGCCCTTCAGCGGCTGGGTGAGGGCTGCGGGAGTGAAGGCTTTGCAAGCTCCCAGCAGGGCACCTGGCCCTGAGCAGTGGAGAGTTTCATTAGGATCACCGGGTCCCGCAGCCGGGGACCTGCTGGGGTTTCCTGTGAAGCACGGGTCTATAAACCTACAGGATTGACACGGCTCTTCCTGAAGCATCAATTTACTTAACGAATAATTTCAAAATGTTACTTTTGAAAAGATAATGCTATTTTTGTACTCAAATGGAACACAAGCATTTGACTGCAAAATTCACCTGTTCAAAATAAATGAGACACGTAATTTCTTACAAACCTCAAAACTCGTGGCGTCCTAGGGCGGGGGTAGTTTTCTGTAGGGTGACGACATATCCTGCAATGAAGTCCCAGAAGCCCTGCTCTGGGCAGTCCGTCTATTTGTCCACTCATGTTCTTAGACACATCCCAGGGGCCGGCCCTGAGCTACTGGGATGACTGGAGGCGCATCCAGGTCTGGGGGAAGGGAGTGACTCCCACACAGCAGGTGCCCAGAGGTAGGAGGCTGGACCCACAGAAGGTTCTGGTGTCAGCACAAGATGGCTTTGCTGAAATGCCGAGTGCAGGAGCTTAATTGTGGCGCATGTGGAAACCAGCCATGGGCTCTCAGGCCCACTCCTGCTCTGCCCTGGCCCCTCTGTGATGGGAGAACCAGGACAAGAAGGGGCTGGATCAGGTGACTGGTCATACAGCCTGGGGTCCTTTCACCTTTCTGGGGGTCTCTGAAGGCAGGAATGGAGTCTGTGAACGGGTGTCAATATTTCTCAAAGCCGGCTGTCAGACACTGCGTCTGTCCCTGACGCGGCCGCCCAGGCTCGTGGAATGCCAAGTGCCTGTCTCTGCTCGGGGCTGACATCACCTCTGCGTGGGAACAGCCTGTGCTCCGGCGAGCTCATCGGGATTGGCAGAGATCTGCATCCTTGTCTGGTTCCAAGACAGGGGGCCCAGAAGGAGACTCATGAAAGATGCCCTTGTCGACGGAAATTTCAGGAGCTTGGCCCACAGCCTCTGTCTTCGCTTCGACTGTGAAGAGGCCAGAACCACGCCCGCTGCCCAAGAGCTAGGCTCTGATGAGGCTGCAGGTAGCGCCGACTCAGTACCTGCTTCCACCAGGGTCCAGACCGAGCCCTCATGGCACAAGAGTGCCCACAGGCATGTAGCGGACAGGTGGACATCTCAGCTAACGCTCTTGTCACCTGTCCCTGACTCTCCATCAGTAGGGCAAGGGCAGGTCTCACTTCTCACAGCTATGGCCACTCGATGTGTTCAGCAGTCTAAGTGGGTCATTGCCTCATTTTGTACATGAAAAACCAGCCAAAGTAACTGCCCAAGGTCACACGACCATTCCCTCCGTCCCTTCCTCCCTGACTCATGCCATGCCTGTGAGAGAGGCTGCTGCGTGCCTGACTGGGACCTAGTGGAGTAACAGAGAGGAAGCTCTTGCCCCCATGGAGCAGGCGAGAGGACACACGCATAAAGGCAGAGAGTGTCCTACGAGGAAACAGGGAGACGGGCAGTGGGTGGCGGGGTGGGGGGTCAGGGAAGGGCTCTCTCCAGAGGGGGCATCTGTGCTAAGACCTGAAGGACAAGAAGGAACTAGCCCCACAAACAGCACAATTGGGTGCCTTTCCCTTTGATGTCTGAGCAGCCTGGAGTCACTCCACACGGGCCCTGCTGCCCTCACTGCCAATGGCAGAAACACCCCGACATGGGCATCATGGGGAGCCTGCTCTGAAGCTCTGCTCCCGGCTCTGCCACCAGCTCCTGGCTCATGAGAGAATCAGAGGACCAGACCAGGATGGTATAACTCCTAGTGAAGATGGCTCACAGGTGCTGCGGCGCCCCCAGCCCACCTGCCCCTGCCCCGGGACAATGGGATTTCTGAGGGCTAGGACCTCCGTGGAGCCAGGGACCTAGCTGGGTTTTGGGAGAGAGTGATTTTTTTTTTTTGAGACGGAGTCTCGTTCTGTTGCCCAGGCTCTGGAGTGCAGTGGCACTATCTTGGCTCACTGCGAGCTCCGCCTCCCGGGTTTACGCTATTCTCCTGCCTCAGCCTCCTGAGTAGCTGGGACTACAGGTGCCCACCACCACACCCGGCTAATTTTTTATATTTTTAGTAGAGACGGGGTTTCACCGTGTTAGCCAGGATAGTCTCGATCTCCTGACCTCATGATCCGCCTGCCTCAGCCTCCCAAAGTGCTGGGATTACAGGCGTGAGCCACGGCACCTGGCGGAGACTGATGTCTTTAAGGAATGAGTGGGTAGGGGCAGTGGGTGGGGGATGGGTTTCTCTGGTTCCATCTGATCCTACCTCAGGCCTTTCCCCATGGAGGCTACGGGAGGCAGACAGGCTGGAGAGGGCCATGTTGGCCCGCCTTGTGTCAGATGCCACATGGGGATGCGGATGGTGGTAGTGACTCTCGCCCAGGACTGCACAGCTCCGCCTGGCTGTGCTGTTCACTTTTCTTACCTTGACTCCTGGCCCCTTAAGTCCTCAAATCCACTCCCGAGCTTCCCCTCTTGGCTGAAACAGCGTCCCTCTCACCTTCATTTCCCTCCAGGAGACAGGTTCAAGTGCAGTAAATAACACCAAGGCTGGGGACAGGGGACACAAAGCCAACAGTGCAGCACCTGGCCCCACACACTTAGGGCAGAGCAGGTGCTGGGAGAGGCCTGGGGACTAGAGTTGCATGGTGGCCACTTGTGACCAGGACTGTGCCTGAACCTGTCTGTGCCTCAGTTATTCACCATGTCTCTCTCGGGTGACAGGGCTGATACCACAGCTCCAGGAGTGTTCAGGGGCCATAGAGGTCCTCAGGACCCCTGGCGGCTCGGCTGGGGAGGCTGAGAAGGACAGATCCTGGAAGGAAGCTCTGCAGGCACAGTCCCTGCCCAGCAGAGCGGAGGGGGGGACATCCGGGACCCTCTGACCACACCAGACAAAGCGTGGCTTTGTTCCTAGGCAGATGCACTCTTTTGGTTTCTGTTGCAGAGGCTCTTCTTAGAGGGATGAGTTCTTAAGTCCCAGAAAGCAGGATGAAGTGCTCTATGGACTGGGATTTATAGAAGATCCTTCCCCAAAGCAAAACCCAATAAAGCAAACTAGCCAGCAAGAGGGCAAGGCCTCGCCCTCGTGACCTGAGCACTGGGCGGCTATAGCACCACTCACACACCAAGACTCTAGGCTCCCTCTCAGCAAGAGTGGAATTGGCACCACAGCCCTGCCACTGGTCATGGGCCAGAGGGCTTGGCCTGCAGCAGGGAAAACCCTGTCACCCCCTCCAGATGTGCATGAACACATCTGGGCCTGAGAGTGGGCCTGGGAGGTAACAGGCAAGCCATGTTTCCCCTGGGCTGTGGGGGTGGCAGCGTGGAATGCGCCAGAAGGCCTGGGTTCAAATCCCAGCCCTGCCACTTAGCAGCCTGGTGAGCAGAGTTCTTGAACCTCCAGGGCAGTGAAGAGGGGAGGCGTCCACCTCCTAGGGCCGCTGCGAGTTACAGGAAACATGAGCAACAGCACTATTAATATCACAATGTGTAATGCCACCATTTATTACTTCTTTACTGCATTAAAAAAGTGACCCTGTTTCTAGAGACCAAACAGCACCACAGAGGCATGCTTGGAAGAGAATTCCTTTTGTTCCCAAGCCTTTGTGACTGACTTTAAATCCTCTCACCTGCAGAACAGAGATGGCTTCAAAGTGGGGGGTCGGGGAGTGAGTGAGGATCCTGGGCTGAGACCTGTTTTTCTTCCATTTCTGCTGTGGATTCCCGCAGCTCCCTGGTTCCACACCAGGCCCTGCTCTGCCGCAGGAAAATGGATTCCTGGGTCACAGAGCGGTCAGGCCTTTTTGACTGCAGAGACCAAGCACCCTGGAGGCTGTGCAACAGTGGCCAGTCGCTGGTGGGCTGGTCTGGGACATGGCAGGCAGGGAGACTGGGAGCTGGGGAGGGCGTGGAGAATCCGGGGGTCCCTGGACACTGACTGAATGGCTCAGGTCTGAGCTCTGACTGCCCCACTGATTGTGTGGCTTGGCCAAGGTGCAATTCTCTCGGCCTGCTTCCTCCTCTGAAACAGGAGTGGCAATCCCGGCCGACAGCCCTGGTGGCACCCCCTCCCCACTGAAGGCAGAGAACCTGTGTGAAATAGTCTTAACTCTGGCCCAGGGCCGGGCCGGCCCGACCCTTCTCCTGCGCCTCCCAGGGTAGTGTGTCTCAAAGAACCTCTTCCCTCCTGGAACCATTTTCCACTCTTCTTTCTTTCAAACGAGTCCCCCAGCCTGACTCACAACCCCTGCTTGCTACCCTCAGCCGGTAGAGGACCCTCATCAGTGGTAAAGATAGTTCATCTCAGCCGCCTGCCAGCCTATGGTCTTCGCAGCACCAGAAGGAAAACGCAAGGCGACACTAGCTCACCCTGGCTCAGGACTGACAAGAGCAGCCCCCGCCTCAGTCTGCCAGGGTCAGTCCCCACCTCTCCCGCATGCCCGGCTCGGGGGAGGCCCAGGCTGCCCTCCTCTGGCAGCTCCAGGTCTCTTAGACCACTTCCCCCTGGCTCCTTTCCACCTGGCCTGCCCCTTCTGTGGCCATCCCAGGTCCCGGATGCTGCCCTGGTCCTCCCGAACGTTTACCACAGATGACACAACCAAGGCAGGACCAGGGATGGGGCCCAGGGACAGACATGGGCACCAGCCTGGGTTCCACTCTGGATGTAGGAGCACAGGGCTGAGAGGCTGGAGAAGCGGGGGGCTACTGTCCCGAGGTGAGGGAGGTGATGGTGGGAGGAGGGGTGGGCTTGGGACAGCAGAGTCTACTGGGCCTGCGACACTCAGGGTTCACAGTGCGCCTCTTCCTGCTCTGCAGGAGGCTGCTGGGGAGGCTCGGGCGGCTTGCAGGACTGCTGCGGCTTCTACACCTGGCCCTCTGCTCTGAGAAAGGGCGATGGTCCTGGCTGAGGCCACCTGCGAGGAAGTAGCCTTCAGCTTCCTGTGTGGTAACAAGGTGTGAACCACAGGTCCAGGCTGCACTCACACCCTCTATTGCCCGGAGAGCCATGGGATAGAGTCTGCTGTGGGCTGAGGACGGGGTGCCTGCTGGCCGCTGTGGCACAGGCAGATGTTAGGAAAAGGCTGGACCCTGTCCTGCCCCACGCCAGGCCCTGCTTGGGCTGCATTCCCCGGCTGCCCTATGGTGCCGTCACCACGCTCTGCTCGCCATGGTCCACGCTCCAGAGGCGGTAAAACTCAGCAAAGTCCACGTAGGGCTCAACACGGCCATCCTCGCCAGGCGGGAGCGAGTGGGCGGGCCGGGAGCGGAAGAGGCCCCCGTCGGAGCTGGAGCTGCTGCTCTGCGTGTGCGTGTTGGTGGACTGCAGGGTTAAGGTCGGGCTTTGGCTGTGGGACAACAGGGGAGGGAGTCAATCAGGAGCAGTCAGGTCAAGGGGGCTGGGGCAGTGTGGGGATAGAATGGCCCCTGCCTCTACCACCCCCCTGGGCCACAGGCCTTTCTGGCAGAGGCGACCGTAAGAGCTGGCCCAGCCAGATGCTCTTAGGAAGAGATAAAAAGTCAAATTTTGAAGCACCAGCTGCATGTGGCTACTTAAATGAACTAAAGGTAAAGAAAATGGGCCAGGCGCAGTGGCTCATGCCTGTAATCCCAGCACTTTGGGAGGCCAAGGCGGGGTGGATCACCTGAGGTTAGGAGTTCGAGGCCAGCCTGGCCAACACGGTGAAACCCCATCTCTACTAAAAATACAAAAAAATTTAGCTGGGCATGGTGGTGCGCACCTGTAATCCCAGCTGCTTGGGAGGCTGAGGCAGGAGAATTGCTTGAACCTGGGATGCAGAGGTTGCAGTGGGCCAAGATTTTGCCATTGCACTCCGGCCTGGGCAACAAGAGTGAAACTCTGTCTCAAAGAAAAAAAAAAAAAAAGAAAGAAAATGGAACACTCAGTTCAAGTGTCTAATAGCCACAAGTGGCTGGAGACGCTGTGACAGGACAGCACTCATGCGAGCACTCCCGCCATCACAGGAAGTTCCCCAGGTGCAGCTGAGCCACCGACTGTCCATTACCATCTCTCTAAAGCCTTCCCAACCCAGGTCCTACTCAGCAGGGCGGGCAAGGTGTCTTCTAGAAAACCTTCCTTCGCCCCCTCCCCTTCACTCTCTTCTCATCAGCTGGGTGGGGACAGGCACCCACCTTAAGTCACAGCTGGAACTGCCTGTTAGCGCTGCCCAGCACCAGCAGAGGGCTGGCCCATGACGGGACCAACTACCACGGCTCAGACGCTGAAGGGAGTGAGAAACATAGGCAGCGGAGGAGGGCGGGTTGTCCTGCCTTGTCTAGGGCCACAGCAGTCCCACTCTGCTTTGTGGACACAGCTGGAGGACTCCTCCAAGCAGCCTGGCAGGGGTACTGGACAGGCCACCCCTACTGCACTCAGGAAGCCCACGGAGCTTGCTCGGTCTGGCAGGCCTTTCTAGCCCTGTGGCAGTAGTCGCAGCATCCACGACTCAGAGGCAGAGGGAAAGGAAGGCCCCCTGATGAGGCAGAGGTAAACAGGCCACCCACCCCCCTCCAGGGCCTTTCTAATTGGCCACATCCTGCGCACTCCATCCTCAGAGTGGGCTGGGTGTGGCATCTCTATCATTCCATGCAGGGCTGGAATGTGGAAACCAGATCCGGGTCCCCTGGTGTGGGGGGTGCACATTCTACGGAAGGGAAGGGGGTGGGGTGTACTCAGGCAGGTCTGCGGCTGGACGGGGCCTAGCTGCAACCCCCTCAGGCTGCTGTCTCTACCTCGCCCCCTGCCCAGAAACCACAGAACTCCCTTCAAAGCTAAAATCAGGCACATTAGCCAGAAAGCACGGGCTCTGACAAGCCAGTACAGGCCAATGTCCCCAAGCAAAGACACCAAGGGAAGTCACCCCATATCACAGGAAGCCACCCCACATCACACCCAGGTAGGGAATGAAAAGAGAACCTTCCACTGACTGAAACCAGCAGACCGGCCCACAAGAAATTACGAGAAGTAGGCTGGGACCATCAGCCACCTGACCGAAAACCCCACCTGCCTCAGTTTCTAGGGAGACCTCCCTCACAAGGCACGGAGCTGGGGACTTCCAGACCCCAGGGCATCTTATCCACAAGCCTTGGCCCCATGGTCATTTCTGTCCCGGTGCCACAGGGCACCCATGGGGGGACAGGGCTCGGGGTGGCTAAGTGGGGGAGGGACTTACTTGGTGAGGGTCGGGGTGGCTTCATCCAGGGTGGAAGCGCTGTGAGCCCCGTTGACCATCTGGCCCTGGGAGGGCATGACAAGGGAGAGGGTCACGCTGGTCTTGCTGGTGCTCTGGGCACTGGAGTATGGCACAGACACAGGGTACACTCGTCCCCCTGCAGCTTTGGGAGGAAGAGAGTGGGGGCCTCAGGCAGCGGCTGAGGAGACACCCGGGTTAACAGGGGCAAAGCTGCTCCCATGGCCTGATGGGGTGGTGCCTGAGGGCTGAGTGTAGGTGGCGGCCATGCCTGGCTCCCCAAGCCCAGAGCGGCCCCCTGCCCCTTGGGACAGCTCAGGAGGAGTGTCCCTTGGCAGAGACTCTTCCAGGCTGGGCTGAGAACTCCTTGTAGCAATAAAGCTAGCAGTAAAGCCTGCTGGTGCTCAAGTTGCCTCAAGGAAAGGGTTACTGCCTGGCTTCCCACGGATGCTTTAATCCAGAGGATAAGTTTGCTCCCAGTTGAGGCTGACCCAATAAAAATATGGTTGCAATAACAACGGCCAAAGAAACTTCAATAACCCTGGTGTCCATGGGAGAACAAATCTGTCTGTGGATGCCTGAGCTTTATCTAAGGTTTGCTTGTTTAAAACAAAGAAAAAGAAATGCAGCCCTCGGGAACCGAAGGTCTTGGTGCTGAGCAGCACTGCGGGGAGCACAGGAGAAAGCAGCCGCCTCTTCTCCTGAGAACTTGGTTGAAGAATGACATAGGTAGAAAGCAAAACGTCCTTCTCCCTGCCCTGCTCCAGTGCAGCCCAGGGACAGACAGGCCCTGGGGCCTGACCATTTGTCCACATGCCTCATCTCTTCCAGGTCCCTTCATTCTTCAGCCTTGGTTTCCCCCTCTGGAAAACAGGGGTACCGCCTGTCTTTAGGGTTACCCATGAGGACCGAAGGGAATAATGCAGGCTGTGGGCCTGGCACACGGTAGGCACTCAATCAGTGGTGGCCATCATCTCTACTATGGGGCTTCAGGGCTCTGTGAATTGCTTGCTGGTGCACTCAGGTTCTGGGAGGTTGCCGGGGCAGGTGGTATTAACCTCCATTTAACAGACAAAAAAGCAAAAATCAACATGCAGCTCAGAGAGGCTGAAAGTCAAGAGAACCTGAGTTAGAGCCACTGAGAGCCAGGCCCCCTGACTCCATCTCCGTTTCAAGCAGCCTCGGGGGCTCTGCACCCACCTCTGGCCCCTAGATGGCATCCCCAGGCACTGCCTGTCTGTACAGCACACGTACCTGGGGCCGGGCTCGGTGTGGGCTGGCTCATTTCACCCAGTGGGTAGCCAAAGTTCCTCACCAGCAGGGTCATGTCCTCATGCCGGGGGCAGAACCTGGCACGCTCCCCACCGCTGGCGAAGGTGTCGCTGTGGATGCGCTTCACCCGGTCCACCACGGCCTGGGCCACGGCGTCCAGGGAGGTCTGCTTGGCAAACTCAGTGTCAATCATTGCAGCAATCTCCTGGGGGAGGGGGGAGGAAGAACCTGGTAAGGAACGGAGTGTGGCCTGGGGGGTGTGGGCCATAATCTCAGAGCTTAAAATCAGGAGATTTAGCGGTCAATAGCGCAGCAGGTGAAGGGAGTGCCTGCCAGCCAAGTTTGAAATCTGAGCCTTTCAAGGTATTCAGGATAATCCTTCTGGAACTTTCTCATTAGGAAGTGTGTGCCCTTGTGACTGCTCTGATTGTTGGGTGCATACCTCTAGGATGGGGAGAAAATCCATCTCACTGGGTGAATATGAGGATTAACTAACAATGCTGTGAGAGCATTCTGTCAGCCACTAAAAATCCCAGTACCTGCCAGGCACGGTGGCTCACGCCTGTAATCCCAGCACTTTGGGAGGCCAAAGCAGGCAGATCGCTGGAGGTCAGGAGTTCGAGACCAGCCTGCTCAACATGGTGAAACCCCGTCCCTACTAAAAATACAAAAATTAGCTGGGTGTGGTGGCAGGTGCCTGCAATCCCAGCTACTCAGGAGGTTGAGGCAGGAGAATCACTTGAACCCAGGAGGCGGAGGTTGCAGTGAGCCAAGATAGCACCACTTACATTCCAGCCTGGGGGACAAGAGCGAGACTTCATCTCAAAAAAAAAAAAAAAAAGAAAAAAGCCCAGTAGCAAGTGTCATTATTATGAAACACTCTTTCCTGGAACAAACTTGTTGTAGGCGATGTTATACATGCTAGGATTTTGCCAGGAACTGGGGATACAGAATGAAAACAGGGTCCCTGACATAAGAGAAGTCCCTGTCCAGTATACAGATGTTCCTCAATTTAGGATGGGGCTATGTCCTGACAAACCCACTGTAAGTTGAAAATAACGTAAGTTGACCAGGCGCAGTGACTCACACCTGTAATCCTAGCACTTTGGGAGGCTGAGGTGGGTGGATTACCTGAGGTCGAGATCGAGACCAGCCTGACCAACATGGTGAAACCTGGTCTCTACTAAAAATACAAAAATTAGCCAGGCATGGTGGCACATGCCTGTTAATCCCAGCTACTCGGGAGGCTGAGGCAGGAGAATTGCTTGAGCCCGGGAGACGGAGGTTGCAGTGAGCTGAGACTCTGACACTGCACTCTAGCCTGGCCAACAGAGCAAGACTGTCTCAAAAAAAAAAAAAAAAAAAGGAACAAAATATAGTAAGTTGAAAAAGCATTTAATGCACTTAACCTACTGAACATCAGCACTTAGCCTAGCCTACCTTAAAATGTGCTTAGAACACTTCTATTAGCCTACGGCTGGGCAAAATCATCTAGTACAAAGTCTATTTTATTAACATATAAGAAAATGTTGAATCTCATGTAATTGTTTTGTGTGTTTGTTTTTTGAGACAGAGTCTCACTCTGTTGCCCAGGCTGGAGCGCAGTGGTATGATCCTGGCTCACGGCAAGTTTCTGTCTCCCAGGTTCAAACAATTCTCCCGCCTCAACCTCCTGAGTAGCTGGGATTTCAGGTGTGTGTCACTATGCACCAGATAATTTTTTGTTGTTGTTGTATTTTTAGTAGAGATGGGGTTTCACCATGTTGGCCAGGGTGGTCTCAAACTCCTGACCTAAAGTGATCTGCCCGCCTCGGCCTCCCAAAGTGCTGGGATTACAGGCATGAGCCACCACACCCAGCCAAATCTCATGTAATTTATTGAGTACTGTATTAACAGTGAAAAACAGAATGGTTGTAGGGGTATTGGAGCACGGTCCCCACTGAATATGTATCACTTTTGCACCATCGTAAAGTTTCTTTTGGGCGGGGGTAGGAGGGCAGAGGCAGGTAATAGCAAATGGCCTGCACCTGGTCCTGGTGGGCTCAGTTTCATCACTAAGCAGCAACATCACCTCCAGCAAGACTCTGAACTCCATGAACCCCAAATTCCCTATTCTACGTGGAAGTAAGCCCCTGTCCCTCTATGTTATAAGGCTACTGGAAGGAATGGTAAGCTTATATAACAGGTGAAGACATCAGAACACAGGCTGGGCATGGTGGCTAACACCTGTAATCCCAGAACATTCGAAGGCCGAGGCAGGTGGATCATCTGAGGTTAGGAGTTCAAGACCAGCCTGGCCAACATGGCAAAACCCCATCTCTACTAAAAATACAAAAATTAGCCGGGTGTGGTGGTGGCGCACGCCTGCAGTCCCAGCTACTCAGGAGGCTGAGGCAGGAGAATCACTTGAACCTAGGAGGCGGAGGTTACAGTGAGCCGAGATTGCACCACTGCGCTCCAGCTTGGCCAACAGAGCAAGACTCCATCTCAAAAAAAAAGAAATCAGAACACAGGGACCGGGACCGGGGGATAGTTAGGCACTTGAGACTTTTTCGAAGTAAATCTGCATTCAATCCAGCAATCCACTACTGGGCATCTACCCAAAGGAAAATAAGTCATTATATGAAAAAGATACTTGCACACATATGTTTATAGCAGCACAATTCACAATTGCAAAGATGTGGAACCAGCCTAAGTGGCCACTGACTAATGAGCAGATAAAGAAAATGTATTTATAAACTATGGAATACTACTTAGCCAGTAAAAGGAAAGAAAGAATGTCTTTTGCAGGAACTTGGATGGAGATGAAGGCCATTATTCTAAGTAACGCAGGAGTGGAAAACCACAAACTGTATGTTCTCACTTATAAGTGGGAGCTAAATGATGAGTATGCACAGGCATACAGAGTGATACAATGGAACTTTAGAGACTCAAGGTGGGAGGGTGGCAGGGGTGCTAGGGATAAAACACCATACATTAGTTACAGTGTACATTACTTGAATAACTGGTACACTAAAATCTCAGAATTCACCACTACATAATTCATCCCTATAACAAAAAATACTGGTACCTCAAAAGCTATTGAAATAAAAATTTACACATTTTAAAGAAGACTTTTTCCTCATGATATTGATTGATTGATTGAGAAGGAGTCTTGCTCTGTTGCCCAGGCTGGAGTGCAATGGCACAATCTCGGCTCACTGCTACCTCCGCCTCCCAGGTTTAAGTGATTCTCCTGCCTCAGTCTTCCAAGTAGCTGGGATTACAAGTGCCTGCCACCATGCCCAGCTAATTTTTGTATTTTTAGTAGAGATGGGGTTTCACCATGTTGGCCAGGCTGGTCTCGAACTCCTGACCTCAAGTGATCCACCTGCCTCGGCTTCCCAAAGTGCTAGGATTACAGGCATGAGCCACCGTGCCCGGTCGATACATGACTTTTAATTAAAAATGACAAAGCAGGCTGGGCACAGTGGCTCATGCCTATAACCCCAGCATCCTGGGAGGCCAAGGTAGGAGGATCGCTTGAGACCAGGAGTTTCAGATTAACCTGGGCAATATAGTGAGACTCTGTCTCTACCAAAAAAACAAAACAAAACAAAACAAAACAAAACAAAAAACAACCAAAATTAGCCAGGTGTGGTGGCACACACCTATAGATCCAGCTACTCAGGAGGCTAAGGCTGGAGGATCGGTTCAACTCAGAAGGTTGAGGGTGCAGTGAGCCGTGATCACGCCACTGCACTCCAGTCTGGGTGACACGGCGAGTCTTAAAAAAAAAAGTCAAAGCAGAAAAGGTTATCTTCCTACAAGAATCACAGACAGGAGAAGGAACACAAACTGAACTTATCTTAGCCAGTCAGCAACCCAAGAAGGTCAGGGAAAGGCAGTTTTTCTTTGAGATCATCCCTAACATGACTGTCTTGAAGTCACACTTTGGTGACTCCAAGGTGTAAGAAAAATAAGCAGCCCCCCAGCTGAGGGCCTATGTTTACCACGCCTAACCTCACTGCGATCTCACAAAGGTAGATGTTACCATCCCCACTGTAGAAACGAGAAGTGAACTGCCAGGTGTAGTGGCTCACGCCTATAATCCCAGCACTTTGAGAAGCCAAGGTGGGTGGATCATGAGGTCAGGAGTTTGAGACCAGCCTGGCCAACATGGTGAAACCATTTCTACTAAAAATACAAAAATTGGCCAGGCGCAGTGGCTCACGTCTGTAATCCCAGCACTTCAGGAGGCTGAGGTGGGCAGATCATGAGGTAAGGAGATCGAGACCATCCTGGCTAACATGGTGAAACCCCATCTCTACTAAAAATACAAAAAAATTAGCCAGGCGTGGTGGCAGGCGCCTGTAGTCCCAGCTACTCGGGAGGCTGAGGCAAGAGAATGCGTGAACTCAGGAGGTGGAGCTTACAGTAAGCCGAAATTGCACCACTGCACTCCAGCCTGGGCAACAGAGCGAGATTCCGTCTCAAAACAAAAACAAAAACAAAAATTAGCCGGGCGTGGTGGCAGACGCCTGTAATCCCAGCTACTTGGGAGGCTGAGGCAGAGAATTGCTTGAACCCGGGAGGCAGGGATTGCAGTGAGCCGAGATCATGCCACTGTACTCCAGCCTGGGTGACAGAGTGAGACTCTTGTCTCAAAAAACAAACAAATAAACAAAAAAGAAATGAGAAGCAAACTGTAAATTGTCTGCCACTCAGGGAGGGCAGTAAAGCCGCCAGACCCTTGGCAGGAAGTGATGGGTGTGGGAGGGACTCTGCAGCCACAGCTCTGTGCAGCAGGCCACATCTCTTTCTGTGCTCTCTTCCTGGCCCTGGCCCCTTCCTGGCCGTCCCACAGTAACGCTGTGCCCATGGCAATTCACATCCATCTCCCCCTCGTCCCTTCAGGCCTTGCTCAGGCTCTGGGGACTAACACTGCTTCAAGCCTAAAATGAGTCAAGTTTTTGGGTGGGATGGGTGTTTTTAGAGCTCTGGGATTCTCCTTCCCCCAGCTTTGAACCCAGGGATGTCTGGTGACGGCCTCTGAGAATCATAGCTCTAGAAGGCAGGGTGAGCACATGGCTGTGCAAGCCAGCCATGCTCGCCAGCTGTGGGCTTGGCTGGACCCAACTCACCTGGTTGGCCTGCCCAGGCCCATGGGCTGCCTCTAGGGCCTTGTACAGCCCCTCTGACATCAGCACCAGGAAGCCCGTCACCCCATCCAGTGGCTGTGCCCCGTGGATTTCTGGCTCTGCGATGATTGGTTTGGACTTGGCGGCGCTATGGGGAGAGAGTGGAAGGAAGAGCTTTGCTTAGAACAGCACCCAGGTGGATGCTGATTCTGCTGAGGGAAGGAATCTACGCCCAGAATGTAAAATAAAACACACAACCTGACAAGAGGAAAAGAGAGAAAGAGAAGGTCAGAAAAATAGACCCATCTTCTTATAGCAGCTGCTAAAATAAAGCTTGGAGGGCCATAAAAACTGGCAGGCAGCTGAGGTCAGGATGACAAAGATTGAATGCCCGACTCTGGCCTGTTCCATACATCCTGTTCACAGGGCCTGGTGGTGGCAGGGCAGGGCGTGGGATAGCAAGAGGGAGGGGTTATCCCTGGGAGCCCATGCCTCTTGCTATCATTTGGGCTTTTCCAAAACAGGTGGCTGAGACCCGAGATACTCTCCATGTATACATGGATCCTTCAGTGACTAGGGTCAGAGTCATTACATGCCAGCACACGTGTGTGCACATGGAGGTAAGCACATGAGGAGGTGCTGGCAACACCATCCAGAAGAGCGGAGTCTAAGAACTTCCTGAGGGTCCATCAACCAAGGCTGGGTCCTGAGAGCTGTCATTACACAGAATGACACCAGCCTAACTGCAGGTGAGCAAAATGAAGAGATGGGTACCTTTAACGATAGCAGTGAGGGGTGTGTAAACGTATCTCCAAACTCATCAAGTTGTATGCATGAAATATGCACAGCTTTGTGTACGTCAATTATACCTTAGGGTTTAAAAAAAAGGAAAAGAGGGAGGGGCAGGACACACCAGCACCTGGGTGTTCTGAAAAGGATGCGGGCTCCTTGGCCCACATCTCACACACACACACACACACACACACACACACACAGACACTGTGTGTGTATACGTGCATGTGGCCAAATTTTGAAGCAGGATACACAAGAAACTAGTAGTCTCTGGCGAGGGGGTGAGGCAGCGAGTTCTGGAGCTTGGGGTAGGAAGACTTCCTTTCCCTGTACAGACTCCAGCACTGTCTGAAGTGTTTTATACAACGGATGTACTTTCCAATAAAGGAAACAAGACCCCACAAATTAGGGACAAACATTCGAAACTCAATTGCCTAGACTGCGTGAGGGCAAGGAGTTCTAACATGCACTTTCTAGGCCATGAGGACTGGCCTCTGCTGATGGGAACTCTGGCTTTGGGAACAGCCATGACATTAAATGCCATGATTGCATCATGCAAGTGGACGTGCCTATCTCCCCAACCAACACTTCACATACAGGTTACTGGGTGGTTAAGGACACATATTCCAAATTCAGCTGCCTGAGTTCAACCCCATGACCAGGGTGGGCTGTCTGGTAACTCCATGCCTCAGTTTCCTCTTATGAAAATGGCTCTAGGGTGATGGCAGTGACTGCCTCAGGGAGCCTGAGTAGGAAATACATAAAAGAAGTTACGCCCAGAGCTCTGCACGGGCTCAGCCTCATGATGATGACTGCCCATTGTGCTGCCATGAGCACTGGGATGACACCCAGAGGACGTGTCCTCAGAGGGAAATACACAATTCATCTCACACCTCTGCCGCACCCATGGGCGGCACGGACCAACAGGCCTGGTCCGTCCATCCCATGCCAACTCTGGCTTCGCCTGCCTCCCTTGTGGCACTAGTTGCCTCAGCTTTGCCCCAGCTCCTCAACTCCACCCCTCGTCTCTACAGTACCCAACTCCTGGCCTGCTGGGCCTAACCTGCCCCAAACCAACCTCTCTGGGAGGAAGAAAGAGTCTGCTTGGGCTGTGAACTACTTTGACTGTACGTCTGTTACTGGGGTCTATAGTCTGCGTCTGCCCCAGGCCTTCTGGACCTTTTTTTTTTTTGAGACAGGGTCTTGCTCTGTTGCCTAGGCTGGAGTGCAGTGGCATGATCATGCCTCCCTGTAGCCTCGACCTCCCGGCACAATCAATCCTCCCATCTTGGCCTTCCTAGTACCTTCTGTTCTTTCAAGCACAAGGGACAGCTGGGCTGGCACCTACCTGAGAAGGTCAATGTCCGTGTAGCCATATTTGACCTTGTAATCCCCGATCCGCCGGGTGCTCTCCTGCCCACAGATGATCCCCACCTGCTTGATCTTCCCGGCGTCCAAGCCTATGGAGGGAAACAATGCAATAATCCTGCTCCTTGTTCACAAAGAGGAACAAAAAGAAGGGGACAGAGACATAGCCATGGGAAGAAGGCAATAAGGACCCACTGAATAGGAAATGAAGACAACACCAGGACGCTTGGGAGAGCAGCTGACCCAAAGTCCCTGGTGTCCTCAGTCCCCACGCCCATCACAACATGCCTCACTCAGAGCCCCTCCTCCAGGCACCACCCAGCACGGAGCAGCTTGCCTGCCATCTCCCTGCCCATCCCGTGTGCCCCACATCTGCCTGGAGCTCACTGGGAAGGGAAGGAGCAGCTTGGCAGCAGCTGGGCTCCCTGGACTTCTTTGGCCTCTTTCAGTCTCCATCAATAACAGTAAATGCCTCCTGTGTGCCAGGCACTCCAGGAAGAGTTTCACATGCACTAACTCTGAATCCTCCTAGCATCCCGGGGCAGGTTACTATTATCCTTATTACACGGGGTGGCGGGGAACGGAGGCACAGAAAACTTAAGTAAGTTCCAATCACCAACCAGTAAGCAGCAGAGCTGGGATTGAACCCCAGGCAGACTGGCCAGGGAGCCCAAGGTTGCAGCCCCTCTACCACACGCCTCTCTACCAAAGGCAGGTGAAGGGTGAGCCCACAGGGATCAGCTTCCGCTCCCACTCACCCCTCGACCAGGTATTCTCCCCACTTACCCAGCTGCGAAAGACGGAAGAGCTCATCCTCGTTCTCTGTGGTGTGGTCCACGTTCAGCTGTGTCACCTGCAACCCATCCACTGTCGATTTACATAAAAGTGCACGGTTTGTACCTGTGGCGGAATGTGAACAGCTAAGCAAAGACCACGCACAGAGAGAAATAGGACATACTGGGAAGGCAGGGAGGGAAAAGGCAGGCATCTCACACGTGGAAATACCTGAAATGGGCAAAACAGGCTCAGACCAACGGGGTGAGTCACCAGTTAGGGACGGTTGATGATACAAAGGAATTGGGTTTAACTTTTTCAGTGTAATCACAGGATTATGATCTTGTAAAACAGAACTCTTCTCTAGAGATACAGACTGAATTATTTACAGTGACTGGTGTTTGCTTCAAAATAGCGAACGTGGGAACAAAAGGCCACAGGTAAAAGGCGGCTGGCCACAGCTGATAACTGCTGGGGTTGGCGATGGGCACATGAATGTTCATTAAATATCAGTCACTCTATTGTTCTATATTGTGGAAAATTTTCCACTAGAGTATTAAAAAAAAGGCAGTATCATCAGAGGGGTCTCCACAGAGTTCTTTCTACTGTAACCTGCACCTACCTGTCTGGCTTCTCACAAACCCCAATGCCCCTGTCACCTAGCCCCATCTCGCAGCTGTTCATGGGAATGCTGGTTGGTTTGTCATGGCCAGGTAACCTCTTCCAGAAGCAGCGGCCCTGACTCGCCCAGAACGAGTTAAGAAGCAGAATAGGGACTAAAGGCCAGGACACCTGCCTCCCATCCCGTCCCTTCTCCCTTCCAGCTGGGACTGAGGCATCACTGTGGAGAGGGACATACCCAAACGGTTTCAGGAAACCCTAGCTTTAAAGTGCGTGAAGTCTCTGGAAAGCAGATTGTCAAATAACGCACCAGCCCCTGTGGCTGACCTCTCCCCAGCCCTCCCCGCCCTGGGACAGGAGGGGGCTCACCGACATTGGCGACGTAGAGCTTGTTGTTGAGAAGGACCGCCACAACGGCCATGGCCCCTCCCGAAATTTCCCTCTCCAGCGTCTTGAGTCTCTCAAGGATCTTCTGATACTGAGGAGGCAGCTGGTGCTGGGGCACCCCCTACAACCGTCAGCAGAGGGTCAGGGCAGGACGGAACTCTGGACCATCCTCCCAGCCTCTCCCTCTCTATTCTTAAGAGCAAAGATCCGAGGGCCCGGAGGACAGACAGACAGATGGTCCACGGCACAGCCAGGATGAAGCCTGCTCTGCAGTTCCAGGGCGAGGTTCCTCCAGGAAAGCTGGAGATGACCTAACTCACAGCACGGAGGTCAGCGCTCCAGGTGGCAGTGGGCGATGTGAGCAGGTGGGTGACAAGGGTGGGGACCCATTCAGGTTAAACGACTGGGAAAAGCCCTTTCTCATGCCCACCACTGCCTAGCCACTGCTGAGCTTCAATGTGCAGCTGCCCACAGCAGGGCAGTGAGGTCCCTCACCTGTGGCCACCCACCAGGGTCCCCCATCAGGAACTGCTCCCTCCCTAACTCCTGCTGCTCTAGCCCAGTAATGTCAAGACAAAGTAGATGAGTCCACGCTCCCTGCAAAGCTGGGCCTGGACTTGACTCCCCTGGGTGTCAGCTGGGGAAATTACCTCTGGCAGTTGCGACTGGAGGCTTGCCTTCTCAGCCAAGGCATCATCAATGGACTCCAGGAAGCTCCTCTCTACCACATCGAAGGCCTAGAGGGACACAGGACAGGGCAAAGGCTGGTTCAAAACAACACTGTCACTGGTGCTAAAATGCCCTCTATTCATAATAGCAACAGGTTCGCTGTATTCACTGCAGGTCCTCGTGTGATGGGGCTTTCCACGTGACAGTCCTGCCTCTGGCCCAGCACTGCAAGGCACCAGCTGCTTCCTGGAGATCACTGTCTTTGACAAAGCCCTTCAGCCCTGCACGGGTGTGCACCCTGCAGAGGCGGCACTGCAGAGGGCTGGGGCAGGAGACAGTGCGGAAGCTAAGAGCAAAGGCTTGGCGTAGGCCCGGCTGGTGTGACCTCTGGCCCCCTCACTCTCACACAATGGAGGTTAAGTGTTGTTCCGGGGCTGAGGTAAGACAGTACACCCTGGCACTCAGCAAGGCACCTGCTCAGAGAAACTGCCAGGCCTATGACAGCTCATATGATTACTACAACTTCTTCCTGGGAGCCTTCTGTCAAACCCTGCTGGCCCCAGGACACTAGTGACACTGACACCTTCTCCCCAGTGTGAGATCTGCTGAGAATCACTGGCAATGGAGCCTGAGGCTGTGAAGGGCAGGAAAAGGCTGGCACCACTGTTCTCCAGGAACAGAAGCCCACCCTCTCATCTAACATGGGCCTGAGACATGCTCCTGAAAGGAGATGCCGGGAGGAAAGCTCCCAACAGCACAAGCAGAAACGTGGAACCAGACAACGAGGGCAGCAGCCCCTCAGAAGCGGGAGGCAAGGTCTTTCCTGAACGCCCAGGGATGCCTCCTGCACCTGGAGGCTGAGCACCAGACCACACAGGAAAGAAAGGGGTAGCTCTAAATGACCCCATTTCTACCAGGCCTTGCCCTGTTCCCACCTCACACCTCTCTCCAAGCTCACATCCCTAAATGCCCCCCGTCTCCAGCAGTACCTCCCCTGCCAGCCATTGAAGGCCTGCTGTTCACTGGCTGGTCCTGGACTTCTGTTGGGTTGGGGGGGGGCCTTCGCTGGGAGCTGTTCCTCTACCGGGGTGAAGGGGCCAGCAGGATCTTCACACCAACCCTGGCAACATGCTAGCGGTGCAGGGCCCAAGCCCTGGGGTGGGGGACATGATGTGGCTGGGTCACTGCCAGCCCCCGCACCATTACCTGCAGCAGCACGCGCCGCACGTCGGCCTCGGCGTGCTCGGCATTCAGTTGGCCCAGTAGGAGCTCTGCGGACAGCCGCTGGGCCACAAAGTTGGTCACCCGGTTGCCATCGTAGCCGTTGAAGACCCCATACAGGAAGCAGTTGTTCTCACTCCTGGAAGAGGGAGAGGGCAGAGGGAGGCCTGAGGCCAGGGTCTCATGGAGGTGGAGGGAGAAAGGGAAGGGAATTGGGGGAGGCTAAAGCTACAGCAGCTGCAGCTTCAGGGGCCCTCTTGGGTCCCCTGCTTTGGCCATCATTTCACTCTGGCTATGACCTTCTGGGATACCCTCCTCCCCATGCTCATGCTACCCCATCAGAGCAGGCCCTAGGCTGGTCTGAAGCCCAGCAGTGTAAAGGACAGCAGCAGAGGCCACCTCTCACCGGCCACATGTCACTGGCAAGCCCATACGAGAAAGCTGCAAGGTCGGTGTCTTTCCTTGTTCGCAAACCAACCAACTCCCTAGGCCCAACACAGAAACGCTGGCACACACACCTGAACTTGAGCCAGCTGTCCTCTGGCGGGTGGCTCTCAGTGCCCTTGCCATCAGCAGAGTAGCTGCGGTTGGAGGCTGAGCCAACCCCAGAGAGGTGGCAGAGTGGCAGGTCATCTGTCCAGCTTGGCTGCTGCTCCTGGGGAAGGACACCAGGAAGCCGTGAGGTGCCACCGCGTCTGCAGGGTAGACCCCACCTCACCTACTGCTTCTGCAACAAAAAACTAGCAGGCCCGCAGCCCTACACAGAGGGTTCCACTTCCTTCTGAAAAACAATAATGTTTGTATGAACAGACACCTGCAGAAGGGTTTGCTGTTTTTATGGCTTATTTACAAACTGGTTCCCCAGGAAAACTGAAAGACTCCAGCATTCCTAAATGTAAGGCACAGCAATGGCCTCCAGGAGTGAGCTGTTATGAAACCTAGCGAAACACACAAATGTCGCAGACTCTTGGCAGGAAACTCTGGGGACCCCACCTCTTACTGCACTGGCTCCAAAAGCACACCAGAAAGGAATCCCTTGAGCACTGGTTACCAACACTGCAGGCTGCAGGCCCCATCCTCAGAATGACTGATCTGGGCAGGGCCCAGGACATCTGCAGCACAAGCTGCTCCCCATGGGTGATGCTTTCAGGTGATCTAAGACCCAGCCTGGAGAAACTCCAACTTATAAGCTAGTCTCAGTCACTCTTCTGGCACTGGGACCTCCGAGTGCCAGGGAGAGTAACTGAGACTGGCTTTTAAGTCAGAGTTTATGAGCTGGTTTATAAGACATCCTCATGCCACCCCCAGAGTCCTCTCCCATCTCCCCTGCCACATCCTTCCCTCCCAGTCTTGAATGCCTGCAGCCCTGTCCATCCCCTGCTCTTTGCCTCCACATGAACACCCCCCTTCTTCTTCCCTAGCAATTCCCTGGGTCCTTCGGGACTCTCTGGCTCAGGAGTCATCACCTCCAGGAGGTCTTCCTTCAGGATGACCCTCCCCAGGATTGGCTGATGGCCCTCTCATGTACCCCAACGGCACCCTGGTCCCAGCACCCCTACCTGTCTGCAATGCCCATTCCACCCCACAGGATCTCAAACCAGGCTGTTCAGCATAATCACTGCAGAGCTTTAAACACACTCACACAGCGGTCCAGGCTCTGGCCCCAGCTCTGGCCCAAACGCAATTTCTGAATTTCCCAAATCTCCCTAGGGTACCTCCTGAGCATCCGTATTTTTTAAGCCCCAGGTGCGATTTGACGCAAGGCCCAGGTGCAATTCCCTGCCTCTCCCGGAAAGCTTGCCCCAAATCTGGCCTCCTACCTGAGAACTGTGCCTTGTTCACAGGGGCACTCCCAGGACCACCGTGCAGAACTAGAGCAACCTGGAATAACTGGGAGAACCACAGTCCAATTTCAAGGAAAATAAAATTTGTATTGGCTGGGTGCAGTGGCTCACGCCTGTAATCCCAGCACTTTGGGAGGCTGAGGTGGGCAGACCATTTGATGTCAGAAATTCAAGACCAGCATGGCCAACCTGGTGAAACCCCAACTCTGTCTCTGTTAAAAACACACAAAAATTAGCCAGGCATGGCAGTGCAAGCCTGTAATCCCAGCTACTGGGGAGACTGAGGCAGGAGAATTGCTTGAACCCAGGAGCCGGAGATTGCAGTGAACCGAGATCATGCCACTGCACTCTAGCCTGGGTGACAAGAGTGAGATTCTGTCTCAAAAAAAAGGAAAAAAGTATTAAAAGCTTTATTGAAATATTAAACAAACACAAGCTAGAGGAACCAGATAAGAGAAAGAAATACAGGGCATCCAAACTGGCAAGGAAGACGTGAAATGATCCTTGTTTGCAGATGATATAATCTTACATTTGGAAAAACTTAAGACTCCACCAAAAAACTATTAGAACTGATTAAACAAATTCAGTAAAGTTGCAGGATATGGGCCGGGTGCAGTGGCTCACACCTGTAATCCCAGCACTTTGGGAGGCCCAGGCAGGTGGTTCATGAGGTCAGAAGATCGATACCATCCTGGCTAACACGGTGAAACCCCGTCTTTACTAAAAATACAAAAAATTAGCCAGGCGTGGTGGCGGGCACCTGTAGTCCCAGCTACTCGGGAGGCTGAGGCAGGAGAATGGCGTGAACCTGGGAGGCAGAGCTTGCAGTGAGTTGAGATCATGCCACTGCACTCCAGCCTGGGCTGCAGAGCGATACTCAGTCTCCAAAAAAAAAAAAAAAAAAGTTGCAGGATATGAAATCAACATGCAAAAATCAGTAGCATTTCTATATGCCAACAGTGAATAATCTGAAAAAGAAATAAAATACACACAGATACTGTGTGCAACTTCTTACAAGTTACTGTTAAGTCTTCCAGAAAGGATGTGGAAACCACTTCAACAGGCTTTTGCAACCAGATATGTAAAAAGCCTGTGGTTAGCTTTTGTGGCAAATTGTAGCTTCTGTTTAGTTATATACCGACAGGAGTGACTTCTTTTTTTTTCATTTAATTGGTTTTATTCTGCATTTATCTATTTTGGTGCTTCAGTTCTACATTTTGCACCCTGGAGCAACTTCTGCAGGGTGTGGGAGTTTGTTTTATTTTTACATTAACATGGAGTAAAACTGGCTTTTGAGGCACGCACATCTGTGAATGTTGACACATATAGAGATGTGTGTAACTACCACCACTCTCAGGATACAGGGCAGCTCCACTCCCAACACACTCCCTCCCCTAATCCCTGGCAACCTATTTTCCACTGCTATGGCTTTGTCTTTTTAAGAATGTCATATTAAACGCCAGGTGCGGTGGCTAATGCCTGTAATCCCAGCACTTTGGGAAGCCAAGAGGGGCTGATCACTTGAGGCCAGGAATTTGAGACCAGCCTGGCCAATGTGGCGAAACCCTGTCTCTACTAAAAGTACAAAAATCAGCCGGGTGTGGTGGCGTACACCTGTAATTCCAGCTACTCAAGAGGCTGAGGCACGAGAATCACCTGAACCCGAGAGGCAGAGGTTGCCATGAGCCGAGACTGCACGCCACTGCACTCCAGCCTGGGTGACGGAGTGACTCTGTCTCCAAAAAAAAAAAAAAAAGAGTATCACATAAGAAATGATGCAGTAAACATGATCACCTGAGACTGGCTTTTTTCACTCAATATTATGTCTCTAAGATTCATCCAAGTTGTTGGCTTGTGTGCACCAATAGTCTGTTTCTCTCTTTTGTAGAGTAATATGCCATTGTTTGGATGTAGTATAGTTTGTCTATCCATTCATCCACTGAAGGACATTTGGGTTGTTTCGTTTCTTATAACTACGAAGAAATGTGCTATAAATATTCATGTACAGGTTTTTGTATGAACGTAACTTTTCATTTATCCAGGGTAAATACCTAGGAGTGAGAGGGCTGGCTCATGTGCTAAGTATATGTTTAACTTTATAGGAACATGCCGAACTGTTTTCCAGAGTGGCTGAACCATTTGCATTTCCAATGCTGAGTTTTGGCTGCTCCACATCCTTGCCACCATGTGGTATTGTCTTTTTCTTTTTCTGAATTTAGATATTCTAAGAGGTGGGTAGTGGTATCTCATCGTGGCTTTAATCTGCACTTCCTAACGGCTAACGACATTGAATATCTTTCATATGTTTATTTGGTACGCACTCATCCTCTCTGGCGAAACGCAAGTTTCTTCCCCGTTTTTAAATTACGTTATTTTCTTAACTATTGTGTTCTAGGAGTTCTTTTTATTTGTAACTTAGTATTTCATTCACTCAAGTAGTGTCTTTCGCAGAGCAAAAGGTTTTAGTTTAGATGATGTCCATTTAATCAATTTTTTCTCTTTCATGGTTCACGCTTTTGCAGTCATGTTTCTGAACCCTCTGTCCAGCCCCAGGTCACGAAGAGTGCCTATGATTTTTCCTAAAAGTTTTATAGTTTTACATTTTACATTTAGATCTGTGATCCATTTTGAATTAATTTCTGTGTAAGGTAGGAAGGAGGTTTAAGTCCATTTTTTTTTTTTCATTCCGATATCCAATCATTCCAACACCATTTGTTGAAAAGACTAGCTTTTCTCCATTGAACTGTGTGGGTCTACTTCTAGACTCTATTCTGTTCCTGTGATCAGTGTGTCTACCCCTCCACCAATACTACATTCTTGATTACCGTCGCTTTACTGTAAGTCTTAAAATTGGCTACTGTGAGTCTCCTAATCTTATTGCTCTTTTTCAAAATTGTTTTGGCTATTTCAGTTCCTTTGCCTTTTCATATAAATTTTAGAATCACCTTGCTTATATCCACAAGTCTTGTTGGGATTTTTATTGGAACTGTTTTAAATCTACAGATCAATTTGGAGAAAACAGACATTGTCACCATGTTGAGCCTTCCAATCCATTAACATGGTGTGTCTCTACACTTATTTATGTCTTCATTAGGTGACTTTTATTTATTTATTTTTATTAACACAATTTTACCACAAGGTCTGAAAAGCTACTAATGCCTTCCAATAGCCTTTGAAAACAGACACTATAACCAAAACCTACTAATGGAAATGAAAAAAAAAGGGAGATGAAATGACAATAAGTGCTAGCTGAGCCAAGTATGTCACGACTAAATAAAAAAATAAAAAAAAGTAGAAATGGCAACAATAGGCCTGGAATTCTGCTCAGCTCCTCATAACACCAGGCTTAAATTTAACACATTCAGTTCAAGCAACGCCAAAAGAAAAACCGCTGGCCCGGCGCAGTGACTCACGCCTGTAATCCCAGCACTTGGGGAGGCTGAGGCAGGTGGACCACTTGAGGTCAGGAGTTTGAGACCAGCCTGGGCAATGTGGCAAAATCCTGTCTCTACTAAAAATACAAAAATTAGCCAGGTGTGGTGGTGCGTGCCTGTAATCCCAACTACTCAGGAGGCTGAGGCAGAAGAATCGCTTGAATGCAGGAGGTGGAGGTTGCAGTGAGCTGAGATCATGCCACTGAACTCCAGCCTGGGTGACAGAGTGAGACTCAGTCTCAAAAAGAAGAAGAAAAACGGTTTCACAGCAACACAAAATTGGGTCTAGTTATAATATTGAACTGTTTCATTTTAAAGCAAAATTAATGTCTCTTAACATAAATGAGAACTTAGTCTTCAGGACCCATATATGATATTATGTGATTACAGTACATCAAATCACTACATACATTCTTTCAACGAATACCTGCTGAGCATTTGCAACAGTCTGGCAGTATTCTGGGTACTGGGGACACAGAAGAGAAAACAGAGAGGTTCCTTATTTGAAGTTTCCCTTCTAGGGAGAGAGAGAATTCAAACACACAATACAATCATAAACAAGGCAATCTCAGACAGGGCTATGTGCTAGGCAGAAAAAACATCATAGTAAAGGGACACAGCGTGACGGGCGGGGGGGCCTCTAGATGAAGTGGTCAGAAAAGCAGACCTCTCTGGGGAGGTGACCTCTGAGCCAGACCTGAATGACTATGGGGCAGTGATCTAGAAGGCAGAGAAGGAGCCTTCCGGGCAGAGGGAACGGCATGTGCAAAGACCCTAAGACGGAAAAAAGCACGCTAGGTTTACAGAAGCACGAGAAGACCAGTGTGGCCTCTCTAGTGAGCACAGGGGAAAAGAGGCTCCATGCCATGTTTGCAAATACCTATGCACGTATGTGCCTGGGTGGGAGGGCAGTGCAAGGCCTCTGGGCCATGGTAATGACTAATAACCAGTGAATTAATTATTCTTCAGGTAACTGATAAGTTGCCAATTATCCCCTATGTCTTAGATCTGCTTAGTATATTTCCATTTCCAGCCAACTCACAAAAGTCTCCTATAACCAGGCAAATATACTTCCAAAGGTAACTCCTTTTCTAGTCTGTCTCCCGCCACCAGCTGGAATTAAATTAAATATGAGGGCCGGGCGCGGTGGCTCAAGCCTGTAATCCCAGCACTTTGGGAGGCCGAGGCGGGTGGATCACGAGGTCAGGAGATCGAGACCATCCTGGCTAACATGGTGAAACCCCGTCTCTACTAAAAATACAAAAAACTAGCCGGGCGTGGTGGCGGGCGCCTGTAGTCCCAGCTACTCGGAGGCTGAGGCAGGAGAATGGCGTGAACCTGGGAGGCGGAGCTTGCAGTGAGCCGAGATCGCGCCACTGCACTCCAGCCTGGGTGACACAGCGCGAGACTCCGTCTCAAAAAAAAAAAAAATAAATAAAATAAATAAATTAAATATGAGGTTAAGCAGAAGTACAAAAGCATCTCCCCAGTCAGGAGTATCCCATGTCTTCCTCCTGAAAAGATGGCCAAAGAAGTCCATATTTAGCACCCCAAAGTGCCACAGGGGTTTTAAAGCATGGGAGGAAAAGACATTTCTATTTTCTAGAGCTCTGTGATTAAAAATGAGATTAAGGGCCGGGCGCAGTGGCTCACGCCTGTAATCCCAGCACTTTGGGAGGCCGAGGCGGGCGGATCACAAGGTCAGGAGATCGAGACCACGGTGAAGTCCCGTCTCTACTAAAAATACAAAAACAATTAGCTGGGCGCGGTGGCGGGCGCCTGTAGTCCCAGCTACTCAGGAGGCTGAGGCAGGAGAATGGCGTGAACACGGGAGGCGGAGCTTTCAGTGAGCCGAGATTGCGCCACTGCACTCCAGCCTGGGTAACAGAGCCAGACTCCGTCTCAAAAAAAAAAAAAAAAAAAAAAAAGAGATTAAGATGGATTGAACTCATCCTCTCATGTGAGATGAATAATACTAACACAAATGTATCGCCACAACGCAAAACCTGTCTTCGATGCTGCAATCACAGTTACCTCCTCTGCCAGTATCTAACTCCCATAAGGGACAGACATGGGCTTCCAAGTACTTGAATCTTTCTAAAAAAACTTCACACTTTGCAGCAAAAAATAAATATCACCAAGCAAATTATGGGTCCGTTCCACATTAGACACACACTATTAAAAAAGGCCAGAGAGGCCGGGCGCGGTGGCTCACTCCTCTAATCCCAGCACTCTGGGAGGCCAAGGTGGGTGGATCACCAGGTCAGGAGTTCAAGACCAGCCTGGCCAATATGGTGAAACCCTGTCTCTACTAAAAATACAAAAATCAGCCGGGCATGGTGGCAAGCCCTTGTAGTGTCAACTACTTGGAAGGCTGAGGCAGAAGAATCGCTTGAACCCAGGAGGTGGAGGTTGTAGACAGCCGCGATCGCACGTGCCACCGCACTCCAGCCTGGATGACACAGCAAGACTCTGTCTCAAAAACAAAAAAAAAGGCCAGTGAAATTGTCTTCCACAAGTAAAGAAAGAAACAAGCTCAAACAGGCAACTGAGGAACTTGCCACGTTGGTGTGTCATGGCACAAGAACAATTCATCTAAGAGCATTTCACAACAGGAGACCAGGAGTAAGCTGATGATCTACTGACCACTGTATGCTGTGCTGTATTTGACTGATGTGGGAATAATAAACTTTCCCAAATGAGAAAACCTGTGTGTCTGACGGCAGTCAATCTACTGAGCAAGTGCCTTGTTCACTAAGTACCTGTGAATAGTGTCTAGATATTTCAACACTACTAAGTACTTTTTAAGGAAATCTGATTTTCATAATGTTGAGGCAGTAATATTTCGGGAATTTATTATTTTATGAACTGGTAAATGGTGTTTGGGTCAATAGGTATAGGCACCAGTGCTACTGTTTATCTAAGGAGCCTTGGTCCATTCTTGGTAAAAACACTCCAGAAAACAGAAACTGATGGCTCCTTTCTGAACATACTACTCTATGTATACTTCAGCCCTAATGCTGGCATCTTACTCAGTGCGGAACACTTCATTAAGATCAGGGCCGGCCAGGCGCGGTGGCTCACGCCTGTAATCCCAGCACTGTGGGAGGCCGAGGCGGGCGGATCGCGAGGTCAGGAGATCACCATCCTGGCTAACATGGTGACACCCCGTCTCTACTAAAAATACAAAAAATTAGCCGGGCGTGGTGGCGGACGCCTGTAGTCCCAGCTATTCTGGAGGCTGAGGCAGGAGAATGGCGTGAACCCGGGAGACAGAGCTTGCAGTGAGCCGAGATCATGCCACTGTACTCCAGCTTGGACAACAGAGCAAGACTCTGTCTCAAAAAAAAAAAAAGGTCAGGGTCACAGGGCTGGGTGCGGTGGCTTACACCTGTAATCCCAGCACTTTGAGAGGCCGAGGTGGGCGGATCACGAGGTCAAGAGATTGAGACCATCCTGGCTAACACAGTGAAACCCCGTCTCTACTAAAAATATAACAAATTAGCTGGGTGAGGTGGCAGGCACCTGTAGTCCCAGCTACTCTGGAGGCTGAGGCAGGAGAATGGTGCGAACCCGGGAGGCAGAGCTTGCAGTGAGCCGAGATCACGCCACAGCACTCCAGCCGGACGACAGAGTGAGACTCCCTCTCAAAACAAAACAACAACAACAAAAGAAAGATCAGGGCCATAGCAAGGCTGCCCACTCCATTACTTCACACAGAACTGGAGGTGTTAGCCCAGGCAGTTAGAGTAAAGAATGAGAGCATAAAAATCGGGAAAGAAGTCATTTCTATTTGCAGCTGATAGGACAGTACGCCTGGCAACCCTAAAGAATCAATGAAAAACTAACACAAACAGTAAAAGAAATCAGTTAGGCGGCAGGATAGAAAATCAAAGTATGCAAATCAACAGCTTTCATATACCCAAGAGAAGATGAGAATCTAGCCTCTATGTAAAATAACAAGGTCCTTTTCCTGTGAGTTTCTACCATGTCTGTCTCCCCCAAACTACTACAGAAGGTTGTTTTAAATCTAAATTTGTATCAGTCGAATTATATATTAATGCATTCATCCCAGCCTTCCAGACTGTGGACAGTTTTGAATTTTGCCCTTTGACAGACTGACAATCTCACTCAGCTGTGTATCTTGTACAGACAAGGCTTTCTACACACGGTTCCAAACGATCTCTAAAAAACTGTGACCAGAACAAAACGCATGAGAAGCTAACCATACTGGCAAGACCAAACACCACAGAAGGGAAATAAAACCTCCACCAAACATTTCACTTACTTGAAAGGCCAAATAAATATTTTGGGGGCCTCAAATGAAGAAACTTGATTGGCCCCAGAGGTAAAGTCAAACTTGTTGACCCCAGAGGTAAAGTCACAGAGACAAGCACACACTTTAAAACAAACCGACTATTTCTATATATGCACCTTGTTATTTTACCTTGTTCAAAGTTCTATTTATAGGCTGGGCATGGTGGCTCACCCCTGTAATCCCAGCACTCTGGGAGGCCGAGGTGGGTGGATCATTTGAGGTCAGGAGTTCGAGACCACCCTGGCCAACACACGGTGAAACCCCGGCTCTACTAAAAATACAAAAATTAGCCGGGCATGGTGGCAGGCACCTGTAGTCCCAGTTACTTGGGAGGCTAAGGCAGAACTGCTCGAACCCAGGAGGCAGAGGTGATGAGTGCAGAGGCAGAGTGCAGTGAGCCGAGACCATGTCACTGCACTCCAGCCTCGGCAACAGAGTGAGACTCTGTCTCAAAAGCAAAGAAACAAACAAACAAACCCAAACAAACAAACAAAAACCAAAGTTCTATTTATTTGACTTTGGTTTCGTACTTTTTTTTTTTTGAGTTGGAGTTTCACTCTTGTTGCCCAGGCTGGAGTGCAGTGGTGCAATCTCAGCTCACTACAACCTCCGCCTCCCAGGTTCAAGCGATTCTTCTGCCTCACCCTCCTGAGTAGTACTTTGGTACTCTTTAAACATTAAGTTTCTAGTCAATCTGTCATGGCCTTCTATAAAAAGAGAGAGAGAAGGTCCTTCGGGTGTGGTGGCTCACGCCTGTAATCCCAGTACTTTGGGAGGCAGAGGTGGGCGGATCATGAGGTCAAGAGATTGAGACCATCCTGGCTACCACAGTGAAACCCTGTCTCTACTAAAAATTAGCTTGGCGTGGTGGCGGGCGCCTGTAGTCCCAGCTACTCGGGAGGCTGAGGCAGGAGAATGGGGCGAACCCGGGAGGTGGAGATTGCAGTGAGCTGAGATCGTGCCACTGCACTCCAGCCTGGGCGACAGAGCGAGACTCCGTCTCAAAAATAAAAAGTAAAAAATAAATTTAAAAAAATAAAGAAAGAAAGAGTAAGAAAAAAATTACCCAAAGAGCGTATGTAAAAGTACCCATGGTAAGGCAAAGCCTGCCCTTTTCTATCTTTTTAAGTCCTATCTACCCCAAAGGCCCTGCTCAAATCCATCTAGGGCCAGAGGTGCATGATTCCCAAACCTCAATCATCACTCAGCATCTTCAAGAAATTATCTTTCACTCAAATGATTCCTTTTCTTTCTTTCCTTTTTTTTTTTTTTTAGAGACATGGTCTCGCTCTGTCACCCAGGCTGAAGTATAGTGGCACAATCACGGCTCATTGCAGCCTTGAAATCCTAGACATCAGCTATCCTCCTGCCTCAGCCTCTCGAGTAGCTAGGACTACAGGTACACCACCACACCCAGGTGATTTCATTTTGAATGTAAACTTTTCCAGTATTATAGGTGGAAAACCAGTATTACTTGCCACATCTAGACGATCATAAAAAACAAAACAAGGTTATTCACTTTAGCTGAACCTATTGCTGGCTATATTGCTGGAGCCCTATTCTATGTTTAACAATGGGACTGGGGGTGGATCAGCAAGTATCAGAAAGATGGTGAGGAACATACTAGGATCAAACCAAGTTTTTTTTTTTTCTTGATATCATTAGAAAGTCTGAGAGAGAACGGAAAAGCACAGTCTTCTCAATTTGTAAGATCAGTTTTGTTTGCTGCCACAAACCACCTCGCTGTATGCCCCAGACACTGGGAAAATGCTGCCCAAGACCATGGGGCCCTCCCCTGAGAAACCTATCCCAGTGGCCCCGCTGTGCATGCTGGGTGCCCCACTTACTGGCCATTCACCAAGTGGCCCTATGGCAACCCTTGTGCTATAGCCTGGTATTATTAATTAGATTATCTTATTTCACTGATTTGAAGACCTACATTTTCCACATGTTAACATCTCTGGAGTTGGTATGTTACAAGTTAATTAGCTGTGAGTTCTCTTTCTGAGCAATATACAAAACATTGATGTGTCCTTAAAATATCAGTGTCTTAGATCCAATGACACATACGCAGTTTCTCACGTAATTCGGGCGCTCACCAGATACTGATTCACTACAGTGGCCGGAGAACCTCAGGAGGTTCTGCCAGTGTGGGAGTGAGAGGATCTGGTCTTCTCTGTGTTCCCCAGCAGACTCACGCTGCTGCAGCTGAGTGGGCTTGAATCGTGTTCTCCCATTTCTTTCCATCTCCATCGAGGATTAGCCACACCGAGCGTCCATTGCTGATTCCATTAAAGCCTACAGGATTGCCAAGTCTCTCGCTTCCTTCCTCCACATTTCTGAACAATTTTCAGAAAGGTCATGTACTTTCTATTCACACAAACCACCCACCCCTCCACCCCTGCACACACTGATGCATACTTTCTCCCACGCCCCCAAATGCCAGGCCTGCCAGCACCAGCCGTGAGCGGCGCTGGAGCGCAGGGAGCAAGAGTCTGCGAGAAACTGAGAAGGGGGCGTCTCTCACTCAGCACAGCCTCATCGCGGAGCCACTGCAACACACACAACAGTGAACACAGGACTTAACTCTTCCATGTCTGAGAAATGAACTGCTCATGAGAAATTTCACAAAAATACGGTAAGAAGTCTGTTTCAAAAGACCTAATTTCAACTTGATTTTATGAAGGAGTTTCCAAAATTCATGTTTTGGTATGAAAAGCTTCTACAGTGATCCAACAGTATTTAACCCATCAAGGCCTTGACAAACACCCTGTACGTGATGTAAGCATTCACTCCTCATGTACATATGTGTCCATGCCACGTAATAGTTCATCAAGTACCCACATAGCCTCATCTCAAAGTCCTGGGCAGCAGAAATGGACAAAGAATGGTTCCAAGCTCAGGCCACAGCTTGAATATCAAATTATGGTATGAAAAGACCAAGTGTTTTTGTGGTGAAAGCACCCAAATTCCTTAGAAGCGAAAAGGAAGCTCAGAAAGGGAGACTCGACTGGGCGCGGTGGCTCAAGCCTGTAATCCCAGCACTTTGGGAGGCCAAGACGGGCGGATCACGAGGTCAAGAGATCGAGACCATCCTGGCTAACACGGTGAAACCCCGTCTCTACTAAAAAATACAAAAAACTAGCCGGGCGAGGTGGCGGGCGCCTGTAGTCCCAGCTACTCGGGAGGCTGAGGCAGGAGAATGGCGTAAACCTGGGAGGCGGAGCTTGCAGTGAACTGAGATCCGGCCACTGCACTCCAGCCTGGGCGACAGAGCGAGACTCCGTCTCAAAAAAAAAAAAAAAAAAAAGAAAGGGAGACTCACATTCTCAGGAAGACGGCTCGGAACAGGGGAGCAACAGACCTTTCTCTCCAAAAAGCTTCCAAGGCCCCAATGCCCCCACCACCTCTAACCTTCCGGATGACCCACTTCTCTGAGACCAGCTCCACTTCTGGCCCCCACTTCTCCCACCAGTTTTCATTGGAGGTTCTCTATGTCGTCATCCTAAAGAGCTCCTCATTCATTCTTAAAGGGGCTAATAATAATTGTGGCCACTTCCAATGTGCTAGGGCAGCAGCTGAGTGTACGCAACGGGTATAGGTGCTGCCCTCATGGACCTTTTTATTTTAGTGGCTATGTATTTATTTTAACATCCTTTAGATAAATTACACAGCTAGCACCTGTGATTTCAGATATAATTGCTCAGGACATGTCGAAGTTTAAAAAATTGATTTTAAGCTTACTTTCTTTTTTTTTTTTTGAAACAGGGTCTTGTTGTGTCACCCAGTCTGGAGTACAGTGATGGGATCATAGCCTTACTGCAACCTCAAACTTCTGGGCTCAGGCAATCACCCCATTCAGTCTTCTAAGTACTACAGGCACATACCACCGTGCCCTAGTATTTTTTTTTTTAAAGATGGAATCTCACTATGTTACCCAAGCTGATTTGGAACTCCTGGCCTCAAGTGATCCTCCTGCCTCAGCCTCCCAAAGGGCTGGGATTCCAGGCATGAGCCACCATGCCTAGCCTGATTTTCTTTTTTATAATTAAGTAACAGTACAGGCAAAATCAAACTCTTTTTTTTTTTTTTTTTTTTTTTTGAGACGGAGTCTCGCTCTGCCGCCCAGGCTGGAGTGCAGTGGCCGGATCTCAGCTCACTGCAAGCTCCGCCTCCCAGGTTTACGCCATTCTCCTGCCTCAGCCTCCCGAGTAGCTGGGACTACAGGCGCCCACCACCGCGCCCGGCTAGTTTTTTGTATTTTTTAGTAGAGACGGGGTTTCACCGTGTTAGCCAGGATGGTCTCGATCTCCTGACCTCGTGATCCACCTGTCTCGGCCTCCCAAAGTGCTGGGATTACAGGCTTGAGCCACCGCGCCCGGCCAAAATCAAACTCTTGATTCCCCCTGCCCCAGGGTGCCCCTCTTCCAGGGCTCCCTCACCTAATAAATGGCACCACTGTTGTTTAAACCAAAACCTTAAGAGTCCTTTTTGACTCTTCTTCCTCTGTTATGCACCTCACATTCAATCCATCAGCAAATCACGTCACCTCTTCCTCCAAAACACAACTGGAATCTGACACTTTCCACCATTCCTCTGCCATGCCCATGGCCAAGCCACCTTCTCACACCTGGATGACTCTAGGAGTCTCTTACGAGGTCCCAGGCTTCCACTGTAACCATTCAAACTCAAAAGAAGGATTTTTCGGCGGGGTGCGGTGGCTCATGCCTGTAATCCCAGCACTTTGGGAGGCCGAGGTGGGCGGATCACGAGGTCAGAAGATCAAGACCATCCTGGCTATCACGGTGAAACCCCGTTTCTACTTAAAAAAAAAAAAAAAATACAAAAAGTTAGCTGGGTGTGGTGGCAGGCGTCTGTAGTCCCAGCTACTCAGGAGGTTGAGGCAGAAGAATGGCGTGAATCCAGGAGGCAGAGCTTGCAGTGAGCTGAGATTGTGCCACTGCACTACAGCTGGGGCAACAGAGCGAGACTCTGCCACACACACAAAAAAAAAACAAAGAGGGATTTTTCTCCAATCATAAGTCACATCACATCAGGTCCCTACTCAACCTGCTCCCCAGGAAAGCTTCGCATCACATGAAGAATGGAATCCAGAGGCCACATCAGGACCTGTGAAGCCCAGCATGGCCCCCAGCTCCCTCAGACCTCAGCTACTCCCATGCTCCCCCAAAGCACTCCACCCAGCTGCACCAGCACCACTGAGGCTCCTGAAACAGCAGCCTTTGCATCTCCTGCTCCCTTGGGCAGGAGCGCTGCCCCCATTTCCCCCGTTTCTTTTTTTTTTTTTTTTTTTTTGAGACGGAGTCTCGCTCTGTCGCCCAGGCTGGAGTGCAGTGGCCGGATCTCAGCTCACTGCAAGCTCCGCCTCCCGGGTTCCCGCCATTCTCCTGTCTCAGCCTCCCGAGTAGCTGGGACTACAGGCGCCCGCCACCTCGCCCGGCTAATGATTTTTGTATTTTTAGTAGAGACGAGGTTTCACCGTGTTAGCCAGGATGGTCTCGATCTCCTGACCTCGTGATCCGCCCGTCTCGGCCTCCCAAAGTGCTGGGATTACAGGCTTGAGCCACCGCACCCGGCCTTTTCCCCCTTTTCATCTCATCAAATGTAGAGAAGTCTTCCCTTACCACCCTGTCCAAAATGGCACCCCCAGCATTCTGTGTGTGAATCCAGACTGCTCCTCACAGCACCACCTGATGCTGTAGTTTGGATATTACAATATCACAGATGATCTGTATCTGTTCAGTGCTCACTGTCTGTGCCCTTTACTAGACCACCAGCTCCACAAAGGCGGTGTCTCCTGCACCTGCAGGGTGCCTAGCACATAGTGAGTGCTCAGGGACATTTAAGGGAATGAACAGCAGACATTCACTCATGGCAGCACTGAAGGTAGAAGTTTCTGGTTAACGGGCAACCAAGCCAGGCTAGTAGTGGAACGTGTCAGTTCCTTTAACACCAACAATACTCCCCAGAGTCCTCTTCGTTTGGAGAAACTAAGGCTCAGGGACATAAAGTGATTTGCCCAAAGCCAGTATGAGACTAATACTGTTTTATCCAGCTGAAAGGTCTAGGTCTTTTTGAACACATCAAGCTTTCCTTAGAACCTCTTTGTGGCCAGGCACAGTGGCTCACACCTGTAACCCTAGCACTTTGGGAGGCCCAAGAGGGCAGATTGCTTGAGCCGGGAGTTCAAGACCAGCCTAGGCAATGTGGTGAAACCCTATCTCTACTAAAAATACAAAAGTTAGCTGGTGTGGTGGTGCACACCTGTAATCCCAGCTACTTGAGAGGCTGAGGCACAAGAATCACTTGAACCCAGGAAGCAGAGGTTGCAGTGAGCCGAGATCACACTACTTCACTCCAGTGTGGCCGACAGAGTGAGATCTTGTCTCCCCCACACCCCCACAAAAAAGTTTTTCGCTTCCAAAGACCTTTCAAGATACCACAGTGCCTGTGATGATGCTCCACCAAGTGATCTACCAAGTGGCCCCAGCATACCCTTGCAAATGCCATTCCTGCGAACCCCCAGTGACCCAGACAAATTAGGCCACTCTGCAGCCCCTCAATACATAGACTTGTAATACTAACTGTATTTAACTTGTGAAAAGCTTAACAAACACATGCACACATATTTAAACACCTGTCCTTAGCCAGATGCGGTGGCTCACGCCTGGAATCCCAGCACTTTGGGAGGCCAAGGCAGGAGAATTGCTTGAACCCAGGAGTCTAGACCAGCCTGGGCAACATGGTGAAACGCCATCTCTAGGAAGAAAAACAAAAATAAAAACACACACACATCCTCCTGGAATGACCCTCCTCTCCTCTGCGTGGTAAACTCCTATCATCCTTTAAAGCCTTTAAAATTCTCTGCTGTCCGCCCAGGGCTCTTGACACAGGTCTACGACAACACGACAGTGCCCCAGGTATTGTACCAGTGGCATATGCTCCTTCTCCCAAGCTGGTCTGCAAATGCAGTGAGGGTGGGCAACACGCCTCATTCATCTTTGCCCAGCAGCCACAGAGCAGCAGCCCTCACAGGCATCTCTGAATGCAGGTGTCTGAGCTGAGCTGCTCTCCCCAGACTTGAGACAGTGGATGTGACATCAGCAAGCCCTACACATCACCTGGACATCCGTACACCCTGTGAGAAGGGATGTTCTGATCATCATGAGGGTGGAGGGGCCTTCTGAGGACATCCCTGCCATCCCTTTGCCTTGCACCAAGATGCAATATGTTTAAAGCTAACTATTCTTTCTTTAAAAAGGGCCACCACCACCTGGAGAAACACATTCTGGGGCTAGTAGAGCTGGCCTTCTGACTAACACAATTCCCTTCGGTTCCATCACATCTAGGTAGGGGAGAAGCTGGTAGCCACATGACCCAGGTGTCTGCTCTCTTCTCAGCAAGCCAACTCAGCCTGCACCATTTACCATTTTCCCTCCCAATGTCACAATCCAACCAGCGTTTCCCAAATGCTAACTACAGCGGGGACATTTATACAGGAACCTTGTCCTCTGGGAACTTACAAAGCAGAGGGCCAGCTGTCTAAAGTCAATGCCAACTCAGTAACAAGACAGACCTGCCCAGTAGTAATAAAATAAAGGGGCAGCAAAGATGTGGAGGGGAAGACAGCAATCCCCACTGGGGAGGCCTGCGAACTGTGCTCCTGGGAGAATAATTTCAAGGCTCTGCTTCCAGGTTATCCCTGAGCCAATGTCTGCTCACTTCTGTGAAGCCAAGGGCAAGCACTGGACCTGGCTGCAAACGTTACTCATCCTTTCACAAGTATTTATTGAGTGCCCAGCACATGGTGGTAGGTATTAGAGACACAGCGGTAAACAAATCACAGGTCCCTGTTTTTAAGGAGTTTACTTTTTCTAGTACAGGAGGCAGACAAGTCCATAGGCAATTCCAACACAGTGCCATGAACAGGGAGGACCCAGGAGGCCGGCACCCTACCCTAGTAGGTCAGAGTCGGCCATGGTGCCAACAAGCGTGTGCATCTATGTTCACATGCGCGTCAGAGGACGCAGGGCCTGGAAGACAGCGCCAAACCCATGAGGGTCCAGACCGGGGACAGGGATGAGTCTGAAGACAATTCTTCCACTCAGCGCTCTCGCCTTAGGAGAAGGAAACTGAGGCTAAGGGAGACACAGTCAGTTAGAGCCAGGACCAGAACCCAGTGACAGCCACCACTGGTCATTCCTTTAGTACAGCCCAGGGATTAAGGGGGTTTCTGGAATCACACTGCCTGATTTTTAATCCTGCCTCTGTACTTACCATTTGTGTGGCCTTAGGCAAACGACCACCTCTGTGTCTCAGTCTATCAAAGAGGAATAACAGTAGCACCTATGTCAGGGGGCTGCTACGAAAAAGAAACTGACAAATGTAAAGCAATTAACACAACGCCAGGGATGCTGTAAGCGGTACACAGTGGATGCTGCTGTTACTGTACGACTGCTCGGTGCCACAGTGGGCTCGAGACTCGGGTAGCTCTGCTGCCGCGCGCCGTGTTCCCTTCTGGATCCAGGACGCTCCCGCCCTCGACGCCCAGCAGCAGCAGCCCACAGCCCCAATGCCTTTGCCCCGAGGGCCGGGCCCGCCGCGCACACGCGCCCCGGCCTCGGGAAAAAGGGGGCCAACCCGAGGAGAGGAGAAGGAGGCTGACACACCCCACCACGGAGAGGGCGGCTGTCCAAAATCGGAGAAGGAGCCGTTCCTGCAGCCGACAGCCCCCCACGCCCAGACTCCCAACCCCAAGCCCGGAGAGCGGGCCAGTTCCTCACACTCTGCAGCAGGCTCCTCCTCTGCGCCGCCATCTTGGAGGAACCCTTGCGGGCGCGCCCGCCTCCCCGCAGAGCAGCGAGTGGGGCGGCTAGAGCGGCCCGAAGGAGTCGAGGATGACCGCGCTGTCGGGGAGCATGCGCCCAGCGCCACCCCACGGCCGAAGAGGGATGGGGCCGTAGCGGACCGTGTGCGCAGGCGCGCTCTTGAAGGTTTTTTTGTTTTTTGTTTTTTGTTTTTCCCCGGGGTCGATTGCTCCTCGCTCATCTTTATTTTTTATTTTTTGAGATAGGGTCTCACTCTGTCACGCAGGCTGGAGTGCAGTGGCGCGATCACAGCTCCCTGCAACCTCTGCCTCCCGGCCTCAAGCGATTCTCCTGCCTCAGCCTCCCGAGTAGCTGGGACTACAGGCATGAGCCACCACGCCTGGCTAATTTTGTATTTTTAGTAGAGAAGGGGTTTCGCCATGTTGGCCAGGCTGGTCTTGAACTCCTGAGGGTTCTTTGTGAACACAGTTGGGGCGGGGGAGGACAATTCTCCCACCTCAGCTTCCCAGGTAGCTGGGACTACAGCATGTGCCACTGCGCCCAGCTAATTTTTGTATTTTTGTAGAGACAGGCTATCACCATGTTGCCCAGGCTAGTGTCAAACACCTGAGCTCAAAAGATCCTCCCAGGCTGGGCGCGGTGGCTCATGCCTGTAATCCCAGCACTTTGGGAGGCTGAGGTGGGCGGATCACGAGGTCAGGAGATCAAGACCATCCTGGCCAACATGGTGAAACCCCGTCTCCACTAAAAATACAAAAAATTAGCCGGGCGTGGTGGCATGTGCCTATAGTCTCAGCTACTTGGGAGGCTGAGGCAGGAGAATCGCTTGAACCCTGCGGAGGTTGCAGTGAGCCAAGATTGTGCCACCATACTCCAGCCTGGGCGACAGAGTGAGACTCTCTCTCAAAAAAAACCCAAAAATTAGATGGGCGTGGCATTGTGTGGCTGTAATCCCAGCTATTCGGGAGGCTGAGGCAGGAGAATTGCTTGAACCCGGTAGGCGGAGGTTGCAGTGAGCTGATATCACGCCACTGTACTCCAGCCTAGCAACAGAGTGAGACTCCGTTTCAAAAAAAAAAAAAAAAAAATTCTCCCTGTTTGGCCTCCCAAAGTGCTGGGATTACAGGCGTGGGCTACCACGCCTGGCCATTACTATCTTTGTTTTTAAAACCCCTACCTCCCAGGGATGTTACAAGGATTAAATAAAGTAACATCTTCCAAGCCTTTAGCACAGGAACAGACTCTGCTCCAAATATGTGGCTTCTCTTCTCTTCCCGAGACCCGTTTCCCCACGCTCATGCCATATGCTTCTACCATTTCACCTTGGGATGCTGTCAACAGTTCCAAAAACACAGAAGGTGCTTCCGAAGGCTGCGCCATTGGGTGCCCCAACTGCTTTTCGGCCAGTAATCACCTTCACCAAGATATCATTGCTCATTGGGCCTGGGACAAACTGAGTGGAGCCAGAAGCCCAAGAGAGGGGGCAGTTAATTCTGCTGACGGGGGTGGTCAGGGAAGACTTCACAGGGGAGGTGACCTTCCATCTGGGTCTAGGAGGGCAGAGGGATCGAGCAGGCAGAGAAGATAGGAAGGGCATCTCAGGCCAAGGGATCACGTGGTCAAAGTGAAGGGGGATCTGGCAAAGGCAGAAATAGATTGTGGCTGAAGCTGAGGAGGACAAATCAGGGAGGGATATGGGTGCACCAGAAGCAACTGGCTTTATCTTGTAACGGTAGGGATTCATTTAAGTGGGAGAGTCACATGATCATATTCTTGTTTCAGAGAGATCCCAATGAGTCAGAAAGGAGGCAGGGAGACCAGTATTAGGAGCCTGCTGGGTTAACCCAGAGAGAAGGAGGTGGCCTGGACCAGGGTGGTGGCCATGAGGATAAAAGAAATGGACAGTTTTCAAAACTATCCAAATAGGTCAGGTAGAAAGACTCTGGCAGTTGATTGGAAGCTGAAGAAAGGGGAGTGGAGGACGACTCCCAGGTTCCTGGCGCAGGCCATTAGCCCAGTGGTGGAGGATCTGCTGAGACAGGGCCACTAGAGGAGGGACAGGTCTGGGCCTGGCAGGTAGACAGAGCACAGGGGGTGCAGAGGGGACGCTGAAACATTCACAGTGTGCAAAGCAGCATGTTACTCTAGGCATTTGAGGCATCTGCTGTGGAAGGGGAGAACGAAGGCAGTGACAGAAGGGATGGTTTGAGAAATATTTAGGATGTTAAGTCAATAAGATCTGGCGTATGCTTGGGTTTTTGAAAAGAGGGACAAATCTGGGATAATACCCAGAGGGGTGACTGGGAGATGATGGTGCCTTTTACTTAGATGATGAGCATAGAGAAAGGAGGAGATTTGGTGGGAAAATTCATGCATTAATTTGACAGTCCTCAATAGAGCACTTAGTACATCCCAGGTAAGCAGTGACAAGAGCACTGCCCTTATGAGACTTCCACATTCGATGAGGAGAGATAGGTAATAAATAAACAAGTAAGTATGTCAGGTGGTGACAAGTACTATGGAGGAAAACAAAGTGGAGGTGGGCTGCCTTTTTTTTTTTTTTTGAGATGGAGTTTTGCTCTTGTCGCCCAGGCTGGAGTGCAATGGCACGATCTCGGCTCACCACAACCTCCACCTCCTGGGTTCAAGTCAGTCTCCTGCCTCAGCCTCCGAAGTAGCTAGGATTACATGCACACAAACCACGCCCGGCTAATTTTTTTTTTTTTTTTTTGAGACGGAGTCTCACTCTGTCACCCAGGCTGGAGTGCAGTGACGCAACCACAGCTCACTGAAGCCTTGACCTCCCAGGCTCAGGTGATTCTCCCACTTCAGTCTCCCGAGTAGCTGGGACTACAGGTGTGCCACCACACCTGGCTAATTTTCCATTTTGGTTTTTGTAGAGGCAGGGTTTTGCCATGTTGCCTAGGCTGGTCTCAAACTCTTGGGCTCAACTGATCTGACCGCCTCAGCCTCCCAAAGTGCTAAGATTACAAATATGAGCCACTTGGCCCGGCGTGGTGGCTCACGCCTGTAATCCCAGCACTTTGGGAGGCCGAGGTGGGCGGATCACGAGGTCAGGAGATGGAGACCATCCTGGCTAACACAGCCAAACCCCGTCTCTACTAAAAAATACAAAAAATTAGCCGAGCGTGGTGGCGGGTGCCTGTAGTCCCAGCTACTTGGAAGGCTGAGGCAGAATGGTGTGAACCCAGGAGATGGAGCTTGCAGCGAACCAAGATCCTGCCACTGCACTCCAGCCTGGGCGACAGAGCGAGACTCTGTCTCAAAACAAAAACACATACGAGCCACTGTGCCTGGTCGGGGGTGCCTTTTTAAAAGGGATGACCAGGGAGGAACCCATTGCAAAGGTTTCAGATCTCCCCCAGAGATCTGGGGTGGAGCAGGGAGAGCATTTCAGGCAGAGGTGACAGCAAGTACAAAGCCCCTGAGGCAGGAATGTACTAGGTGTGTTCTAGGAACAGCAAGGAGGCCAGCGTGGCTGAAGCACGGGGCAGGGTGGCAAGCTATGTTATGAGAGAAGTAGCAAGACAGATCCCTGGGGTCTTCACAGGAGATGTCAACCAGATATCTCAGAATAAAGGCAGTTGGATATACAAGTAGCTGACCTGGGGGGTGTACACTTGAGAACGGTCAGAATACAGCGGATATTTAAAGCTGTAAGGCAGATGGGCCACCAAGGAAGCAAGTGTGGACAGAGGATGAACCTCGGAGTCCTCCACATTGACACTGAGGGCACAATCCCTGCTACTGTTCAATTGATGTAACTTTTTTTTTTTTTTTTTGAGACAGGGTCCCACTCTGTCACCTAGGCTGGAGTGCAGCGCTGTGATCTTGGCTTCCTGCAAGCTCTGCCTCCCGAGTTCAAGTGATCTGCCCACCTCAGCCTCCCAAAGTGCTGGGATTACAGAAGTGAGGCATCCTGTCCAGCGATGTAACTTTTGAAAACCCTTGAGGAAAAGCGCATTCAATTTTGCATGAGATCTCTCACACATTTGAAGTCACATTTCTAGGTCACATAATTGGGACAGGGTTTGGGAAGAAGACCCCAGCGCTGGATAAGCACAGACAACAGATGGGTAACCAAAGCCGAAGCCTTTGCTGATCCAGAAGCATGCACAGCTGGGGGAATTTTCACATCAAAAACAGGCTTTAAGGATATGTGAGTGACTGCAAATGTATAAAAATAGTTTAACAAAAGGCAGCAAAGAGGCTTAAGACCATGGGTTTTAAAGCTGGACACACTACTGGTCAAGTCAGGCCCTGCACAGCTATGACTGTGCTGGGTCACTTCTCCTCTCTGGCCCAGCTCCTCATCTGTAAAATGGGAGCATCTTAGTGCCCCTATCACAGGTGTTGAAGGAAGTGAACAAGGCCGGGCACGGTGGCTCATGCCTGTCATCCCAGCACTTTGGGAGGCCAAGGGGGGCAGATCACCTGAGGTCAGGAGTTTGAAACCAGCCTGGCCAACATGGCAAAACCCTGTCTCTACCAAAAATGCAAAAATTAGCTGGGCGTGGTGGCATATGCCTGTAATCCCAGCTACTCGGGAGGCTGACGCAGGAGAATTGTTTGAACCTGGGAGGTGGAGGTTGCAGTGAGCTGAGACTGCGCTACTGCACTCCAGCCTGGATTGTGCCATTGTACTCCAGCCTGGGTGACAGCGTGAGACTCTGTCTCAAAAAAACAATAACAACAACAAAAAAAAAAAAAAAAAAAGAGAAAGAAAAGAAAAAAGAAAGGAAGTCAACTAGACAATGCTTTACAAAGTACACAGCATAGCTCGGGCCCATAGTCAAGTGTAGCTATCTAATTGACAAGGAGACTAAAAGGAGAAGAAAAAAGAGTCAGAATAAAATAAAGGGAGATAGAGAGGGGCCAGAATTAGTGTGCTGAGCAGGACTGCACTCATGGGCGTGGGACCCGTGCAGTCACACAGCGCCCCGCTCTCAGAATAGGCCTAGCATTTGTTTGAATGCTCTGCATTAATTTCTGTTTGAATTTCGCCACCTTGAAATTCTTTGTCATTTTATATTTGAACTTGTGTTTTATAAAGGAAGTCCAGTGAGACAAAGAAGCATATGTGCCAGCAGGCTCAGACCAGCAAGGATGACAGGCGGTGGGCAGCAGAGTTGCCTAGCAATTGGCCTGGCCACCCTGTGTGCACCCAAATGGCTGGACAGTTTGCGACACTGTGGGGCTGTGTGGGGACAGCGGGGGCCAGGATCTGTGCCCAGATTGGTGGCAGCAGCAGAAGAAGCTGGTGGGGGTGTCACGGCTCCATGCCATCACGGGCTCCATGGTGGGAGAAGAGATTCCACATGGAACAGGCTGTGCCTGTAACATCTGCACAAATACAGCTCACAGCCTAAATGCTGGGACAAGTACTGCCAGCAGTCAGGCAGTAAACCTTGTCACTAAGTTATTACAACATGGACACATACACATGGATGTTGTATTAAAGTATGTCAGGGAGCTGTTAGGATTCTTCAAAGAGTTTAGAATTTTTGGTTTTTGCCCTGACATCCATGGGGATGCTAGCAAAAAAAAAAAAAAAAAATCTGGTTTTGAAAATTGCTGCAGGCTGGGCACAGTGGCTCATGCCTGTAATCCCAGTACTTGGGAGGCTGAGAGACGAGAGTTGCTTAAACCTGGGAAGTGGAGGTTACATGGAGGCGAGATCACATCACTTCACTTTAGCCTGGACAACAGAGCAAGATTCAGTCTCAACAAACAAACAAACAAACAAAAAAGCCTGCTGCAATATTGCAAATATCCACAGTCTTATAAATAGAAATTAAATGTATAGATATCATATTCTACAGAAAATAATTCTATTTTATGTGAAGCTTACTCTGAAGACAGTTTTTTTTTTTTTTTTGAGACGGAGTCTCGCTCTGTCGCCCAGGCTAGAGTGCAGTGGCCGGATCTCAGCTCACTGCAAGCTCCGCCTCCCGGGTTCACGCCATTCTCCTGCCTCAGCCTCCCAAGTAGCTGGGACTACAGGCGCCCACCACCTCGCCCGGCTAGTTTTCTGCATTTTTTAGTAGAGACGGGGTTTCACCGGGTTAGCCAGGATGGTCTCGATCTCCTGACCTTGTGATCCGCCCGTCTCGGCCTCCCAAAGTGCTGGGATTACAGGCTTGAGCCACCGCGCCCGGCCGAAGACAGTTTTAAAACTAAGTTTTCCTTTTAATCAAAGACCCAGCAATCAAATGTATAAACAGATCATTAAAAGTATATAGAAATCATGAAGTAACTTTCAGTTTCTTGTACAACCTTCACAAGTTATAGAAAATGTCAAAGAAAACATTAAAACATCGTTCTATAAGTTTACATTTAAAATTAAATCAGACACATATGAAACTGATTTATATGAACAGTTAAATCTTTTTTTTTTTGAAACAGAGTCTCACTCTGTCGCCCAGGCTGGAGTGCAGTGGCACAATCTTGGCTCACTGCAACCTCTGCCTCCTCGGTTCAAGCCATTCTCCTGCCTCAGTCTCCTGAGTAGCTGGGATCACAGGTGCGCACCACCATGGCTAGGTAATTTTTGTATTTTTAGCAGAGACGGGGTTTCACCTTGTTGGCCAGGCTGATCTGGAACTCCTGGTCTCAGGTGATCCGCCTGCCCCAGTTTCCTAAAGTGCTGGGATTACAGGTGTGAGCCACCGTGCCTGGCCAATATGAAGAGTTAAATATTTTTTTTAAATTCTTTAAAATCAGGCCGGGCGTGGTGGCTCAAGCCTGTAATCCCAGCACTTTGGGAGGCCGAGACGGGCGGATCACGAGGTCAGGAGATTGAGACCAGCCTGGCTAACACGGTGAAACCCCGTCTGTACTAAAAAATACAAAAAACTAGCCGGGCGAGGTGGCGGGCGCCTGTAATCCCAGCTACTCGGAGGCTGAGGCAGGAGAATGGCGTAAACCCGGGAGGCAGAGCTTGCAGTGAGCTGAGATCTGGCCACTGCACTCCAGCCTGGGCGACAGAGCGAGACTCCGTCTCAAAAAAAAAAAAAAAAAATTCTTTAAAATCATGAATTTCTTCTACTGTGACAGCATATAAAATACTCTCAGCAGCTACAGCAACAATTGCCTCGGCAGAAGGAGCCTTCCCAAAATAAAAAGTATAAAAAATTATTTGCAATCTTGCCTTTGCCAAAAGTGGCTGTTGTAGCTTTCAGTGGAAAATGAAGTTGTCCTAAGTATAAATTTCAATAACCTAATAAATGAACTCACAAAAAGAATGAGCCAAAAAAATCATATGACCAATCAAGAAATCATATTAGTAAGGCATTATTTTTTGTGTTATATAAAATGACACCAAAATATTATTATTATTATTACTATTTATATATATATATATTTTGAGACGGAGTCTCGCCCTGTCACCCAGGCTGGAGTGCAATGGTGCGATCTTGGCTTACTGCAACCTCCACCTCCCTGGTTCAAGCAATTCTCCTGCCTCAGCCTCCCAAGTAGGTGGGATTACAGGCGCACGCCACCAAGCTCAGCTAAATTTTTTTTTGTATTTTTAGTAGAGAGGAGGTTTCACCATGTTGGCCAGGCTGGTCTCGAACTCCTGACTTCAGGCAATCCACCCACCTTGGCCTCCCAAAATGCTGGGATTACAGGCATGAGCCACCATGCCCAGCCTATTATTATTATTTGAGTGGGAGTCTCGCTTTTGTCGCCCAAGCTGGAGTGCAATGGCAAGATCTCGGTTTCACTGCAACCTCCGCACCCCGGGTCTAAGTAATTCTCCTGCCTCAGCCTCCCAAGTAGCTGGAATTACAGGCATGTGCCACCATGCCCTGCTAATTTTTTTTTTTTTTTTTTTTTTTTTTTTTTTTTTTTTTTAGTAGAGATGGATTTGTGTCATGTTGGCCAGGCTCGTCTCAAACTCTGGGTCTCAAGTGATCTGCCCTCCTCAGTCTCCCAGAGTGCTGGGATTACAGGCAAGAGCCACTGCACCCGGTCAAAAATTGCACTGTGTTTTTTTTTGAGATGGAGTCTCGCTCTGTCGCCCAGGCTGGAGTGCAGTGGTGTGATCTCGGCTCACTGCAAGCTCTGCCTCCCAGGTTCACACCATTCTCCTGCCTCAGCCTCCCGAGTAGCTGAGACTACAGGCGCCCGCCACCACGCCCGGCTAACTTTTCGTATTTTTTTTTTTTTTTTTTGAGGCGGAGTCTCGCTCTGTTGCCCAGGCTGGAGTGCAGTGGCCGGATCTCAGCTCACTTCAAGCTCCGCCTCCCGGGTTTACGCCATTCTCCTGCCTTAGCCTCCCGAGTAGCTGGGACTACAGGCGCCCGCCACCTTGCCCAGCTAGTTTTTTGTGTTTTTTAGTAGAGATGGGGTTTCACTGTGTTAGCCAGGATGGTCTCAATCTCCTGACCTCGTGATTCGCCCGTCTCGGCCTCCCAAAGTGCTGGGATTACAGGCTTGAGCCACCGCGCCTGGCCGTATTTTTTATATATATATATGTATTAGAGATGGGATTTCATCGTGTTAGTCAGGACGGTCTCGATCTCCTGACCTCGTGATCTGCCCGCCTCGGCCTCCCAAAGTGCTGGGATTACAGGTGTGAGCCACTGCACCCGACCAAATTGCACTATTTTTTAATATTGCTTTTTGAACAAGAGGCCCTGAACTTTCATTTTGTACTGGGGTCCTGCAAATCATGCAGCAGCCCTGATTCTGAAACCTAGTATTTCTTTGAAATAGTTTTCATATTTCTCCAAATTGTCCTGAGTTAGTTAAAACCCTTTCAGGGTTTAATGACTTCCCTTAAGTCCAATGAAGGCCATTCCATTACATTATAACTTTTTTTTTTTTTTTTTGAAAAAGGGTCTCAGTCTGTCACCCAGGCTGGATTGCAGTGGTGGTGATCATGGCTCACTGCACCCTCGACTTCTTGGAGATCCTCTCCACTCAGCCTCCCAAGTAGCTGGGACCACAGGCTCAGGCCACCACACCTGGTCAATTTTTGTATTTTTAGTAAAGACGTTGTTCTCAAACTTCTAGCCTCATGTGATCCACCCACTTTGGCCTCCCAAAGTGCTGGGATTACAGGTGTGAGCCACCGAGCCCAGCCCTAACTTATTTATTAATTTATTTTTAGATGGAGTCTTGCTCCAGGCTGAGAGAGTGCTCAGCCTGTCGCCCAGGCTGGAGTGCAGTGGCACCCTCTCTGCTCACTGCAACCTCTGCCTCCTGGGTTCAAGCGATTCTCCTGCCTCAGATTCCCAAGTAGCTGGGATTACAGGTGCCTGACACCATGCCTGGCTAATTTTTGTATTTTTACTAGAGATGCTGTTCTCGAGCTTTAGACTCTCAAAGTGTTGGGATTACAAGCATGAGCCACTGTGCCCGGCCCTAACTTCTCTCTCTCTCTCTTTTTTTTTTTTTTTTTTTTTGAGATGTAGTCTCTCTCTGTCGCCCAGGCTGGAGTGCAGTGGTGTTGGATCTCCGCTCACTGCAACCTCCGCCTCCCGGGTTCAAGCAATTATCCTACCTCAGACTCGTTAGTAGCTGGGATTACAGGCGCCTGCTACCATGCCCGGCTAATTTTTGTATTTCTAGTAGAGTCAGGGTTTTACCATGTTGGCCAGGCTGGTCTCGAACTCCTGACCTCAGGTGATCCGCCCACCTAGGCTCCCAAAGTGCTGGGATTACAGGCGTGAGCCGCAGTGCCTGGCCCTAACTTCTTAAGGACCACAGCGCAGCGTGGAGCGGGTCGCTGACATGCCGACTCCCCAGTACATCCCCCATCCCTTTTGAGGTGCTGTTCTCTCCACCTGGGAGTCGTTCTTCAGCATCGACAGGCGGCAAGTGCGGGTCCTTCGGATGAGTTTTGGTGTTTGGGGTCTCTGGGCAGGGGAGGCACGTGACGGGCCTTTGGTGCCGCAGAGTGGATCGAACACCTGAACCGCAACGGGAAGTGGACAGGGAGGCGGGCGTGGCCGCTAAGGGATGACAGCTACTCCGCACACCCGCGGCCTGCCCTCTGCGGACCACAATGACGTTTCGCCTCCTTGAGGACTGGGGAGGGGGGTCATCAGGTGAGAGGGGTCAAGCAGGGCGGGCGGCCTGACCAGCCCCAGCAGTCCGGCTTGGAACCCGACCCCACTGTCCCCCAAGGGTCGGCTCCTCTCGCTGGGCAGCGGCCTCAGGGTCGGCCTTCAGGGTCGCTTGGGCTCATCGGGTTGCAGGCAGCCACGGCCCTCCGGCCCTCCTAAAGGGGGGCCTCCTGGGTGTCCTGGAACGGACCCCGGAATCCCTCACGCGCCCTGCCGCGCTCCCTCCCTTGGAACCCGCAGCTCCTCGGACCTCCTGCTGACTCCGCCCACCCCGATGACCACAATCCGATTGGCTTAGCATCTCTCTCTCCCGCCCCTCTCCAGGGCGTGGCAGAGCCAGTACCTTGACCGACGGGCCATGTCGAGGCCACGCCCACTTGCTCCTCCCGCCGGGCCTGGGCTCCAGAGCCTTTTCTCGTGGGATTTTTTTTTTTTTTTTTGCGACAGAGCCTCGCTCTGTCGCAGGCTGGAGTGCAGTGGCGCGATCTCGGCTCACCGCAACCTCTTCCTCCTGGATTCAAGCGATTCTTCTGTCTCGGCCTCCCAAGTACCTGGGACTCTAGGCGCCCACCACCACACCTGGCTAATTTTTTTTTTTTTGAGACAGTTTCGCCCTTGTTGCCCAGCCTGGAGTGCAATGGCGCCATCTCGGCTCACCGCAACCTCCACCTCCCGGGTTCAAACTATTCTCCTGCCTCAGCCTCCCGAGTAGCTGGGATTACAGGCATGCACTACCACGCCCGGCTAATTTTTGTACTTTTAGTAGAGATAGGGTTTCTCCATGTTGGTCAGGCTGGTCTCGAACTCCCAACTTCAGGTGATTCGCCCGCCTCGGCCTCCCATAGTATTAAGATTATGGGCGTGAGCCACTGCGCCTGGCCTCGGTTCATTTGCAGATTTGCGCCTTCATCAAATACATCTGGACTTCTCCGTTCTCCCACAGTCATGGTGACCTTTCTGTCTCTTGACTGCCATCTGACCAGCAGAGTGGCCTTTTGAGAGCATGCACTGTTGTGGTCAGCCACCCTTCGTGGCTTTACAGAGGCTTCCAGGCCCTACACTGTGGGATCCATGAGTACCTTCTGGCCTGTCCTTCCTCATTCGCCTCTCCCTTCTGTGCGTGCACTGCGCCTGCCTTCCACCACTTCCAAGCTGTTTCTCAGCCAAGGACCCCTGAGTCCCAGGTCCTACCTGCAGAACTCACCAGCTTCGATAACTCACCAGCCTGCCTGCTCACCTCCAACCACTGCTTATGGAGAGCGCTCCAGTCGAGGGTCACCTGCTCGACCGGTGATGGTCAATTTAGTAGGGGTGGTCTAAATTGCATCTCATAATCTCTCCAATCCACTCCAGCACTTAGCACAATTGGTATTCTTGCTTGCATGTTTAGTTGACACCATTTGGTGTCATCCTTTGGTGTTGGACTCACAGCGCCTAGCAAGTTTCTGGTACTTTACAGGCTCTGGGTAAATTTTTTGCCAGCTCAGGGCCACTAAATTTAATTTTTTTTTTTTTTTTTTTTTTTGAGATGGAATCTTACTCTGTCGCTAGGCTGGAGTGCAGTGGTGTGATCTTGGCTCACTGCAACCTCTGCCTCTCAAGTTCAAGTGATTCTCCTGCCTCAGCCTCTCCTGAGTAACTGGGACTAGAGGTGCTGGGCACCACACCTAGCTAATTTTTTTTTTTTTTTGAGATAGAGTTTCGCTCTTGTTGCCCAGGCCTGCAGTGAAATGGCATGATCTCGGCTCACCACAACCTCCGCCTCCTGGGTTCAAGCAATTCTCCTGGCTCAGTCTCCCGAGTAGCTGGGATCACAGGCGTGTGCCACACACCCGGCTAATTTTGTATTTTTAGTAGAGACAAGGTTTTACCATGTTGGCCAGGATGGTCTCAATCTCTTGATCTCATGATCCACCCACCTCAGCTGCCCAAAGTGCTCGGATTACATGCATGAGCCACTGTGCCCAGGTTAATTTTTTGTTTTGTTTTGTTTAGACATGGGGTCTCACTATGTTGACCAGGCTAGTCTCGAACTCCTAGGCTCAAGCAACCCTCCCACCTTGGCCTCCTAAAGTGCTGGGATTACAGGTGTGAGCCATGACAGCCAACCGAAGGCCAGTAAATTTAAAAACCATGTCTTGTAAAACATGTGTATGTAAAAGTATGGAAATGGTCTGGAAGGAATGAGGCCAAGCACCTAATCCTGTTTACTCCTGGGGGGTTCGGGAAGGAACCAGGATAGGAAATGGTGATGGGGCATGTATGTGGATATGTGCACACTTAAGGTTGCAAGCTCCGCCTCCTGGGTTCACACCATTCTCCTGTCTCAGCCTCCCGAGTAGCTGGGACTACAGGTGCCCGCCACCACGCCCAGCTAATTTTTTGTGGTTTTTTTGTATTTTTAGTAGAGACGGGGTTTCATCGTGTTAGCCAGGATAGTCTCGATCTCCTGACCTTGTGATCCGCCCGCCTCGGCCTCCCAAAGTGCTGGGATTACAGGCGTGAGCCACCGCGCCCGGCCTCCTTTTTTTTTTTTTTTTTTTGAGACGGAGTCTCGCTCTGTCGCCCGGGCTGGAGTGCAGTGGCCGGATCTCAGCTCACTGCAAGCTCCGCCTCCCGGGTTCCCGCCATTCTCCTGCCTCAGCCTCCCGAGTAGCTGGGACTACAGGCGCCCGCCACCTCGCCCGGCTAATTTTTTTTTATTTTTTAGTAGAGACGGGGTTTCACCGTGTTAGCCAGGATGGTCTCGATCTCCTGACCTCGTGATCCGCCCGTCTCGGCCTCCCAAAGTGCTGGGATTACAGGCTTGAGCCACCGCGCCCGGCCTTTTTTTTTTTTTTAAGACGGATTTTTGCTCTTGATGCCCAGGCTGGAGTGCAATGGCGCGATAGCTCACTGCAACCTCTGCCTCCCAGGTTCAAGTGATTCTCCTTCCTCAGCCTCCCAAGTAGCTGGGATTACAGGCATTCGCCACCAACGCCTGGCTAATTTTTTTTTTTGTATTTTTAGTAGAGACAGGTTTTCACCATGTCGGTCAGGCTGGTCTCGAACTCCTAACCTCAGGTGATCCACCTGGGTTAGGAGTTCCCTGGGCCTCCCAAACTGTTGGGATTACAAGCATGAGCCACAGTGCCTGGCCAATTTTACTTTTTAAAAAGATAATATATTCATAGGTTCATTGTGTAATGAAAAATTAACAAACAATAATAACCAAGTAAGACATGGCCTGTCTGGGGAGACAAACGGGATGGACCATCCAAGCCAAACGCAGAATGAAGAACAAAGAAACACGGTGACACGCTGGCAATCGCTGGTGGGTTCTGAGTCTTCACTTTATTACTATGTCACCAGAAGTCACCACCTTCACTTGGTTCACCACAGATGGATGGATGTCATAAAGGAGGGTGCCACGGGGCCACTGGATTCACTCGAGACTTAACCAGGTGGTGGGAGGGCCTAGAGTGGGGGCCCAGGATGGGGACCGCCCTTCACCGCACACACACGCACACACACACACAGATATATTTGTGGAGCCTTATATTATACATCTTATATATAGAAAATATATATATTTATACTATACACAGGCAGTAACGCTGCGGGAGGGGCCAGGGCACCGACAAGGGCTGCGCGCACCAGGGCATGGGGAGTGTCAGGTCAAGTGCATCGCTGGGAGGCAGCCGGCCCAGTCCCTTCTCCCATAAACTCCTGGGAGGGGCATTCCCCCTTTCGTGCTCCTTAGAGAATCAGAGGGGTCTTGGGCCAAGGTTAGGGGTCCCCCAGGGCTAACAGGCAGGGGCTCTTGGTTACATGGGGAAACCTGGGATCCCCGAGGCTTCAAAGATCAAGAATCATCAGGGAAGGATGGAGTGGGGAACTAACGTCAGTCCCCTGGGAATTAGCCCCTCAACTGCGACACCCCCAGGTGGATCAGGAGTCATGCAGGCAGGACAGTCTGTGCCTGCCCAGGATGAGCCAGAAGACCTGGCTCCTGAACCTCTCTCTCTGTGCTTGACCTTGGACAAGTCACTGTCTCCCTATCCCAGACTCTGCCAACTCTAAGCATCCTTGCGACTCTACACTTATGGGAAACCTTTTTTTCCTGGGCCCTCTCTTGTGCTTGATGGGGAGGAGGGAGCCACCCTGCAGGGTCCAGCTGCAGCAGGGCCCTTCTCCAAGGAAAGCTTTGGGAGCAAGGGAGAAGCAGGGGAGGGCAGCTGGGAAGAAAAGGGATACCAGACAGAGTTGGGCCTGGGGTCCCCCAGGGGCTGTCCTCTGCCAACAGAAGGAGCGAGCTTCCCTATGAACCTTCCAGGGCAGAGTCAGGAGCCCTGGGTCCCATCCAGATCCCACCCTCCGTCTCTCACCCTCTCTCATCTCCATCCTGGGCAGGTCCCTGCCAGAGTCCAGCCTGATGGGGAAGATCATGCCTGGGAGTGCTTCTGGGCTGAACTCGGGAAGAGTGAGGGATTCTTCGTGAGATGACTCAGCAACCCCCATTCTTGGCAGGAGTCTTGACAACCTTCCCCGCCTAGGGTGGCAGGCAGGGCCTGTAACAAACACCCAGGATGGAGTTAAGCTTACCTGGTACCCTGCCCTCCAGCTGAGGATCACCAGCAGCTGGCTGGCACCCAAGGAGAAACAGATGGGCAGCACCCTGAGGTCTCCTAGTGCCCATCAGCAGGGGAGGGTCAGAACATCTCACAGCCTCTTGTGGTGGGCACAGAACTTCACTCTGCCATAAACACTCCTGCACTCACTCACACCCTCGCCTATGGCCTGGTGTAGGTTTCACTCTTCAGGCCAGCAGATAACCTGCCCCCATGCTTGTCCCATTTGGGCCACCTGGCGGGGGGGGGGGGGTACTGTGGACAGAGCCCCTTCCCCAGATTAGAAAATGAAGTCAGCAACAACTAGCTGTCACTCAGCTGCCTGGGGTCCTCTCCATCACTGCTGTCCCTTGGGAGGACTTGGACAGACCTGAGTTTAGATCTGTGTTCCACTGCCAACTCGCCTATACTTGCCGAGCCTGTTTCCCTTCTGTTAAATGGGGACAATGGTACTACTTCTCTGCTTAGGACTTCCTCCTCTTTCCCTTAACTCTGGCCAGGTTTTAGGGCCACTGAAGCAGGGACCACCCATGCCCTTGGTATCGCCAGCACAGGAGCTGGATAACTGCTGAGTAAGCAGGTGAGGGATCTCCTGCCTCTTAGGATTCTGGGAGGGGGGATGGGGGGATGGTGGTGGAAACACCCAGCTCCGGGCCCGTCCACCACCTGCTCTACTCTGCTCCCTGAGGGGTGGGCCAGTGGACACTGGGTGGACAGGGGGACGGGCCCCCAGTGCTCTCCTACACCTCCCTGTCCCTTACAGCTCAGTGAAGAGCCCACCTTGTGCAAGAATCGACCTGTCCCCACTCAGAAGAGATTATGACCTCCTCAGACCCCACAGCCCTTTTTGTGCCTTTGGGTCACCTGCCACCCTCTCCCCCACAGCCCGTGGTCTTCCCTGGGCCTCCCATGCCTCAGGGGCTCTTGCCTGTGTCATCCTGGGGGCAGTGTCTCTCCACAGCTGCAGCCCAGGAGCTGACTTGGCTGATTCCAAAACCACTGTCCTTGCTGCTCTGCCTCCCATAGGGAGGCTGGCTCTGCAGTGGGCCTTCTGGAAGGCCAAGGAAACACCTCTCATGCCCTTGGCTGCTACAGCCCCCGAACCATGACTGACCCCAGATGAGAGGAGAGGTGACATAGCATCCCAGATCAGTTCTGTTTCCTGGGAGGTCACAAGGGCAGGGAATCGAGGCACCTGCTGGGCAGCTGGGGCCAAGAAACCCGGGCATTAGGCCCAGCTTTGCCACTCACTCACCGTGACCTTGGGCCAGTCACACCCTGATCTGTGCCTTGTTGACCACCCAGCCCTAGGTGAGGGCTTAGTGAGCCCTCCTAGAGGCAAGGACAGCGATCAGTCCTCTGAGAGACCACGAAGGGGTTTGTTGGAGCCCCCTGGAACAAGCGTCTGTGGGACATGCAGGGCACAGAGCAGCACCTGGGGCGAGCCCTCTCGGAGGAGGCCAAGGGCCAGGGGTAGTACCAGGGGGATGTGGGCGGAGGGACGTGGAGGTGGGGCTGTCCCCAGGGGACAAGGAACAGCTGGGGCAGAACGGGCCCTTGATTTGCAGCAGAATCAGGGTGTCTCAAGGGGCTGAGGGCCCCAAGGCCTCCCAGAATGACAGCAACATTGAGCAGGGAAGCCCCAAGCGTGGGGATGGGGGGAGGTGGGTGGCCAGGGAAGAGCACGTGGTCTGCAGTTGGACAGCCTAGGCTTGGCCCCACCTCTATCACTAGCTGCCTGAGTGACTCTGGGCAAGTAATCTTGACCTCTCCAGACTTCAGTTTCCTCAACCATAAAATGGAGACAGCCCTGACACTCTTAGCAGGACTGCCAGAGCAGGGTGACAGCCCCCAGTGTCCTGTGGGTGTTCACACTCACCCTGTGACCAAGCCACGGTGTAGCCACACTTCCCAGCATTATCTGGGTCTGTCTTTCCCACCATTCTGGCCTCTGGTACCACCAGGGCTTCCTTCACAGCTCACTGCTCCCCTTTCCAGAGGCCGTTTTGGCCAATTTCACCACCCATGCCCAGCACAGGCCGGATGCCCAGCAGGTGCTCAAGGAATGCTTGATGACACAATGTATGAATGCAAATACCCCTGGCCCCCACCCTCTAGGCATGTGGGGCACATGCCCTGGGATATACTTGCACACATGTAGACAGTCCCCAACACTGGACTGCCCCAGCCCTGCCCCGAGCTACCCTGGACCTCAGTGGGACACGGCAGAGGCTGATGAGGTGCTGGGCAGGGCAGCTTGGGAGGGAGCAGGGGCTGGGTGTGGAGGGAGGGGACAGATGGGAGAGGGGGCGGGGACAGGCGGTCACTGTGGCTCAGTAGCCCTGCGACTGGTAGCCCTGGGGCTCGGTGTCGAAGGCGTTGGCCGGCTGCTGGTAGGTGCCGCCCATACCGGCGGGATCCGGCCCAGTGTTGGGCTCCACGTAGGGCGCGTAAGGCATGCTGGAGTCCTGGCTGGGGTCCATGTAGTCCTGGGAGAAGAGGGCCGAGTCGGCGCCAATCTGGTACCGCTGGAAGGCCAGCATGGCCTGGCCCGCCTAGGGACGAAGGCCGGCGGGGACAAGGACAGGCGGGAGGGGGTGGTTATGGGAGAGACAGACAAGGGCACTGGGTTAGTGGTGGTTAGTTCACAGGACACAGGCAGGAGAGGGTTAAAGATCTTCAAAGCACCAAACATGAGACCAAGCTTGGCTGTGGAGAAAGAAGGCTGTTCTCACAGCCATCCCCGGAAATGCCCAAAACCGTATCGTCCAGCCAGAAAGTAGCCCAGAAGTCACCTGCCCCTGTCTCCCAATCCCAGAGGTCAGTCTGGGCTACCAAAAGTTCTAGATCTCCATTATGGAGTGTTAAGATGGCTCAAAGGCTCACAACAGCCTCCTTAAAAAAAGCTTCTCAGCGGGACAAAGGACTGTTGGCATCTCCTAGGAGCCATTCTTTTGTCTCTCTTGCAGCTAGGCATGGCCATGTGACTACGTTTTGGCCAATGGGATACCCTCATGTTCTTTGTCCCACCCTCTGACCTGATGTCTGGAATGCAGATGTGATGGCTGGAACTCTAGTTGCTAAAAGGGACCACAAAGACCATGTGCCAAGCCTGTAGGAATGAAAGATGCCTGGGGGCCAGGCGGCTCATGCCTGTAATCCCACAACTTTGACAGGCCAAGGTGGGAGGATCGCTTGAGGCCAGGAGATCAAAACCAGCCTGGGCTAAAATATGCATCTCTGGCATATTGACTATGTTGAGTTAAAGGCACTTGAAAAACAGCAGGCACAATAACAATCTGACCTCCTTATTGAAAGCAGGAGAGGCCAGGCGCAAAGGCTCATGCCTGCAATCCCAGCAGTTTGGGAGGCCGAGGTGGGTGGATCACTTGAGGTCAGGAGTTCGAGACCAGCCTGGCCAACATGGTGAAACCCCATCTCTACTAAAAATTAAAAAATTAGCCAGGTATGGTGGTGAGTGCCTGTAATCCCAGCTACTCGGGAGGTGAGGCAGGAGAATCACTTGAACTCAGGAGGCGGAGGTTGCAGTGTCCTGAGACAGCACCACTGCACTCCAGCCTGGGCGACAGAGTGAGACTTTCTCTCAGAACAAAAGGCCAGCTTGGGCAACATAGCAAGACCCCATCTCTACCAAAAAAATCCACAAAAAACAAATTAGCCGGGCATAGTGGTGCTCGCCTGTAGTCCCAGCTACTCAGGAGGCTGAGGTGGGAGGATTGCCTGAGCCTATGGGTTTGAGGCTGCAGTGAGCTATGATCCAGCCTGGGCAACAGAGTGAGACCCTGCCTCTAAAAAAAAAAGGAAAGATGCCTGGGTCACTGAAGACCTCTGGAGCCACTATGCCAGCCTTGGACCACTTCCACAGTCTTGGTTGAAATCACTGTTGTTTGGGATTTCTGTCACCTGCTGCTAAACCTAATTCTAAGTGAGAAACTGAGTTAAATAGAGTGAAACAAGTTTCAGGATCATCCGACTTGGCAGAGCCCTGACTATTCAACGTGACTGCGCCTAGCCTGAAGCTCTCCCCGCCCCTTTTTTTTCTCCACAGATCTCAGATTGGGAAAGACTTGTCTATAGCACACATGCATGGTTAGGAAGTTATTTTTCAATAAAAGCAATTATGTTGTTATTAAGGACAATGACACTGACCACACTGAGCTAAGTCAAAGTTTAAGTAAATCAAACTTGTCATTAGAAAACCAGCTTAGAGGTTTATTGCAAAAGCCTTCTCCAGAAACTTTCCCGGCCCAGGGAATCTGCCTGTGATGGGAATGTGCTGATACTCTCCAGACCCCTGGAGGGCTGGGAAGATTGAGGCCTAGAAACAGAAGCGCCGTGGCAGAGTTACTGCTAGAACCCATCCCTAAACATGGGGTCCTACCCCTTCCCCTTCCCAGGTCAGGGCACCCTCACCGCCTTCCCTTTGATTGGCCCCTGACAAGGAACTAAGTCAACCAACAACCTAAAAGGGTCACTTGGTGAAGGCCGGGCGCGGTGGCTCAAGCCTGTAATCCCAGCACTTTGGGAGGCCGAGACGAGCGGATCACGAGGTCAGAAGATCGAGACCATCCTGGCTAACCCCGTGAAACCCCGTCTCTACTAAAAAATACAAAAAACTGGCCGGGCGCGGTGGCTCAAGCCTGTAATCCCAGCACTTTGGGAGGCCGAGACGGGTGGATCACGAGGTCAGGAGATTGAGACCATCCTGGCTAACACGTGAAACCCCGTCTCTACTAAAAAATACAAAAAACTAGCCGGGTGAGGTGGCGGGCGCCTGTAGTCCCAGCTACTCGGGAGGCTAAGGCAGGAGAATGGCGTGAACCCGGGAGGCGGAGCTTGCTGTGAGCCGAGATCCGGCCACTGCACTCCAGCCTGGGTGACAGAGCGAGACTCCGTCTCAAAAAAAAGAATTAAAAAAAAAAAAAAAA